>NC_139518.1:21329938-21889938 GCF_947247035.1 Vipera ursinii
AATCTGGCTTCCCCATTGACTTTGCTTGTCAGAAGGTCGCAAAAGGTGATTGATCACATGATCCCAGGACACTGCAACCGTTATAAATATCAACCATTTGAATTTTGATCATGTGACTATGGGGATGTTGCAATGGTTGTAAGTGTGAAAAACGGTCATAAGTCACTTTTTAAAGTGCCGCTGTAATTTTGAACAGTCACTAAATGAACTGTTGTAAGTCAAGGACTCCCTGTAATCTAACCCAGATGTGAATAATGTATTGATGAAGACTTTTCCTTCAACCATTTTCTTCATCAGTATAAAATGACCAAAGTCCAGTCTAATCATAGGTGATGGCTAAGATACCAGAAGATCAGCAGGCCATCTATAGATCTGGAATCTGATTGTACAGGGAAATTCACCTTATTTTAAGAAAAAGGTCATTGTTACTTACAGGTACCTGCCATCCTGGATACATTTCAGCTTCTCAACATTTAATGTTTCAAAACCTCTTTATACCTGTTTGGACTCCATTATCTTTCTGGAGCTTTTAAATAGAAAAAAGGAGTAAACTTGGATTGTATATTACATTGGTAAAATTATAACAGGAAGTTTTAGAAGACTGTTCCCAGCCAATTCATATAGATGTGGATCTTCATAAACCAACAATTATGAAATAGAGTTGAAAATTCAGGAAAATTGAAAAATATCTCTATTGCTACTTTGGACAAAACAGTCTGTAAATTATAGTTGCATTTATTAAAGTGTTAATCTATTATCTAGTCTTGGGAGTATGGTCTATTAATGATTTTTTTAATATTTACAGTTATAACGTGTGCAATCAAGACAACAGCTCTTCGTCCATGAATCTGCTGGATTATCAGCATAGAAAATATAGTCCAAATGAGGTTAAAGATATCACTCCTAAAAGAACCAAAGCATATCCTTTCTTTGTGTCTGAAATAATGTTGCCAATGTAGTGGATGTTGTTTCTCAATGTTTGTAGTAATTTATATTTCAAAAATTACACATGATAAGACAATAAAATAGGTGTTATCCTGCACTGGCCCAAGGAAAGTCATTTTGTGCAAATCAAAATCCCCCCTGCCATTTTAAGAATTATTTATTATTCATTTTAAGTAAAATACTACAGTGGTATAAAGAAAAAATAGAATGAAAACACTTCATTTATGAAATAATAATAGCTGCATAATCCAAGTATGTAAGTTATCTCAGTTGAACATGTCAGCCAAAACTTTGAGAAAATCTCTGCATTATTTTTGTGGCCAAATTTTGACACCCATTTGGTGTTAAAGTTCTCAACATCAGGATCTGTTTCTCAGGTACTCTGAAATAATTTACTTTATTGTGAGGGAAATCTTGATTGTTGTAGATCAGAGGTCCACAACCTATTGGGCACCAGGGACTGGTTCCGTGGAGAGAGGTTTTCCCACGGACCAGAGGGTACGTGGTTTTGTTTGCTGCCTGCATCCCACAGATGGCGCTTTGCTTGTTTATGCAGCTTGGTTGCTGGCATGCCGTGACTCAGTACTGGTCCACGGACCGGGAATTGGGGACCCCTGTGGTAGATGGTTTTAGAATTGTTTTGTTATTTCTTCAGAATAAGAACTTGGATGAAACACTAGGAAGAAAGAAACAAGGATTAATTTCGATTTATTTATCAGAGTTATGTGCTGATTAACTCCCAACTACTATGGCAGCTCACAAGTAAAATGAGAAATATTATTAATAACAAAGGAAAAATAAAAGATGGCGAGAAGAGGAAACTGGATTAGAATGAAACAAAGGACTTCGCTCTCCCTCACCATTTAGCCAAAGGACCAAATCTTGCAGGTCCTAAATACAGTAATAGCAAGGAGGGGCCATGAAATTTGTGGGGAAACTTCATTCTAGAGGATAGGTACTGCTACAGAAAAGGTACACTTTTGGAGTTCCAATAGATAGTTTAATCGAAGAACTCAGATTGTGCAAACTCTGTAAGATTGAATCAGTGGGGTAGATGCTATTGGGAAGAAATGTATCTTGTTGGCTTTATAGGTAACAACCAGAACCTTAGAATCATTCCCAGTAGCAAACTGATAACCAGTGCTGAATCAGGAACAGGTATACGTATTACATGGACATGGGGTACCTAAGGAACCATCTCACCTGATTGAACTAACCTACACCACTCATTCCAATGGAACGGGCCTACTTCCAGTCCCGTCAGCCAAAGAAATTCAACTGGTGGGATCCAGGAGAAGAGCCTTTTCTGCTATGGCCCTTGCCTCTGAAATATTCTGCTGTCAGAGATGAAGTCTATTCCCAGATTCCTGGCCTTCAGGAAGAGCCTAAAAACGTGACTCTGCTACTTGGCCTAGGGCTCCAGGAGGGGTCTGCTACATTTGGGCTGGCTGATGGGATAGAGAAGATTCTCACCCCCTGGACGCCCTTCACCTTTGTTTTTAACTTTTAACTTCTTTTCAATTTTTTCTCATTGTAATTGCACTTTAAAACTTTTTATTATATTGTAAGCTACCCAGAGCTTTCATCAGTGAGATGGGTGGCATAGAGATTTAATAAAGTGCTTACAACTGCCCACACTGGTGCATTCTGGGCCAGTTGAAGCTTCCTGATTGTCTTCAAAGACAGTTCAGTGTAGACTGAATTGCAGTAATTAGATTGTGACATGATCAGGGCATGACTAACAGTGTGAAGGGCCCCCTGATCTAGGAAAAGGTACAACTGTCACACCGGTTAAAGTTGTGCAAAAGCCTTCCTGACCACATCTGCCACCTCTTGTTTGAGCCTAACACCCACAACTGCTTGGTCTTGGTAGGACTGAGTTGGATACAGATTCTCCTCATATAAAAATATGATCAAGGGGTTTGAAGAGAACTAAATAGGGTTTGTAAAATAAAATCATGTTGATTTGTTAAAGGTTTTGAGAATATGGAAAGCATGTGGAATAAGGGTAATTTGATAGCTTTCTGAAACATCTAAACTGTTCATTGTTAAACACTTCAATAACAAGGAATAAATAGCCTGTTCTCAAAATAAAGAGATATAAACAGGCTTTTTAATTGATAAACTTCTACAGTTTGCAATATTATATTGCTCTTCTCTAGGAAAAGTTCATGTGTAAGTTCTGTTTAAATTAAACAGGTCAGTAATGATTGAATGATTTCAGTGGATTTACAGCTGGATTTGGATTCAAGGCAATATTTTTACTATGTGCTAATTAATCTTTATTCACATTCTCTGAAGAGTAGATGTTACGATACTGTCATTTCAGCAAAGCAGCCCTCATACAAACAAAACTGTACAAATATTTGTTGTAAATTCTAGGATTAAGCATACCAATCCATGTATTTTTTGTGTGCTGGAATATTCAGATGTTGAGATTTTAAAATAAAATGTACTGTAATATTTATTGTATCAGTTTTTAAAACATGTAAATTCTTTTTGAATAATGCATGAGTCAGATGTGTTAGAAATAATTTTATTCCTTAATTCTTTCAAAACATAAGGAATTAGTTAGCTGTGTGGGCTGGACAACAGCAGATGAACTATATTCATGTAGCGATGATCACCAAATTATAAAATGGAACTTGTTAAATGGAGAAACAGCACAAGTTGTCAAGCTTCCTGATGATTTCTATCCTCTAGATCTTCACTGGTTTCCTAAAGGTTTAGGTGGAAAGAGACAAACCCATGCTGAGAATTTTGTACTTACAAGTTCTGATGGTAAGTTGCCTTGAAAATATATATTATTCATTTTGGAGTACTATCATATACCCTCCTAAATCACTAATGTTAGATTCATTGTTACATTGATTGCATTTGCACATAACACTATGCAGGATTTGTTTTGCCCACTCTTGTTCAAACAACGTAAAGTTGATCTTTTAGACAAGCAAATTAATAATATTTTGGCCAATTTCTTATTTGTTTTTCCCTTCAATTGTTTTTCTAACCTAGTGGCATCCCCAAGTTACACTCTGCTTATGTTTTTTTTCTTTTATTATGCAATATGTTTGTGGTGGTTTACTGGGTAAGAACTTTTACATTATGTTAGTATCATTTTATAAGGCCTTGGTAAGACCATACTTGGAATACTGAATCCAGTTTTGGTCACCACAATATAAAAAAAAATGTTGAGACTCTGGAAAGAATGCAGAGAAGAGCAACAAAGATGATTAGGGGGCTGGAGGCTAAAATATATGAAGAATGGTTGCAGGAATTGGATTTGTCTAGTCTAACAAAAAGAAGGACTAGGAGTGACATGATAGCAATGTTCCAATATTTGAGAGGCTGCCACAAAGAAGAGGGACTAAACCTATTAAAACACTAGAAGGCAAGACAAGAAGCAGTGATTGGAAACTAATCAAGGAGAAACTAGAACTAAGGAGAAATTTCCTGACAGTGAAAACGATAAACAATAAAGTAGAACAGCTTGCCTTCAGAAGTGGGTACTCCATTATTGGAGGCTTTTAAAAAGACACTGGACAGCCATTTGTCTGAAATAATATAGGGCTGTGGTGGTGAACCTATGGCATGCGTGCCACAGGTGGCACGTAGAGCTCTCTCTGTGGGCATGTGTGCTGTTGCCCCAGTCCAAGGCCTTCAGCTGGGTTTTATAAACCTTTTTGATTTAGGCCTCTGCTGCCGTGTGCAAAAAAAAGATTCAATCATTCGCCAGTGAAAAGGCGGAAATTTTTTAATAGGCTTATTCACCAACAATTGGATATCGTGGCAATACAAGAAGTCCATATAAAGGAACAACAAAAATATTTGTTAGTACAACCAAAAATAGGGAACCTATTCGTTTCCTTAGACCGACACAAGAAAAAGAGAGGAGTGGCACTATATGTAAACCCAAAATTGACTGCAAAACTAATTTATAACGATAAAGAGGGTAGAATACTGATAGTCGAGGTTATAATAAATCACAGGAAGGTCATGATGGTAGAGATATATGCCCCAAACCATAACCAAGAACAATTTTTCAAAACACTTCACAATAAGATATGTAGCATTGATTATGAGGAGATTTGTTTAATAGGAGATTTTAATGCTATCCTAGATATAAATTTGGATTATATGGGAAAGACGCTTAGGAAAAAGAAGAGAAGAACTCTACCGAGATCTTTTCTTAACTTGGCTGAGGAACTAAATATCCAAGATGTCTGGAGGGAAAAAAATCGTAAGGCTAGACAATATACATATTACTCCAACCGACATAACTCATGGTCTAGAATAGACATGGTGTGGATGACGAAAGAAATTAGTTCAGAAATAGATGAGGTACATATAGCGACAGGTACTTGGGCAGATCACAATCCTATTAAACTTATCTGGAAAGGTTCCAAAAAAATATCCAGATGGACGCTTCAAAGAGCAATTTTAAAAGAAGACGAATTCAAATCTAAGATGGAGAGAGAACTAAGTTTTTTCTTTAAGGAAAATAAAGCTATAGACACCTCAGTACAAAACAATTGGGATACAGCTAAGGCTGTGATGAGAGGGGTAGCGAGGGCATATATGGTATATAAAAATAAGGGGAAAAGACAACAACGGGAAAGATTAGAAGAGGAATATAAGAGCTTAGAAGTTACACTCCAACAAGATCCACAAAAAGAGAATATCAAGCAATCTATGGATCTGATTAAACACAAACTTAACATTCTAGACAAAGAGAAATTGGCACAACAATTGAGAAACACGAAACAAAATTTTTTTGAAAATGCAAATAAACCGGGCCGGTGGCTCGCATACAAATTGGGAAAACAAAAGGGGAAAAACTGGATTCACGAACTACGAGATGAGGAAGGGAGAATATTCCACCAGGAGGAAAAAAAAAAAATTATAGCCCAGGAATTTTATGAACGTTTATATAAAGAAGATAGCCAGGCAAGTGTGGAGAAAATGGAGGAATATTTTCAAAGAGCCAAACTACCTAAGGTCACAGAAGATACCAGAAATATGTTAAACGAGGAAATTCGACTATCTGAGGTGATAAAAGCTATTAATGCACAAAAGAATAATAAAGCATCGGGACCCGACGGTCTTCCATCAGAGATTTATAAAGAATTACAAAATATCCTAGCTCAACCCCTAGTGGAGGTATTTAACGCAGTATTAGAAGGCGCAAGGACGCCTAAATCTTGGCTAGAGGCAAACATAACCCTTATTCCGAAAGATAACACAGACCATACATTAATCCAAAATTACAGACCCATATCACTTCTTAACTCGGACTACAAGATATTTACATCAATTATAGCGGAACGATTGAAACGATTTCTGAATGATTTCATACACGCAGATCAAAATGGTTTTCTCGCTAAGAGACACACTAAGCACAACATTAGAATAATATTAGATACATTGGAGTACTATGAATTACATAGCGAACAACAGATGGCATTACTTTTCTTAGACGCCCAAAAGGCATTTGACAATGTTAAATGGTCTTTTTTGTGCCAACAGCTTAGCTTTATGAATATGGGTGAAAAATTTATAAATATAATTAGGGCAATTTATGACAATCAGGAAGCAAAAATAATTATTAATGGGGAAGCATCTAGCAAGTTTCAAATTCAAAAGGGAACACGGCAAGGCTGCCCCTTATCACCGTTGCTGTTTATATTGACTCTTGAAGTATTAACGAGAACTATAAGAAACGACCCAAAGATAAAAGGATTAACCATTAAAAAGGAAACCTTTAAATTGCAAGCTTTCGCGGACGATCTAGTTTTTATTATGGAGGATCCATGTCAGACGGGACCAAAGCTATTGGAAGAATTATCTAAATATGGTGAGGTTGCCGGACTGCGAATAAATAGAAATAAGACCAAGATGATTGTTAAAAATATGACCAATAAACAAAAAGGTAATCTGGCCGAAATCACGGATATAGAAATAGTCAAGAAAATAAAATATTTAGGGATTAACATTACGGCTAGATGCACTTCACTCAAAAAGGATAATTATGATAGTGTAGTGAATCAAATAAAAGGTGACCTGGAAAGATGGGGAAACCTAAAACTCTCATTATTGGGAAGAATCGCTGTCATTAAGATGAATATTCTGCCTAAAATCCTGTTTCTGTTTCAGAATATCCCAATTCAACTCGACTCTAAATTTTTTCGAAATTTGGATAAATTATCACTAAATTTTATTTGGCAGGGGAAAAAACCAAGAATTAAATTGAAATATTTACAAGACACGAAGGAAAATGGGGGTTTTGGATTGCCAGACTGGGAATTATATTACCACGCCGCGGCCCTGAGCTGGATTAGAGAATGGGTAATCTTGAGAAATAGAAGACTATTAACTTTAGAGGGTCACGATTTGCAATATGGCTGGCATGCTTTCCTATGGACGGAGAAACAAGGTCTTTTCTCGCATTTTCAAAGACACCGGATCAGGCAAGCGCTACTCAATACTTGGAAAAAAATTAGATCTCACAATTACACCAAAATACCGGTCTGGCTATCCACCCTTGAAGCGATAGTTTACCCAAATCTGTTTGATTTGGGTAACATAATCTCATACAAGGATATTCTGAATGAGGAGGGGGAATTGAAACTTAGGAATGAACTAGAATTACAAGGTATAAAACTCGATTGGTGGGCCTACTTACAAATCCAATCGAGATTTAGGAAGGATAAAAATGAATGGGGGATATACACCTCTGAAACAGCATTGGACAAAATATTATTGGGACCGGACTCTAAACAAATAAGGAATTTTTATAAATTACTTTTGGGATATAAGCTGTTTGAAGAGCAAGTGAAAGACCCCATGTTGATCTGGGCTAACAATTTAGGACATAACATCGACCTAGATACTTGGCAAACAATTTGGGATAGGAATAAAAGGATAACACTGGCCTCATCGTATAAAGAAAATTTATTTAAAATGTTTTACCGATGGCATCTTCCCCCAGCCCGCTTAGCAAAAATGTACACAACAGCATCTCCCAAATGTTGGAAGTGTTCTGAAGAGATAGGCACATACTTCCACACGTGGTGGTCTTGCAGTAAAACACAAAAATTTTGGAGAATGATTTGGATTTGGCTGAAAGAAATATTGAAACAAGATCTGGAGTTTAGTCCAGAACTTTTCTTGTTGGGAATCACGAAAGAGAAATATCCTAAAGATGTGCTATACTTAACGATCCATATTATCACAGCAGCTAGAATATCATTTGCGCAAAAATGGAAAAAGAATGAGATCCCAGGACAAAAAGAGGTTATTAGGAAAATTTGGGATTGCGCTGAAATGGACAGATTAACTTTGGAATTAAAGAATAAAGATCAATCAGACTATTATAGAATTTGGAACAAATTGTATCTTTGGATGGATAAAAAGAAAGGTCTCTATTAGGTTTTACAGACTAGCTCACTGTTTTAAATATTGTGGTATTTCACCGATTTGTAATCTAAGTGTATTTAAGTGTATTTTTGATGTACATATATACATGTATATATATATATATTTAAACATTGTAGACAAAAAGGTTTGTCAGCTCGCTGGTACTGTGTCCAATGTTTTTAAATAATAAATTTAATAAAAAAAAAAAAAAAAGATTCAATCAATCAATCAATATCAACTTCTCGCAGGGAGAAAAAAGATCTCGCAAAGCTGGAATTGATTGATTGAACTTTTTAGTCCCACTAAGTCTGCCGTTACCACCGCAGCCACACCCACCCAATGGGCCATGCCCACCCAATTGGCCACACCCACCCAATTGGCCATGCCCACCTGGTACCTGACGATACATAAGTGGGTTTTGGGTTGCAGTTTGGGCACTCGGTCTCTAAAAGGTTCGTCATCAGTAATAGGGTCTCTGGCTTGAGTCGGGGGTTGGAGTAGAAAACCTCCAAGGTCCCTTCCAACTCTGTATTCTGTTACCTGGAAACAAATGACAACAGCGTTGATTTGATGCATTATCTATGTAGTTGAAATGTTTTTCAATTTCTTTAATGAAGTGTGTATATTAGTTTTATAATATATTTTTGTAAGGTATATTTTTTAAAAGATTTTTGATGGTGTGTACAGTGTATTATCCATATGTATGTGTGAATGGCAAAAAAGAATTTGTCCAAAGACAATTGTACTTAGATACAGTTTTGGTTGCCCTGATAAGTGTTTTATATTGGGGATAGGGGGTATGGTCTGTCTAATTTATCATTTTAGTTGTTGTGTTGAAATGCTTAGCATGTTGTTTTCCTGGCCCAATTCAAGGGACTTACAATGAAGGTTAAAGTGTTACATGGCTTAGGATCACATTATTTACCCCTGTTCCTATACAGAATCACCCACACTTTTAAATCATGGACCAGTCAAATTTGGTGGGTTCTGTCGTGGATCCAGTTAACATTAATATTCAATTGGCTTTTTCTAAGATAGGGCCTATGGTATGGAGTGAACTGCCACTGAACTGTGGCAAAGTCTTTGCCTGACCTGAATTTAGGAATTATTTACAAACTTACTGCATACTTACCTTTTTACATTGTTACTGGTTTTGGATATTTACTCATTTTATCATTTAATAATTGTTTTATGGATGTTTTAACAAAGTTACCTGCAGCTATTACAAGAATATGTGGCATATATAATCATTTAAATAAAATATAAAGCTTGCTACATTTGTACACAGTGAATCAAAACAAATCTTGACTTATTTCTATCTGTAAATGAGGGCATTTTCTGTCCTCTGTTCTCTCTTCCATTCTTTCTCCCCTCTTTTTCAAAATGTAAACAATTTTGAACAGTAACTGCACTAACTCTAGTGTGATATATTTGGTATGAGGGAGATCTGTTTGCATATGTGTTCCCACTTGGGATAAAAATATTTAACAAAACAATTGGCAAAATATGCCAGATTAATTCAAATACTATTGAAATTTAAGTCAACATAACTGGTATGGTATGTTAACCTTTAACACAATTGTGTTATTTTTCACAATCAAATTTTGACATAATCAAACAGTTGCTGAAAATACATATTAACACAGTAAAAGATAGGGGGAAGTGGTGGTTTAGGAAAAATAATTTTATGTCTATCAAAAGGGATGTTAAGATGCTGTTGGTTTTGAAATGCAATCCCCTTTGCTGTGATATGAATTAAGATATATGTTCCAATTTGTTATTATTGCAAAGAAGTTGTCATTTTATGTAATTCTGATACTAAATATGGTATTTTCCTATGTGGCATTATGCATGTGATTGTTTGTGTTTTTACTGGGACTGGTCTGGGACCTGACAAGTTTCAGTTGTTTGAAATCTTCTCCACTTGTAGATGATCTTCTGGATAGTGGAACAATTGATGTCCAATTAATTGAGGATATCTTTAAATTCCTTTTTTTTCTCAGCACCTCACAAGCCTTTTTTGATATGGGCATGTTGATGCCACACACTTGAACAACAAAGAAAAAATCAAATTAAATGTCAGGATTAATAGGTTCCTCCCAGATCCCCTATAATGATATTCTAATCATTATTTGCTCCTGAAAATTTTGGAATATCCATGATCAAATAACTTGACAAATTAAAAATGCAAATTTGTCAAACTGGTCTCCAGAAGAATATGTTTCAAATGTATTCATCAATGAAATACAGTATAACTGGGTTCTTGCATCTTGCTAAGAGTTTGTTTTATTCAGCAAATCATAGCTACTAATCACTATGGTAAACTATAAACTACAAGGATTATATTCAAACAGCATGATAAATAAACCATACAATGTACAGACCCAGTGAAAGTTGAAAGAAAGAGAAAACAACATGGAGATCTCTGAGAAGTCAGTTTAATTAGGTGATAATTTCATAAGAAATGTTAATAACTTAATTCTGAGTTTGAAATAATAGGGATGTGACTTCACAGCAAGTAAACTGATGGTAGCTGCAGATGTTATGATTCCGTCTTAATAAAGACTCACTTTAACATCAATCATTTACTAATGCCATCACTTATGTTTAACAACAAGGTTTTTGTACTATAATCTTTACCTTTAAAACTCAGGTTAAAACTAGCAGTTCCATTTTCCACACATTAAAACATGTTCTTCAATTTGATCTGCTATTCAAATCAACCGCTCCACTTTCTGTTTATATGAAGTTTTTCCTAATCATTGGCTTTATTCCTGAAAAGGCTGATTTGAATATAAGTCCCACTGAACTGAATAATGCTTAATTTGGAGTAGTCACTTTAATATTAATTACTTTGTTTTTTGATAGATTGAAAATTGCTTTCATATAAAGGTCCATTTCTATTTAGCAAAGTGGAATTAAAATTATAAATATTTTTTTACAAATACTTGTACATAAGCTTTTATTCATTCTGCTTTTCAGTATAATCTGTACTGGTTCTTTAAAAGTGTTTCCCCCTACTAGTTTTTGTTTCACTGAGGACTGTTAAAATTGGAACAGAATATTTAAAGGGTTTGTGGTAGCAAATGAATATAACAGACATAGTTTTGTGCATGCTGTACTTGAAAAGCCTGCTAATATCTTATTTGAATAATTTTCAGAACAGCAAAAATGTTTCAATATTGAGAATCTTCATGGCTTCAGTAACTAATAAAAAGGGAAAAAGCAATAGATACAAAATTGAAGTTGAAACTGAGTCTTTTCATTTTTTGTTCCAACTATATTATCAAATGTTTCTTACTAAAAGTTTTATTTTTTTAAGTCTGATTTACAGCAGTAATGAAAAGAACATATATATCAGGGCTTTTCAACCTTTTCACCCATTGTACCACTTTTAGGATATGGAAACTTCCGAGTACCACCAGTCGTCTAGCAATGTGTCAAAAACTTGATGACCAAAAAAAAAAAGGAAAAAAGTGAAGTACAGGTAGTCCTCGACTTACAACAGTTCACTTAGTGACTGTTCAAAGTTACAGTGGCACTGAAAAAAGCGCCCCCCAAGCCACAGCCGAGCAAGACACCTGCCTGCCCACCCGGTGGCGCTCTTCCTCCTGTCCAAGGTTTTCATTGTTGTGAGCATTTCTGTTGAGGATTGGCAGTGGGGCTGGGATGAGGATGTTTGGTTTTTATTTCCCCCCCCCAACTGCTGGGTGGTTGCAGCAGGTTTTGGTCACTTCACATGACCTTGGGACACTGTCGCCATCATAAATATGAATCAGTTGCCAAGCATCGGAATGTAAATCACAAGACTCTGGAGATGCTGCAACATTCCAGCTGATCAGCACTTCTTCTGGGATGAGCGCCGAGCTCCAGCTGGAGCCTGGCGCTGATCCTGGTGCTTCCGCCGAGCCCTGGCAGCCCCAAAGAAGCGCTGATCCTGGCACTTCTGCTGAGCCCTGACAGCCCTGCAGCTCTAGCCGTCTCTCGCTCAAGCTTGTGCTGTGCTGCCACCGGTTCAGTTCATTCCCCTCCCCTGCTACCACTTTTGTAGGATGCTCGCATACCACCTGCCAGGTGCCAATGTACCACAGGTGATACCCGTACCACTAGTTGAAAAGCCCTGATATACATCAGTTCCAGCAAATCTATTAATATTTAGTTTCATTATTGATGGATGCATTAATGTGCAATGTAGTTACAGTTCATCATTGTACATTTGTGAGAAAAAAAATCAGGAGTCTTTCATAATTTCAATAGGCTTTTAGTCTTAATCCTTCCTCGGCATCTTTTTACACTTAGAATTGTAAGATGTTTTTCCCTAGTGCAGGGGTAGGCAACCTTGGCTCAGGAATTCTGGGAGTTGAAGTCCGCGAGTCATAAAACACCCAAGGTTGTCTACCTGTGCCCTAGTGCAATGCAGTAACTTCAGTATTTAGCTCATAATAGAATTTATTTTCTTTTTTTTATTGAAAAGTTTTACAATACATTTTTAACAAAGCAGAACACCTCCCCACCCCCTCCCCTCTCCCCAACCCTCCCCAACACCTCCCTCCCTTCCCCCTCCCCGACTTCCCAGAGCTCAATACAGGGTATAAAAATACAAACAATCATAGTCTACCTTATGCAAACAACAATAAACTATTAAATCTATCGTACTTTAACTCTTACAAAATAACTACAAGCAATATAAATATCACATCAATACTTATTCAAATGCTAGGTGAAACTTTTTAGTCCCATATTTATTCTGGATATAATCAATCCATCTTCTCCACTCCACAATATATCTCTGTTGTGACTGGTCTTTCAAATACGCTGAAATCTTTGCCATTTCCGCCAGGTTGGAAACTTTTAAAGTCCATTCTTCTATAGTCGGCAGTTCTTCCTTCTTCCAATATTGCCCTACTAAAAGTCTCGCTGCCGTAATTAAATTCAAGATCAACTTAGTGTCCACAACAGTAGTATCAGTAATAATGCCCAGTAAAAACAGTTGCAGACAAAACTTTATCCTTTTCTTAAATATCTTTTGCATATTCCACCAAATTTTAATCCAAAAAGCTTTAACCTTTTAACCTTTCCACCATATATGAAAATACGTTGCATCCTCACTACCACACCTCCAACATTTGGGCTGGCAGTTCGGATACATACTTGCTAATTTTTTAGGATCTAAATGCCATCTATAAAACATTTTGTAAAAGTTCTCTCTTAAGTTTTGAGCCTGCGTAAATTTTACATTTCTCACCCAAATCTTTTCCCAGGTATCTATTGTAATGACTTCTTGAAAATTCTGAGCCCACTTTATCATACAGTCTTTAACAAGTTCTGTCTCTGAATCAATTTCTATCAATGCAAGATATATCCTTTTAATATGTGCTTGACCTTGATCTCTAATTTGCTTTACCGGATTTTCATCAATCATTGAGAAACCAATTTTCTGGTCTTCCTTCCACCTGGCCTGTAATTGCCCATACTGAAACCAAGTTTGTACAATCTTTTCTTCTTTTAAAATATTATACAGCTTTAAATGCCATACATTCCTTTCCAAACTTAAAATTTCCTTATATGTAGTCACATCATGTTTAAACCCAACACTTATATTTTCTATTGCGTGTTTCGGTATTGCCCATATAGGTATCTTATAATTTAACTTATGTCTATACTTTTTCCAAACTCGCAACAGAGCATGTCTTAAAATATGTACCTTGAACACATTATCCACCTTCTTATCATACAATAAATATGCATGCCAACCAAATAACAAATCATGGCCTTCAAGATTTAATAATCTCACTTGTGTTAAATTAATCCAATCACTTATCGCTGACAAAACAGCAGCTTCATAGTATAGTTTAAGATTAGGCATTTTAAGACCACCTCTCTCACGCGTATCCTGAATAATCTTAAATTTAACTCGTGGCCTTTTCCCTGCCCAAACAAATTTATTAATACCCTTTTGCCATTCCTCCAAATTTGAATCCTTTTTAAGAATAGGTATCATTTGAAATAAAAATAAAAATTTTGGCAAAACATTCATTTTCACTGCTGCAATTCTTCCCAATAAAGATAATTGTAGTTTTTTCCAGCTATCCAATTCTTTTTGAACTTTTCCCCATAACTTTTCATAATTATTTTTATATAACTTTACATTTGAGGGTGACAAATATATCCCCAAATATTTAACCCTTTTAACAATTTCAAATCCCGTTAACTCTTCTAAAACAGCCTTTTGTGATACTGTCATATTCTTAGACAACATTTTAGTTTTTTGTATGTTAACCTTGAATCCAGAAACTCTCCCATATTGCATTATTATCTCCATCAGTTCTACAACTGAATCTTCAGGCTGAGTTACCGTAACAACCAGAATTTATTTCTGGTTGAATTTATTTTCCAGCAGCAAAGAACAGATACTTCAAGAGCTTTTACCAAATTGGACATATTATTATTCTATCAGGATTTAGAATGAGAAATAGGAGCACTAGCCTACTTAGTGAGAGGATGGAGTTTAGCAATTAGGAAATGTGCATATTGGCACAAAGTTTTTGAGGGTAAGTGGCTGCCTGAAGTGCCCTAACCCTGCAACTTTTCCTTGAGGTGCAAAATTCACCTTATTATTTTCCATATTGACTATTAACACATTGCTCTGTTTTTTATCTGTTTCTGAGCCCATGTTCAATGTGGGTTTTGATAATTAAAGTCTACCAATTCTAGGATAGAAAACATCTTCGTGTTACGTAAGCGAGAACTGTAGTCTTCTTTGAACTTATCTCAATTCTTGGTAACCTAATGTGTCCATGTGGTTTTCTTTGTAATAATATGTAATTGTGGATTTTTCATAACTGTCTTAGACTGTCCTGACAGAACTCTATTCAGGAAGATCACTCACTTGTTAAAAAGCTATATGTAGTGAAAAAATGTGTTTATAATTAATGTTGAATTTATATGTCTTGTACCATTATCAAGCCAAGTCGCCCTTTGAATACATATTTATTTTTTTTTATTTATTTTAATTCCATTTATATCCCGCCCTTCTCCGAAGACTCAGGGCGGCTTACAAGCTTAGCAGTAGCCTTCATTCTATGTATATGCCTGCTTGTTAGGGCTTTCACATATGCCTACTTGATTTTTGTTTCTGTTAAATATCATTGCATTACTTTTAACCCATTTCTCTAACTTATCAAAACTAATTTGAATTTTATTTCTTTTTTAACTATTCTCTCCAATTTTGTGTGATATGCAACTTGTGTGATAGGCATTACTCCCACTTCTTCCACCAAAATTATTACGTAAAATATTAATAGAAAATATAGAGTGAACCTTGTTCAATCTCACTTGATATCTCCTGTTTGATGAGATCTTGCAGATGACATTCTTTGAAAATAGTTTTTAAGCCCCATAAGTATTGATATAATTATGAAGCTATCCAGTCCATTCTTGATTAGTTTTTTAATGTTTTGGGGTACTTTATAAATTATTTGCTAAACTGAGCAAGAGAAATTATGCCAAGATCTATCAAGAACAAATTCATACTGACTTTTGCTCATGTTATGAATCAGGCACCTAGAATAAATGTTTAACTATGCTCCTAAGCATCTTCAAGGAGGTCACAATTTGGGTTTCATGTGGGAAGGCTGTTCTGTGAGAGTTGAGAACATACAGAAAAACATCTTTTGTAGACCCCTCAAATATATATATATCATAGGGTGATGCTAATTATCCCAATTTTAGATGTGTCCTAGATGGGTCAGTTTTATGAGAAGGTCCATAAGGCTTCTGTATAGACCATTATAATTTGTGTTCCTGCTTTGCAAAGAACTATATTGCTAATAATCCTCATTTGGATAAGAAATGATCTGCCTATGGTGAAGAACCATAATATTCTTCAGTTTCAAGAGGCACATTAAGACTTAGGTAAACATGATCTTATTGCAAATAGACCTATTTATTAACAGCAGACCAATCCTAAATACAGTAATATGGCCACTTGGGATCAATAAAGTTCCAGAGTTACCAGAATCAAACTCTGCATCTCCCTTCCTCTGGAACAGCATGCTAAGAACCTCCCACCATATCTTCCCAGGCTATTCAGCGCAAAGACATATTTCTTCTTTAGGTGTCCTGTATTTACATATACTGTAGAGCTGATTCTTTCAATAAGATAAATTAGTTTTTCTAATTTGTCCTACTGATTTCAATACCATACATGTGTGAATAATTTCAGTTGAATTCAAACCAATTACTTATATTAGTGAGAAGTATTTACAAACTGACAATAAGTTGACTAATAAATTAGAAAAAGAGAAGAATGAAATGCTGTTTTTCAGAAAATATCTTTGTATATCTTTGTATATCTTTGTAGGTTTCTAATGCAATATAATTAATATAATATTCCTATAGGTAAGTTTCATTTGATTTCCAAAACTGGAAGAGTTGAAAAAAGTGTAGAAGCCCACTGCGGAGCTGTACTTGCAGGAAGATGGAATTATGAAGGTACCGCACTTGTTACAGGTAACAGGATTCATCTCTAAGTGTGCCCTGAAAGAATATGGTTAACCCTTTCTTTCTTGATTTTATTTATCATTTTTTTGTCTCTCAAGTTCTCGTAGTTCTTCTGGCAGAATCCATTTTGTCAATTTTTTTTCTTGTCCTCAAACTTATTTTGTTCTTTTCCATGTCCAGTATTTCCTGTAAGTTTTTTTCCATCTGTGTTCAGTCATACTTCCTTTTATTGTTAAGCTCCATCTTAAAATCTCCTTTGTCTCATATTCAGTTGTCTTTTTTCTGCTCACTCTGTTTTTATTTTCTGAGAATTTTTGTGTTGTAAAGTTAAACTGGAGATGTGTTCATTTATATTTTCAAAGTTATTTTTAATTTCCTTGTGGTTTGAGATAATTGTTTGGATTTGTTGCAAAATAGCATAGATCTCCTTCTGAAAAGTATTTGGTATTTTTATATATATATTCTTTCTGCAGATTTCTGGTTTTCCATGATAGCCAAAAATCAGGGTTTTCCTTTCTCTGCAGATAGCTTTAGAGTCACAGTTGAGTTGGTATTTGTAATCCAGAAAGGTCAACTTTTTTTTCTAAAGTTTATAGTTCTCACTTTATAAATAGCCCAAAATGTTCTCTCTCTTTTTTCTTTTTTCTTTTTTTGTCACAGCTGTTCTGTTATTAAAACATTGAAGGTCACCAGAAACAAGTTATCTTTTCCTGGGCTTTATCAGCTCCTGTGATAGAGCAACTGCTGTTGTATATTTTCATCTACCACTAGATGTTAGCACCAGTTCATTTTGCAGTAATAGCAAATTGTTTACTTCTATTATTTACTTATATTTTCATGGTTTAAGAGGAAAATCTTAACAGATTCCATCAATTTCAAACTTATCCAAATTGAGTCTTATATTCATTTCATTTCAGTATATTTCTGTTCCCCCTGAAAAGTTTAATTTGCCGCTTCCGTCTGTAGGAGGGTGGGGCAAAGATCCTCCCTTTTCTCACTTTTGGAGGCTTTTTGCTTCTTGGGGTTTTTCTTTTTTCTTTTTTTCCAGGAAGTCAATTTTCAAGTAGAAGAGAGAAAATCACTGTTCTTACCCAGTTCCAAACATGTTGTTTACAGTCAGCTCAAAATAGTGCTTTTGGGCTTCAGCTGCTTGTAGCTTGGGCTGGACCCTGAAGTAAAGCTAGACTTTGTCCTGCTGGTTTCTGGAGGGCTTTTCCCAAATTGATCAGATCAACTGATGTCTCTTAGGACTTCCTTCCTACTTTGTTGCCTCTACGGGGCAACTGCAGGCCCATTCAGGGTCCCCTAGCAGGCAGAAATCGGCCGTAGGGTGTGGAGCCCTGCGATCCCTTGGTTGCTGCGCTACTGTGCAAAGCCAGAAGCCAGACAACATGCTGTTGTGATTATGTTAGAAATCAATAAAACATATTTAAACATTTTTTTAAAAAAACCATTTTTTTAAAAAAAGAATATGGTTAACCCAAGAATACATGCAGAAGGAAAATTGCCCCCTTTTTAAAGTGGAGAAATTGAAAGAAAGGATATAATAACATGTTGTGTAATTGCTTCATTTTTTTCAATTGCATGATGCAAAACTATATAAAATATTTAGTGCATGGAAATTATATAAAGATAGATAACTAGGCATATACAGAACATTCATATTTATTTTATACAAATGGAAAATATGTTGCATACTTCCTATCGTATTGCCTGCATACTAAATATCTAAAGTTCACTGAAGTCCTGTATTCAACAATTGAATTTTGAATTTGACTTATAAAAAAAAACGCAGTGACATGAAAAGTAGGAAAATACTGAATATACGGTAATCATTGTATTGAATATAGTAATAGAATAGTCTTCGTTATCAGTTCTCCAGAAATAAGTCAAATTCAAAATTCAATTTGTTTAAAATAGTCTGGGCCAGCTTTTATTAAATATATAATCACTGTTGCTCCTTTGCATGTGACAGTAATAATTCTGCTGTTAGCATTCAAGATTTGTATATATACATTTACATACAGAAGGAATAAAAACTTTAAAAACAGGAAAATGCAATACATATTTAGGAAATTGTATTTTTCCCTTTGTTAATATTTCCTTTTTAAAAATAGAAGAATTGAAACTAGAGGTTATCATTTCCTTACATTTTCTCCTTAAATTATTCATAAGATGGTTAAGAAAATTATTCAAACAGGACTATGGTAAGATATCTTCAAGTCAGCCTTGATTTCTGACAACTATATAGTTGAGGTTTTCTTGGCAGTAGTTTGCCATTGCTATCTTCCAGGACAATCGGAAGGCCTGTTAATTTAATTGTATGCTTTCTTATTTAGGTGATTTAAGAATATTTAGAGAAAGAGGGAGATAACATTTACATTGATAATAATAATATCACATTGATTATTATGCTAACATATTCAGGAAACATTTTAACTTTAGGATTAGTCATCCTAGAGCAGGGATCTTCAAACTTGGCCCTTTTGAAGACCCCTGCCCTAGAGAATAATAGTTCTTTTTACCATACAATTCCTCAAATAGCAATAAGAAGACTGTTAGTACTGCTTTTTAGGGGTAAAGTATGATATCCAAAGTTTTAAAGGATTTTAATGCTGAAAACATACTTAGGCAAAGACTTTGCTATTTATTTCTAGTTGGTGAAGATGGACAAATAAAAATTTGGTCCAGGAGTGGAATGCTAAGATCCACATTAGCACAACAAGGTAAGTTGTTATTTCTTTGTTATTGAAATTTCACCTAAGAATCCTGAATTCTGACTTTTTCAGAATACACATTCTCCAGAATACACATTCTGAATTCTGAATTCTCCAGAATACACCTTCTGGAGAATGAGAAATTCCCTGATGATGGGCTGCAGCACAAGTCCGAAAGCTATGCTAAATCACCTATTTTTTCTTTACTGGATGTCTTACTGACATCTTAAATGGAATATACTGAAATGAGTCCCCAGTTTTTCTACCAAACTTTTCCCCACAAATATCTTGTATTCACATTACTTCCTATTCTAGAATTTCTGCTTTTTTAAATTCTCATTTAAAGCAACATTTTTTCTAATTGTCATTTATTTGATAACCAACTATAGTTTTACTGATTTTGTTTCTCTTCTCCAAATCTCTGATAATTGTTTTATCCTAAGTTTTTCTTAGAGTAGTTTTAAATAAGCCATAAAATACACAAAGAGGCATGATACTATTTATCCTTTCAGGGTTTTTTAAATGCTCCCTAATTTTATCAGCTTGAATGATTTCCAGCAAAGTTAATTTCCAGCAAAGAGCAAATACAAAAGGAATAATTTATATTAAAGGGACTATTTTTTTAAATTTTCCTTTTAGTTAACAAACATAAATATGGACTTTCCTTAGGTATGGAGTCAACCATGGATGGGAATACCTTTTTGAAACTAATTTTCAAAAACTGGAACCAAAAGATCTAATGCAGCTTATCAGTGGATTAGGTGATTCAGTTTCAGATGAAGTCAATTGAGGATAGCTAATATTTTGTTAGAGAATGAACTAGTCACCTTAGAATTGGATCAGTCTAGTACGTTTTTGTTGTTGTTGAATTAGAAATGAAACAGCATCTCTAGAGAAACAAAAGTATAATCCAATTATACTTCAGTTGAGTTTCTCAGTCACTAAATGTGGTATGCAAATCTTTAGTCCAAATTACAGTGGTGTTACCATGAAAATGGGAGGAGAGTATTTCTGACAACTTTATATCAAAGAAAGTTAGCAATTGATGAACATCATTACTAAAATTGGTAAGAAGATAGTAAAATACTCGTGTTTTCCATTGTTAATTTCTTCCAATATTTAATTTTATTCAATTTTAAATTAACGTTGTTTGCATTTATAATCTTTTACACTGTATGTTGCTTTGATGATTGCTGAGAGTCTCTAGTGCTGTTTCCTCAATCAGGTAAATAAATTATGAGTTCAACTGAGAATAATGTATTGTGGCAATCTAATGTATATTGTTTTTATGTATAGATTGAGAATGTTAAGTTTAGTATTGTATAATGCAATTATACATTCTGTAAAGATGTTTGGATAGCTGAAATCACACAAATCATACAGTTGGAATGTAGCTAAGACACAATCTCAATCCTATATTCAGAGCTGAATCCTAACTGAAAAATATCAGAAAATTTGCTTTATGGCCATTTCTGCATTCACACAAATTTCATCCCCATTTAAGTTGTCCTGCTCTGCTTCTTTGATATGAACAACTAGGAAATAGCTTTGGCTGCCTTTCTTCTGCTTTTTCTGCTTTTTTTTCTGCTGACAAATCCATATCAGGCCTTAATTTATTACCTTTGAGTTTCAGTAACTCTTTGGGGTGGGGAGCTTGACTAATAAGTGACAAAAACAAACTGAATACAACAGAAAATAAATCCTAAAATGTAATATTAAATATTTCATCACATCCCCCCAAAATCAATCCAGATAAAAATTCCTGCAATCTTGCCAGTAGTAGCTCATAATTTGGAGGTTCTCTGTGGGAAGGGAATTCTTTTGTTGCAGCTTAGCCAAGAAGAATGCTTCCCTGTGTATGCTTGTTTTTTTCAGTTTGCTCTTTACATACTTCCATGCTGAAAGAAGAGAGTAAGATAGAAAGCAATGGCATCATCTTGTCCTTCTCCCTTCATTGTTAACTTTCTTCATCTTAGTATCCTTTATGTCCACCTCTGTACCTCCCTTTCTAAGACATACTTTATTTCATTTTTCTTTTGACAATAACATACTTAATATCTTTCACGGGCTTGTTCCTTTAAAAATATTTTGATTGTGTTCTACATTATCTTTATCATTACAGACATGGTGTGCAGTCTGTGGGTCCTCCTATATTCATGACTCCTGCTGTAAGAGCAGGTGGCAGTCATGACCAGGAGGGCCTTTTGCACAGCTTTGTGTTGTATACCAGTTATGCCCACTTATACCATTCCTGGATTGTGGAGCTGTGCTCTCAGTTACTTATGCCCTGGTCACCTTCCAATTGGATTACTGTAATGCACTCTACATGGTGCTGCCTTTGAAGAATATCCAAAAGCTTCAGCTGGTACAAATATACGTAGAAGAGCAGATAGTTATATATGCTTCTAGAAGGACACTTGTTATGCTTCTGCGCCCCGAGCTGCATTGATTGCCAGTTTGTTCTAGGTCCAATTAGAGGTGCTGTGTCAAGTGCAAGAAATCAGGAACTCAGGTCATGTGGTGTCTCATTTAGTGATCACAGTGATTCGGTTAACAGTGGAAGTGAGCTTGTAAATCTGTCACAGTCATGTGATTTCTGCTCAGCAACCACAGTGTTTAGTGATAGTGTTGCTATCCATTATTTTCACTAGAATCCAAATAGAATCTCAGTCTTTAACCTTGTGTGGTTTCAAAATCTTATACCGTACGTATTTCAGACTTGCCATTATTAAATCACAACCCACCTTTGTGAAGATCATTTTGTTGCCCATATGAATTCTGAGTGATAGCTTAGGAGATTTGGAATTTTTTAAAAAATATTTTATGCTCTTCTAGCAGTTCAAACAACCTTTCATCAGTAATATAAACCCAAAGACATGGCTGTTATCCAGTTATGCTAAACCAAATATTTGTACCCTGCTACCCTTATCCCCTGCTGTTCTCAAGTTGATTATATTTGATCACAGAAAGTACAGGGTAAGATTTGACATCTTGTACAGGCAGATGATGATACTGGTTCTTTTTTAATAACTACAAATGGTATCTTCTTTGGGTTTCAAGTGTGTATTAAGAATACAACAAGCTGCCCTCCTTGCAGCTGAATAGAATGTGTCAGGTGTTAATAAATTATTGCTTAAGTAATGGAATGTACTTGTTTTCTCACCATTGGTATGCTTTCTAAAGTGATGATTTCCCTTGTTCTTGGGCTGTCAGAACAGCAACATTAAATGTTAATCCATCTCTCCATTGATAAAAGTGACACTTTGTCTTTGATTCTGAAATTTAATTCACCATTCCTTTGATCAAACCTGTGACAAGAAGAATGCAATTGCCAAGATCTTAACCAGGCAATCTTGTGCTCTCTGGACTTTTTATTCTATGAAACCTTTAATACTTTGCTATTAGCATTCTGGATTGAGTCTTAACCTGTTCCTCCCCATCCTGATTTGGATAGCCTCCTGATGAATTCCAATCCCATACCGGTGGATGATCTCCCCAGCAGTTTTACATAAATATTATATAGGAATGGCAAGAGTATAACCTTGCAAAATCTTATATGAATAAAAGTTTACCTTTGTTGCTAATTTTATCCTTTTTAGCACATTGTATAAAACTGAAATAGATTAGAACAGTATTAAATTATTTTGGAATGTAAATAATAGTAGCATTTTGTGCCAATATGTATCACTGTGTTTTTCTTCCCTTCCCTTTTTAAGAAGAGACTGGACAGCCATTTGTCTGAAATGGTGTAGGGTTTCCTGCCTGAGCAGGGGGTTGGACTAGATGACCTCCAAGGTCCCTTCCAACTTTATTGTTGTTGTTGTTATCTCTATAGGAACACCAATATATTCAGTAGCATGGGGTCCAGATTCTGAAAAGATTCTCTACACATCAGGAAAACAGTTGATTATCAAACCACTTCAGCCAAATGCTAAGGTTTTACAGGTATCATTAATATATAATATTTAATAATTATAATGATTACAAAATGTTTAGTAAACAGTATCCAAAACAGTAATCTTCAACTTATCTTTGTTGTGTGAAGGATGGTGATGTATAGCAGTCATAGAATATGCTGTGTTGGTAGAATTGCCACTATTTATGTCAGAATTGGTATTCAGAAGTACCTGCTATACAAAATCTTAGAATCTAAACCTAAGCAGACAAATTGAATTAAGTTGGCTATTACTTTACTACTTAATGTATGTCATCATGCTAACTTTAAAAAGTAACATTCCCCAAGCCAGCACAGATTTTAAAGCTGCTGAGGTTGAGAAACACTGCCTTAACCACTGCACTAGGACAATGGCCCAACATTAATTTAATCTGGAATTAGATTAGAAATTGTAATTGAATATGAAACTTCTATAATATTTAATTTTGAAAAATGGGGGGAGGAGGATTAACACCTGTTCAGAGAAGAACTGTAAAAAATAGTGCATAGTACAGTATTAAAGTGAAATTGTGGGAATTGTTTTTACAGCAGTTCAGTGTCTTAGTAAGATTAGCGACTAGAAGTAGAGTTACCTGGAAATATGGTAATTGAAATGGTTGTTAAATAATGGCATCAATTATCCAAATTCTTCTGTGAGTTTATTGTGTCAATTATATGTAACAAAGCTGTATGAATATGTATTTTAAGTTTCAATTAACCAAATCTATATACATGGTTTATACAATCTAACTTAATGCAGTCTTTTTGCAAACTGAAGTTCAGTCACTTTTTGTATCTGCACATCAAATATTTTGACTAAAATGATATTTAAAAATGATAAAACTAACTCAATACTATATCTTGTTAATATTTAGAGCTCTTGGGACTATTGCACTATTATAAGCTTTATTTTAATATTCTTTGTTCTTCCTGTTTGCTCCCAGTGGAAAGGTCATGATGGAATTATTCTAAAAGTTGATTGGAATTCTGTCAATGATCTTATTTTGTCAGCTGGGGAAGACTGTAAATATAAGGTATGCGTTCTTTCCAAAAATATTTTACAATATGCTATTAACTATCATAAGTGTAGTTAAATGAAAGAAACTAATATCTCACTACACTTGAAACAGAGTATTTGTGTGTGTGTGTAACAAGTACAAGTAATCCTTGTTTAGTGACTGCCTCATTTAACAGCTGTTCAGTTATGACCAATCCTCACCTTTTTCCTTAATGACTGCTTCACTTAATGACAGTTGTGATACCTATTTGACTACCTGTATCAAAAATGTTTTAAACTTACTGCATACTTATAATTAATTATAATTGTTATTTATTGTAATTAATTATAATTACAATTAATTATAATTTTAATTACTGACAGTTTTGCAGAGGTTAAAGTGCTGGCCTGAAAACTAGAAGAGTCCTTTCTTACATATGAAAGCTGGCTGAATGATTTTGGCCCTGTCCCAGCCCAACTCATCCCAGAGAGTTGTGGGGAAAATAGGAGGCATGAGTATTATTTATTTAATTATATTTCACATTTCTAAACCATCCATCTCTCTCAAAGAGGGACTTTGGGTGGTGTACAATAAAACATCAAGATATAAAAACAATATATATGCAATATATAAAGTTAAAAAACAAAATATAAAGCAAAATAAAAATATATATATAATAAAAAAATAGAATGTTAGAGTTAAAATTTTGAATTAAAAATTTAAAAAATTATAATTTTTTTAAGGAGGCAAAGCAAACATAATTAGGTATGTTGACCTTGAATTGATCAAATTTAAAAAAGCAAGTTAAAAATCTAATAATCATAGTAAATGTTCATTAAGTTAATAAATAAATGATTTTGTTGGGGAAATATTCACTGTAAGTGTACTAACATAATCAAGTATAGTTAAATACTTAGATTGGAAATTTTAAATCATTAAGTTTTTGAATAAAGATTGCATTATTATTACTTATTATGGGTGCGGGGGGAAAACCCTCACAAGCTCACTGAAATGAAATCACATCATGATACAAATCTTGGCTTTGGTTTTTGTTCTTTAATAAAATAGGTATGGGATAGCTATGGTCGTTTGCTGTATAGCTCACAGCCCCATGAATATCCTATCACTTCAGTTGCTTGGGCTTTGGATGGGGAATTATTTGCTGTTGGATCCTTTCACACTTTACGACTTTGTGATAAAACAGGGGTAAGTAATAGTTCCAATTGTATATATTCATATAAAATATTAAGTGTACTATACTTAATCAAAATTCAGATAATTGGCATCTGGTTCATATTTATGACTGTTGCTTTGTCTCAAAGTCATGTGATCACCTTTTGAGACCTTCTAACAACCAAAGCCAGTGGGGAAGCCAGATTTACTTAACAACTATATTACAGTTTTATCAAAGGCAGTGATTCACTTAACAACTTTGTCAAGAAAGATCATAAAATGGTGCAAAACTCACTTAACAAATATCTCAACAACAGAAATTAGGGCTCAGTTGTGATTGTAAGTTGAGGACTACCTTGTACAACTCAAGAAAATGAGATTAAAGATTAAGATTTTAATTATACATTTTTCTTGAATTATAAAGAGTAAATTTATTAAATTTATAGATGAATATAAGACTTGTCTTAAATTCAAAGCTGTTTTGTTTCTCATTCTATTTCTCATTCTGCCATCAGCAAGATTTTTTTAAATCTATGGATATAGTATTTACCAACTATTACTTGTTAAATTTGTAACCGTATTTTCTTCAGTTAATTTGATTTCTGATTATGACAGTTTCTATATATTTTATTATTTTTCACTTCCAAAATTCTGTGGTCAGCTTAAGGAAATTAATTATGTAAATTATAGTTATTAGTTCCTCAGATTAACTCCATCTTGTCTTTTAGTACAAGAATCTGTTTTGTTGGAGTGTGTCATTTCATAGTTTTAAATTTTTGCTGCTCATTCTAGTGACTTGAATATGCTTCAGAGGGATATTTTTTTCAAACAACCATAAGATAAATTATCAAAAGATTTTGTGGAGCGTGTTTGAAGAGGAAATATATCCTAGAATTGTTCTGAGAAGTGCTGATTGGGCATGATAAAGTCATATAAGGCTGATGTAAAGATAAGAATCATTGGGTTGCTGGGATTATTCCACTCACATTGTTTGAGTTGGGCAGCCTTGAAAATACTTGCAATGACATGAAAAGAAAACAAAAATTACTGCTCAGTTCTCCATTTTCTATGCTGAACTGCTTCTGTCTTTTCATTAGCCCCTGCAACATGCCTTGGTGTAATATGATTTATTTATTTATATTACATGTTCTACACTGCCTAGCTCCCTCAAAGAGACTCTGGGCAGTGTACAATATCAGCATATAAATAGTGAATAAGATTAAAAGTCAAATATTAAAATTGATATAAGATTAAAAACTTTAAAATTATACAGTTATAAAATGATTACTGTGAAGTGTAACTTCCTGGCCTGGATTGTTCCAGTCTATGAAATGCAAATGGCAAAGAGATGAGGCATAAATGTGCAAATGTACTGCTTGGTTCTACACAATAGTATTGTGTATTGGTATTATTAAGGTGTGTGTGTGTGTGTGTGTAAGTTCCTCATGTTTGATTTTGTTTTTAGTTTTTTACTGCTCCTTTTCCTCCTGCTACTTGCACCCTAATATCCCAAGATCTGTCTACAGTTGCTCACTTAACAACAGTGATTGAGAATAGAATTCCTATTGTTAAGCAAAGCGGTTGCAAAGTGTGATGTCATGTGACCATGCTGCATAGTCCCACAAATTCTAACACTTCTGGTTACTGCTGTTGAGTGCATCCTGCCATTAAATTGGGAGATCTTATTATTGCTATTTCTGATCTCCTCCTGGCTTCCTCATTGATTTTGCTTGTAGGAAGCTGACAAAGGAGGCTGTAAATGGCTACTAAGGAGACTGCAACCTTTGTAAGTATGAGGACCAGTTGTTCGGGCCTGTTGTAGACTCAGTTGTTAAGTGAGGACCAGTTATATTTCAGAAAACAGTAAATAGTAAACAGTTGCTGACATTTATTTATTTCATTAAATTTGTTTGCCACCTATCTCGCCAACATTTACTTGCACTTAGAAAATTAAAAGTGATCTCTTGAATTGTAATCTATTGTGGTATATTTGTAAATCTCTTTAGCAAGGTCTTTTGCATTCTGCTCCTTTTACGCCATCTGTCTATATTTAACTTCTCTCATGGGTGCTCTGCCTTTTTGGACTGCTTGTGTGTTCACCTGTCTCACACACATTATCCACACACTCTCCTTCCTTATGCATATTTTGTTTCATGGAGAAACTTTGTAGAAAAAAACAATAGCCAATCTTTAGATTATACAAGTTATTACCAAACTCCAAAATAATATGGAATAGTTAGAGTAAATCATGAGTAATTTTATATCTGCACAAAATAAGTATTTAAGAATATGTACATTCATTTTGGTATCAGAATAATCCGTAACTTCAGCAATTTGTACTGGCAGTTTCAACCATTATAAAGAATAATTTAGCAGAAGATTATTTAATTTAATCCTTCGAAGTTTTTCTTTTACTAATTTGGAGTTAAAGGAGTAAACCCTTTACTTCAGATATATGTCTCAAATATGTCTCAATATACCAAGCAAACTACATTCACAGAGCTCTTCCTTCAATTTGAAAAGAAGCAAAATGGGGTGGTATAGAAAGAGAAAGCTAGTTTAAGAAAATTACAGAGTTAAGTAGAAGCAGTTGCATAATATTTATGCTAAGCATTCCTGAATATCAACAAAGATATTCCTCCTCCATTTTTAATCCTGTGGAGAAAGTGAAGATTTTAACTACATTTTTATTTATTGCTGATTTAAAGATAATAAATCTTAACTTTATTATAAAATGATAATATTCTTAATTGATTAAATGGCATAAGTAAATGAATTTACAAAATACATTTCTTTAAATGGGCTTCCGGGAAAGGTTTTTTTTTTCTTTTGCTCTGGGAGAGGAGTGGATTTTTAACAGTAGCTAAAGCCAGATGCTATCTATTTCTTTACAGCTGGCTGTAATAATTTATTAGACTTGCCTCTATACATTTCTGCCGCTTCATGCAAGTTTTTTCTTTGACTTAAATATAAATAGCTGCTAAAGAATTAGCCGTGCTAGTGCTGAGAGAGAAGAGAGAATGATTCACTGGTTATTTGTGTGATAGTGTTTGAAGAGAACCAGGCCTGGCTTTTTGGTCAACACAGACATTTTTATTGTGTCTGATGTAATGGAGCTGAATCAGCAAATTGCTCCCTGGAGAACCATCAGGAGATATACATATCATTAACCCTTCTGCCGCATATGTGACTAGTTATAAAGCATAATTTAATTAAATACATTAGCATACACTTTTTTGCGTCAGTTTTTTTTCTTTTTCGTAGCACTAATAAAACTAAGGAGTGCTAATAGTAAAAGTATGTAGTTTGCCATTTCTATAAGTATACTGTTTGAAAGTGGGTTTTTTTATTTTATCCTTTTTTTCACATAAAAATCAAGGTGGCAAATACTCCTTATCAATACTTTCTTGTATTTTTTCCCACAACAACAATCCTGTGAGGTGGATTGGGCTGGGAGAGAGTGACCCAAAGTCACCCAGCCAGTTTTTCATGGCTAAAGTGCCACTAGAATTCACAGTCACCTGATTTCACCTTCAACTACCTCTCATTTTAGGTATCAAGCACCCTTTTTAAAATATTTTCTAAGTATGAAATAGGGGGAAAAAACACCTCTGTCCATGCTTTTCAGCGTTTTAAATCTTGCAGGGTTTAAAAGGGTTTAAGCCTGTGACTATTCATATATTCCTTGTGGGTGACTTCCTGTAGATGTGTGCATGTTTTGACGATGTTGCAAATGCAGTACTCTTTACACCCAAATAGAAATGAGGAGGAAGGACAGAAAGGTCTTCTGATATTTGTCCTTCCCTACAGTTATAGAAGATGAATCATAAGAGAGGACCTTTTTCAGTGCCCTAGAGAATAAAATATTGATGCCTGTTCTGTACATCTTGAGTTGATAATGTGTGGTTAACACATTTTTCATATTGGACAATCGTTGGGTGTTCTTGTGTTTTTGTTTTTGTTTTTGCTGAAATTTTCATTTTTAATCATGTTTTAGATTTTCCCAACCGATGTAACGTCACAGTTTCAGCATGTTCCATTGTACTAGTTCACAGATACATCTATTATATTTTTATATTTTTCTCTGCTATTGTTATGCATCTTCATGATTTCCTTTCTAATTTAAATTTTAAAATGCTAATATTTATGGTAAGAAAGATAATTTAAATTTGATTTGAAAGGAGATTTATATATAACAAGGGTTCTTGAGGAGATTGTTATAATATTTCTGTACTCTCAGATTTCTGGCCGTGCAACTTGGGCCAACTTTGATTGAATCAATAGAAGAAAATAATGAGATATACCTGTGGTGAGATTTAAGCCTGCTTTCAGTCTTCTGTTAGGTATAGATAAGTGCTTTTCAAACTTGGCAACTTTAGGGTGTGCAGAATGTTGGCTGAGGAATTCCAGGAGTTGAAGTCTGTGCATCTTAAAGTTGCCAAGCTTGAAAAACACGGATCTAGATGAGAAGTAGGTAGATTTAGCAATCTCTTAATGTGTTCTTCGTTCTCTGTAATGAGAGTGTTTTTTAAATAGGTAATAATGTTTATTGTGAGCAATTCTCTGTGTGTTTAAGAAAGTATTAGAGCCCATTTTATAGGACTGTTTCTCAGTGTCATTGATTGTATAAGACTTAAGCAGGTAAAAATGTAGTTCTGACACACTAAAAGAACTACTTGATAATAGGTTTTCCCAGTTTTACAATTGTTGAGAGATTTTATAAAATAAGTATAATAATATATTTATAAAATAAGAATTCTACTTTATTTGATGTATTTGGATTGGTATTACCTAATTCTTCTTAGAGAACTAGGTTTTTTTAGATCCAGACTAGATTGAGAACTGAATTTGGTACCCAGAATATAATATATGTTTGATTATAGTACTTGCCCTGTTGATTGATTCATGGCAGGAAAGAAACAGAAGTGCAATCCTATTAATCATACAGCAGCTTTTGATGCTCTTGACCATGATATCCTGGTCGGAACACTTAAAGAAACTTTTAAAATTGTGTTGGGAGGAGGGAGTTGTCCTACAGATTTTCATTTTGTCCCCTAGGTATCTGTCTCAGACCATGGTGAAGTAAGCAAGGCTGTGACCTCACTCTCACAGTGCCTGGAGTCTGTTAAAGGTTGGATGGGGAGCAATGCGCTGAAAAATTAAGGTTGCAGTCATTGAGTGAAGCAGTCAAATGGTGTCGTGCTCAATGTTTTGCTCAATGACCAAGATTCCAGGCCCAAATGTGGTTATGAGCCCAAAATTTCTGTTGCTAAGTGAAACATTTGTTAAGTGAGTTTTGCCTCATTTTATCATCTTTTTTGCCATAGTTGTTAAGTGAATCAGTGTGGTTAAGTTAGTAACATGGTTGTTAAGTGACTCTGGCTTCCCCATTGGCTTTGCTTGTCAAAAGATTACAAAAAGTGATCACCTGACCCCTGGACACTGCAATCGTCATAAATATGAACTAGGTGCCAAGCATCTGAATTTTGATTATGTGACCATGGGGATGCTGCAGTGGTTGCAAGTGTGAAAAACAATCATAAGTTGCTTTTTTCTGTGCCATTATAACTTTGAACTGTCACTAAATGAACTGTTGTAATATCTGTATTTGTACATTCTATTATTTATGTCACTGTTCACCGCCCTGAGTCCTTAGGGAGAAGGGCGGTATACAAATCAAATAAATAAATAAATAAATAAATAAATAAATCTTCCCTAATTTTGAACACTATGACCTGGAAGCATAATTGCTTATAATTTGCAACATTTTTTTTGTAGGAAAAGTTCTTTCAGTCACCATATATTACTTTTGTATATATTTATTATTTATTTATTTATTTATTTGATTTGTATACCGCCCTTCTCCCTAAGGACTCAGGGCGGTGAACAGTGACATAAATAATAGAATGTACAAATACAGATATTACAACAGTTCATTTAGTGACAGTTCAAAGTTATAATGGCACAGAAAAAAGCAACTTATGATTGTTTTTCACACTTGCAACCACTGCAGCATCCCCATTGGTATATATTATTTTTATATATTACAGTTCTTAAAATACGCCTTACAAATTTTAACACCTTTCAGTTGTCAATTGAGTACATATTATGAAACTGATAGAGTCCCAAATACAAACAAAAGAGAACAAGATGCAAGATCAGCGGCAAAATATTTTTTAATGTTTTCCATCACTTACTACAAATCGCTTTCTCTGGAAAGTAATCATATTTAAGAAAATTACTGTACGAAAAGATGCTATCAAAACTATATTATTTTGCTGATGCAATTTATATTGCACAAGTGCCCTATTTTTAATATAAATTGATTGATTGACTTATTTAAATATAATACTTTTTGGTGTTTCTGTGTGGAATGGACCATTGCAAGCCACGTATGCATATACTGTATGTAATATAATCTATACCAACACTGCATAGTAAATTTATGATAATGGTAAAATTGATCAAAATAATGAAAAATAAATTACATGATGAAAACTGAAGAAACTATACTTTGAAGAGAATGCCAATGAGATGGCAAGATGTTACTGCATGAACTCCAGAAGCATGGCTAGAAGATGACTATCTTCTGATGCACAAGTTAGGGCATCTTCAACTTTGGCAATAACAGAACATTTTGAGAAAAGTATCATCATCATCATTATCATCATCATAAAGTTGGAAAGGACCTAGGAGGTTATCTAGTCCAACCCCCTGCTCAGGCAGGAAAACCTATCTTATCTATGTGCATACCATAATCTCTTAGGAAATAAAATAGTTTCTTTCACAGTGGTAAAAGTACACAAAAATGAAAATGTTCAAAGAATTAGTTTTGCAGAAATCAAATAATATAGAACAATGATTAAATTGCAATTGAAAAGGTCCCAAAATAAATACAACCAATATAATTTACAAATAGAGAAGCAATCATCTATCTGAATAGGAGTCTATATGATATGAGAGCTCAGAAGTTAATTACACAAGTCAGACTTGGCTGGATTTGTCATCAACAGTCTAGTGCAGGCATGTCAAACTGCTGGCCCACAGGCCGGATGCATCATGACGAAACCACGCCTACCCCATTGCTAGCAATGGGGGAAAAGTCATGATACGTCGCGTGACGTCACGAGACATCGCGAGTTTGACATGCCTGGTCTAGTGATAGCTAAAAAGGTTTTAGTGAAATTGTAATGTGAAAGTGAGAAATATGTTCTAACCAATACGTAGCAGATAATTGGAGATGCCATCAAGTCTTACCTCTTAATCTAATTAATTTTAATTAATTATTTTTTATTTTTATTCATTCATATTTGTTTAGTTGAAGACCACTTTGTGGAAAGGCATTCAAAAACCAAATACAGCTCTTGATCTGAAGAAAAGTGTGTCCTTCATTCCTTGAATGCCTGTGTAGGAAACCAAAGCAAGCATAGCAGAGAATAACTGAAGAACTTGCACATATTCTTGCCACTGTATTTCCAAGGCAAAATGGCATTGTCTTCCTTATATCTAAAGACAGAAGAATAAAATACAAAGGTGCGGTGGTAGTTGGGTTTAGGAGGGGAACGGAAAGAGGAAAATCTCTTGAAAAATAATAAAGAACATAAAATATTCATGATCTTCCTGGGACCCCTAAACAGCAAATGACAGGCAATAATTCCAAGCAGAAATTCAAGCCAGTTAAGGCTATTTTATGTAAATTAACTGATGTACATCGTGAAAAAAATAACATAAAACTTAAATATGTATGCTTTATAATTGAAAGACTTTTCCCTCAGTTTGATGTGTTTGTATCAGTATATTTGTGAAGGAACTTCATCTTCAGGCAGTGTGCTACAAATTTGAGGGGTGGTTTGCCAAGCCCAAGTTGCTGAGCAGTTTGGTAATAGCCGCTTTATTTGTTTCTTTCTAGTCTACCACGTGAATCCTCAGAATTATCTTAGGCCAGTTGAGAAAGTACAGCAAATATAAGCACTTTATTTTTAAAAAAGCAAACCTTGCACTTGCATCTGTTTTATATTAAGTTCTCTATCTGGTATAGCAGGAAATCTGTTTCTGGAAGAGTAGGCTCTGGTTTTAACTGAGATAGCTATCTCTGGTTCTCTGGGAGAGGTTTTGGCACTTCACATCAACCTTTAGAAGTAATCTAAAAGAAGGCCTTTCCATGATCAATTTAGTAACTTTCTGAAGTTCATCTTCAATTCAATTGTACAAAGCTGAATCAGCCACCCAGTTGTTACCCGTATATATTTGCCAATCACCTAAAATACTTAAGAAACAGATTTATATTTTCACTGCACGGGAGGGGAAAGGAATGGATCCCAGTAACCCAATATGCCACAACTGGTATCTTTTTGGAACAAAAATGAGTGTTCTTCCATGATTAAACAAAGTCATTTTTCTGGGGGGAAAAACAACAACTTCATGTTTCTATATTGAAGGATTGCCATATAGAAGATAGCAGACTGGTTTTCTACTGTATATTAGGGATTAATACAATACAGAATACATTTTGATTGAACAATGATGGATAATTCTTAACAGTATGATATAATCAGAATGATTTATTTCGTTCAGTTTTGTTTGCCAGTTTGTATTCGAGAGAGGCAGTTTTGGCTGTTTTTGTAAAAATAACAGCTTTTGGTCTTTGGTCTTAGAAAATAGGTTTTGTTATATTGTTGTCATGCACAAATTAAACAGCAGTTACATAATTCTTGTAGTTAATTTAAGGGAGGACATTGTCACATGATTTACCTGAGCTGTTAAATGAAAAACAAAGTGTGTGATTGTATTTGTATATAATGCTCTATATATAAGTCATATAATGCACTCTTTTCCAATTGATCCTAAGAAAGAATAAACCTTCACCACTGCAATATTTGGTTTCTTATGTTAGAAACATTTTATATAATACCATTTGATTATTATCTCTGTTTTCCCTGTGCACTTGAAGGTCATTTAGACAACAGAGAATCCTATTTGTGGGGAATACAGAATAGTAGCTTTTTTTAAAAAAATATTGTTTTATTGTATACCCAATGTATTGGATGCCAATTACTATGCATTAATATATCTTTGAAGTACCCTGCTTGATTTGCATGTCCCACTTCATGTATGACAATATCTCTGTGTTTAATAGTATTTCCTTACAATAAAACACCCACTGGGAAACCACAAAGAAAGCTCTTCCCCTATGAACTTTCTCACCCCACATATCTACAGAAATGTTTCACAACAGTACTCCATTTCATTGACTAAACAGGTTTGAAATGAAGACTTATTTTTCATTTTTGCTTTAAATCTTGGTTTATTTATATATTATTCTAATAACATTAAAGTTCACAACACAATTGTCATTCAATATTTTTACACTCTAGTAATAGTGTGTAAGCATTCCATTGATTCATTCCTCCATGCACTAAAAATGTTAATTATTATTATTAATTAATAAATTATTAATTTATGTGATTTTTAAATCATAACTATAGATATATTTGAACATCATTTTTCAATTCTTATTGTTTTAAAAAAGTTTTCACCGTTGATGTATAGGTTTGGTGAATAAGAATATAATTTTTTATTAATCAGAATAGATTAGCATTCTCTCAAATGTATTATGAATTGATGGCAGGCTCCACTTCTTTGTTTTCTGCTCTCTACCTGTCCATCATTCTTGTTTGTAATTATATAGTTGTATTTCTCATTTTGTACTTTTTGTTTATTTTTTTACTTTATTATTTTCTGTTCAAGCTGTTTTAATTTCCTCCTTTTTATTGTTGTAAGGCACATAGAATAACCCACATTGAGATAGACAGCAAATAAGTTTAACAAATAAATTAATAAATTTAATAAATTTAACTCAGAGATACATTCTTATCTCCCATAAAATACAGCATAGGACCCAGATTGTTGGGGGCAATAAGCTGACTTTGTAATAATGCCACTTGGGGGGGGGGCAAAAGCCCTAATAAGCAGGCATATACATAGAATGAAGGCTATTGCTAAGCACATTGACTTGTGCTTTAGATTGTAAGCCGCCCTGAGTCTTCGGAGAAGGGCGGGATATAAATGGGATTTTTTTAAAAAAAGAATTCTTCTGTTTGCATCCCCTCAAACATTTCATTGAGATTCAAGGTGCTGGTGATGACCTACAAAGCCCTAAATGACATGGGTCCGGATTATTTACGGGAGCACCTTCTGCCGGTGTCAACTTCCCATCGTCCTGCGCGCTCCCACAGAGAGGGCCTCCTCAGGGTGCTGTCGGTCAGGGAGTGCTGGCTGGCGGCCCCCAGGGGGAGAGCATTCTCTGTGGGCGCACCTGCCCTCTGGAATCAGCTCCCTGTCGAGCTCCAGATGGCTCCCGACCTTCGCTCTTTTCGCCGTGACCTGAAAACCTGGTTATTCGAGCTTGCCGGCCTGGACTGAGGGATTGAGATTTTAAATTTTAGAATTTGATTTACTTGGTTTGGGGCTAAATTTAATTTAATTTATTTTTAACTTTGTATGCCATGTTTTAATTGCCCTGTACACCGCCCTGAGTCCTTTGGGAGAAGGGCGGTATATAAATCTAATAAAATAAATAAATAAATAAATTATTAATTGTTTGCCCAAATCTATATTCTATAACTTGCAGTTAAATAGAGGGATTACTTATCCCTTATGTACAGTAAGATCTTCTATGTTCTAGAAATTGTTCTTTTTGGTTATGAATGCTAATGATTAATTTCTCAAAATTGTTCAAAGGCTAAATTAGCTGTTTCACTTTATCATTCAAAAAAGATTGAAGTTGAAATTACATTTGATGTGAAATCAAATCAAGATCTCTGATGGTCTGCCTTAGATTTTATCTCTTCCTTACTGTGTAACATGTTGTTATAGTAATCTCTTATATTAGTCACATTGTCTTCATAACCAGAATGGACCTTTCCTAGATGTATCATAGAAATCAGGATGCTCTTTAAAGTAAGTTAAGGGGCAGATATTGTTTCTCAGTTCTAAACTTTTCATTCTTCAAACTGAAACATAGCTTTATTAAATATGTTCTTTATATTGCTTACTTTTATAAGAACCTAATTACAAGACTTGTAAGTCTTCTGTCTGAATCCCTGGTTTTGCTATCTTCCAGTATGAATGAAATCACGTATCCCAAATGAACTGCTTCATTATATAGTTTTAATGAAGTTATCTCCCATTCTCCCTGCCTCTATGAACTATAAAGAATTTTCCTATTGACCCTCAACCTCTTAGCATTAAAACAAAATGTTTTCTATTTTCCTCTGCCATTACTGGTACTTTTTTCCCCTGAAATTTGAACTGTCAAGACTTGGAACAAGAAATATAATTTTGAAAGTGCCATTATTTTAGTAATTACTGTTCAAGTATTTCTAGTGCCATCTTTTTCATTTATTTTTTTAAATAGGAATATTCCTGAATGGAAAGTTTATAATAATGTACTGCATGTAATGTACATTTGTCATTAAAAGCAATATTTTTAGGTCATGTTAAATAAAAAAAATTATTGTGTGAAATCACAGTAATAGAGTATTTGCCTTTCCTATCTATGATTATCTTGTTGCAATTCATGCAAAATAACATAGATATATATGCTATTAATCATATGTATACTATGCAAACATATAATGTTTAGATAGATGATAGATAGATAGATAGATAGATAGATAGATAGATAGATAGATAGATAACCCTTATTGTCATATTTTACTTTGTGCACAATAGCACACATTAAAATGAAATTTAGTTGCTCTCAAAGTGTACACATACATAACACACATTTAAACATACTATATACAACATATTTATAGACCTACGCCTTTATATATAAATAACATATAAATATTAATCACTGTCCATTTTGAATACATAATGGAAGGAGGAAGCTTTAGAGTTCACAAGGTTAATACTATATGGAACAAAACTGTAACTGAATCTGGATGTTGTGCTTCAGATACCACAGAGCTTCCTCCCAGAAGGTAACAAGGAAAACAGGTTGTGAAGTGGATGTGTAGTGTCCCAGACAATCTTGCAGAACCTACTCAAGCAACACTTATATGCTATGTCCTGGATGAATGGGAGGGAACTGCCAATGATCTTTTTAGCCATCCTCACCAATCTCTGCACCGCCTTCCTGTCTGAAGCAGTGATGCTTCCAAACCAGATTGTTATGCTCTCATTGTCCCTCTGCAGAAAGTTGTAAGGACAGGGGAAGGAAGATGTGCTTTTCTCATGCAACGCAGAAAATGCAGGCGCTGCTGTGCCCACTTCACCAGTGTCTCGCTGTTGAGCGACTGAGCCAGCCTACTTGTTAACTGCACACCCAGTTTATTATATGTTTTATATATTACACTTTAGGATTTTTTATCTTTTAATTTTAAATTATTTTTTAAAAATATTTTACAGTGGTCCTATGCTTTAGAGAAACCAAACACTGGCAGCATATTTAATATTGCTTGGTCTACGGATGGTACACAATTAGCTGGGGCTTGTGGAAACGGACATGTGATTTTTGCCCATGTTGTGGAACAGCGCTGGGTATGGAAAAACTTTGGAATAACATTAACTAAGAGAAGAACCATGGAGGTATGTGTTGGCTATTTAACAGTGGATTATTTTTTAAACACAACTTTTCTCTCCAAAACAGCTGATACATTTAGATATGATTTTTGTGGTTAACACACTTGAATCAGAGACTTTTTTTTAGAATTTACTTGTGTTAAGTCAATAGTATCATATTGTTCATGAAGTTAACATATTACCATTTAGCTAGGTAGAACACCCTTCAGTGTGTTCCCATTGGAATGAGCATGTTGGTTCATGCACTTATGAATGTAGTCAAATGTTTAAACCTAGAGTGATCTCGATATAGTCATGTATACTCAAAGCAGGGCTCCCCAACCCCCGGTCCGTGAACCAGCACTTGTCCGTGGACTGGCACTGGGTCATGGCATGCCAGAAACCGGTCCGTGCAAACAAGCAAAGCTCCATCCACAGGATGCAAACAGTACATGAAACCTCTCTGGTCCGCGGAAAAACCTCTCCATGGAACTGGTCCCTGGTGCCCAAATGTTTGGGGACCTCTGCTCTAGAATACATAAAATGTGTATTCCAGCCTGGATTGGTGCTTTCATTGGCTAGAAAGTCAGAATCAAAAACTATTTTTATATTGGAAATGGTTTTGTAACATCTGAAAACAAAGTCGGTACTTTGGAAACAATAACATATTTGAAAAACTTAACTTTGTTGCCTTTAAAAAAAACAAAAAACTGCCTGTATTTGTATGCAGTACAGCTGTGGTTTACCATTACACCAGCTGCAGTGTTGCCGGCTATTACTGAAGTCTTGGGTTTTCTTTTGTATTGTTTTTTTGCTAAGGGCAGGTGTAAAAGATACCTGTTTTCTTTTATCTAAAAATCAGTAAATTACTATCCCTTCTCCCAAACCATATTAAACTGATTAATATATATTTCTGTAGAATGTTGATGGATATTATGATTGCTTTGAACAAAGTATAATAGTGATCACTTGTTTTATTACTGGATACTTGCAGACTCAATAAACTTGACTGGGGAACAGTTTCATATTGTGTAGTGCTAAAATAAGCCTATGAATATCTACAGCAAAAATTAAAGAGGACTTTTATTAAAATCTTTTAATAAAATATTTTGGGGCAACAGTGTTCTGTTTTTTTTAAAAAAAAATTACATTTATAGGTCCTAAATACATAGTTTTACTTAAAAATGGGTTTTTATCAAAATTGTCCTACAGTAAAAACTGAGCCAGATCAATCTAGAAGTACAAAATAGTATTTCATCTGGCAAATGTGCTATATTCCTCGGAAATACAGTGACCCATACTATCATACCAGAGGTCTAGAAGATAATGCACAATTTCTGATTTCACATTTAGAATAGGAATTTTTTAGTCCTGGTTGCCCAATATTAGACTCTCTAAATCTTTTAATTAAGCACTTAATTATCATTTGGCATTTTTAATGCTGTTTATATAATAGGAATATTCACTGAATGCAATGTTATGAGTCATTGTCTGGAAATATAGAAAGCAAATTTGTTAGCTAAAAATCATGTACTCATTTCCACCCATAAAATTGAATGAATATGATAAGCCCTGAATCTAGAGTTGCGTTTTATTTATAAAAATATCTGAGTAACCTGTACAATGAAATCTTTATTAGTAAAGTGTACTATTATTACTATATATGAATGCTAGGTATACAGGATACAATATTAGATTGCTTTAATTTTTAGTTGGCAAATAGTGCTTCTCTCGTTTATATTATTTTTATAATTAATTTCATTATGTATTTCTGTAAACAGAATGGCAGTACTAAGTTAAAAGTGGCTCATTTTTTGTATTTATTAAGTAACTTATCAATATTTCACCTCTTCTTATTTATCATTGCTTTTTTAAGGAGTACTGACTGTTTTTATTTTCCAGATGTTAACTTTCTGTTAAGGTTTTATTGAAGCTATTTATTGATTGATTTGATTGTCACCCATCTCACCTCAAGACAATTGATCCTGGGCAGCTTACATTTTAAATACTCCAGCCCCTGATACATTTCTACTCAGAAGTAAATCCAGTTGAATATCCTTCAAAAATGAAAATATGTGGGATGGATGATCCCAGCAGATAGATTCTTAGCTGGTTTAAGAACAGGGCTCAGTACACAGTTTTAATAGTTCCAAGACAAATGGAATGAGGTATCCAGTGGGTATCTCAGATTTCTTTCCTGGGCCTAGTGCTCTCTGTTTCATAAAGACGTAGGTGATAGGATAAATAGGATGCTCATCCAGTTGGTAGATAATACAAAATGGATAGGGGAAGGAGTACTGTTAATACTTCAGAAGGATCTTGATAAGCTTGAACAATGAGCCCCAGCCAACAACATGCAATTCATTGACAAGAAGGTTTTGCAATGAGTTAAGAAAAATAAAATGTACCAGTACAAGAGAGGTGGTATTTGGCTTGTAAATAGTACTGTGAGAAAGATGTAAGTGTCCTTGTAGGCCACAAATTAAGCATGAGCCAGCAATGTGCTGCATCTGCCAAAAATTGCTAATGAGATCATAGGAAGTTCTGTGCTGCACTGGTCAGATCACACTTGAAATACCATATTTGGTTCTTCTCATGATAATTCAAGGAGGACACTGGGGAACTGAAAAGAGTACAGAGAAGAGCAACAAAGATGATGAGGTGCTTGGAGGCTAATCACTTTGAAAAATTGTTAAGGGACTGATACATTTAGCCTAAAGAAGCCAAAGATCCAGGGGAAACATGATAGCACTCTTCCAATACTAGACGGACTGTCAAAGAGAATAGGATGTGAATTTATTCTCCATAACTCCCAAATGTAGAACAAGAACTAGCCGGTTGAGGCTTTACAGAGGGAGATTTAAAATCTAATGAGGAATTTCCTGATCATGAGAGCTATTAAGCAGTGGAGCCTCTTAAAGTCTTGGGAGCTTATTGGAGGTTTTCAAGCAAAGGTTGGACAGCCATTTGTCTGGGATGGTCTGAGAATTTTTACTCTGTGCAAAAGTTGGACTATAAAAGTGCTAAAGTAGTGGAACTTACTTCCTAGTAAATGCTTAAGGAAGACAGTTTATAAGTTCCAACTGACAGTTCCTTGCAACCATATAAAATGAGTTATTCTTTCTACAGATTTTCTTTCAAAAATTTCCCAGGTTTTTACCGATGTATTAATTAAATCCCTAATGCCAGCTGCACAAAGCCAAATATAGCAACTATTTACAATATGATTTGATGATTTTTGAACATTTTGAAAATCTGTATTGTGACAATTAGTTGTTTTAGACAAATCCAAGGGCCTCGTGCATAGTCATGTGCACTGGAGTCTCTTTGGAGAACCAGGGTGTAGTAGTGCTTAACAATATGAACTATGGCCAGGGAGACTCAGCTTCAAGTCCACTCTTAACAATGGAAGTTCACTGGGTGATTTTGGGCCAGTCTAAACTATCCAGTAGTTCAGCAACCTCCAACATTCATCCATGCAGTGAGGGAGGGGAGAAATAAAATCACACACATTCCTTCATTCTTCTGCACAAAAGTTTATTTGCATTAATGTTAGTCTGGTACTTTAGAAAAAAATACTTCCAAGTGCTGAGAGGTGATAAGGAAACATTAATTATAAATTCTGCAGGCAGAAACACAGATGTACAAAATGAAGCTCTCTAGCGGTGGAATGTTACATCATTTTTCCCTAGAATGCTCTGAACTAGGTATTCTGGGGTGGTGTTATTCTGAAAGTACACTGAATAGAAAGTGGTTTGTGATGACCTAGATGCATTAAGCATTAGAGAATGTCCTCAATACTGTGAACTTTTCCAGAATATTCAGATTGGTCGATTCAAGGGGATAAACAGAATGTCCTGGAGAAATGAGAAGTAGTCTGTTGTCAGCGCATCTCATTGTATATCCCTATGCAAAGCTCTTCCAAGTGATTTAATTATTACCGGACTTACTTATTATCAGTGTGTTTAAAGTGACAGCAAATTTGGTGATCTGTTGTAAATAGCGTTTTTGCAAATTCCAGAACATTATCAGTTCTGTCAATCAGATTTTAAGCTTCTGTGATGTGCAGACAAAGAATATTGATTATATATGGATAGAATTCTCTGGGGTGTTTTTTTTTTTGGTAAAAATGAAAGTTGAGTGCAGACACAGGAAAAGATACAAGAAGAGTGTCTATATGAGCATAATGCGGAGTCCCACCCATGAAAAATTGATAATTCCCATTAGCCAAAGAAGTGTGGCAGAGGGTCCCAGTATAATAATACCAGGAAAATTGCAAATTTCAAAGGAAAATTTGATATATTATTATTATTTCAGAAAATGCCAAGGAAAGGAGGAGATATTTTAGGTTAATTTTAGCAAGGTTTCTGTGTCATAGAAACTTCCAGTAGATGGTGCATTTTTCTGGTGAACTAAAAAAAGTCAACTGAAATGCCTCAACAGGATTAGGAGTGAGGAGAGGTGCACAGCCTACCTCTACTGACATTTACATTTAAAATGCAATCCTTTGCCCATTTAAACTTTTAGAAATTATCTAAATTTCTAAAAGTTTAAATGGTGCTTATATTTGATAAATAAAAATATTCTGTCAAATGTATGGAAAATATTTTTGTCAGGACCTAATCTGGTAATTTTTACATTACAGCATTGCAAGTCTTTTTGTAAGTAGTCCTTTGGAATTCGTAAGAGTGTACAAAGCATCTATTTTTGAATTCCCAATTTAAGCAGTCCCAACTTAAGTGAGTACTTCAGAAGCTCCTCACATGTACAATCTACTCATTGCACAAGAAGAGAACAAAAAGTATGCATATGTGGAAACAGCTGGGAGAGCTTCTGAAGTAGCTGCAAAGTTAGAAAATATATGATTACTTCACAGATATGATATTTTGCAAGCACTCCTGCATGTTCTGAAACACTCCTTTCAAAGGATATGCCCAGCTCTGTTCTGGCCATCTTTAAGCTGGGTATTACAGAAAAGGATTGGGTCCTTTTGGTTAGGTTTGGCTTGGTTCATTCTCTCTCAATATACTATGTGGTTTTATTTTTAAACAATTGCTTGTATGTTTTTTTTAAAAGTATTGGATTTAATTGCTAAATATAATGCTGAAAAAAATGAATTTTTTGTACATTAATTATAGTTGACTTAAAATTGAAATGCTCTACTTACACATTTCAGTTTGATTTAACTATGTGCTCTTGTTTTTATTAGGTTCGTAATGTACTTAATGATGCAGTGGATTTGCTGGAATTTCGTGACAGAGTCATTAAAGCATCTTTGAATTTTGGCCATTTAGTAGTTTCAACATCTCTTCAGTGTTACATATTCTCGTAAGTAATTAGAATTGAAGAGATATCATGTGATAAATTTTAAATATGTAATAACTTTGATGTGGTTTGATTTAGAGAAGCAGCCAGGATTTAACAAATAAACTACAGTATAAACTTCACAATTACACATGGAATTGACTGGGTACACTTAGTTTTCTATGAGCAAAGCTTTTTGTAGTGAACCCATATGGTTTTCTTAACATAACACTGTCTTTTAATGCAATTATGCATTTTTCAGAACTCTAATTGATCTGCTTAGCAAATTACTTATGCCAAATCACCGAACTTTTTTTACTTTAAAATTCTTTTTAAATGGTGTGTATGCTGCTTTGAAGGAATATGCAATGTTCTTGTAGGATACAACTCACACTTATGTGTCTATATACATTTTTTGATTCACAGCAGCTGTAACTAAACAGTGTTACAGTGATAACAGAAAGTGCAAAATGCAATTTGATAATCTGTTTTTAAATCAAGTAAAAATACTTGCATGCATTCCATTTTTCTTTTGCAATCTTAGCATATATAGTCTTCTTGGGGCTGTATATTCTGTATAAAATAAAACATTCGTTAAATGCTTTGTATAAATAATTTTTACATGTGGATTGCCTTCCCTTCATTTTAGAGTTAAAAACTGGAATACACCTTTAATCTTTGACCTCAAAGAAGGAACTGTCAGTTTAATTTTACAAGCAGAAAGGTATATATTTTAAATGACTCTTTAGACAATTTATTTTTATTAAAGTAAAATTTATTCAAATCTCATAAGGTATTGCCATTTGGAGTAACAGATCAACCATACTAAATGAACCTGACCATTTCTCCTATAGTTAGAACTACAGAATAGAAACAATAATTTGTGGGGGGGGCAGTCTTAAATGAAGATGGCAGCCTACTATTTATTTTAGGTCTTGTCACTTGCTGGTTGTAACCTCTCGGGCCGTTCGCAGACGGTGTTGACAGGAGGGCAGAGGTCAGCCCCTAGGCCCCTTAGTTGTGGGGTGCCTCAGGGGTCGGTACTCTCGCCCCTCCTGTTCAACATCTATATGAAGCCGCTGGGTGAGATCATCCGTGGTTTCGGGGTGAGGTATCATCAATATGCCGATGATACCCAGCTCTTTATCTCCACCCCGAACCAAGCCAGTGATGCCCTCGATGTGATGTCACGTTGCCTGGAAGCGGTACGGATTTGGATGGGGAAGAACAGGCTCCAGCTCAACCCAGCCAAGACTGAGTGGCTTTACATACCGGCATCTCGACTTGTCCAAGAGGTTCCATCTTTGGTTATGGGGGGAGAGGTGTTGCCTCCCGTTGATAGGGCGCGCAATTTATGCGTCCTCCTGGATTCACGACTCAGTTTTGAAGATCATATTGGAGTCGTGGCCAGGGGGGCATTCGCCCAGGTTTGCCTGGTGCGCCAGTTGCGCCCCTATCTGGACCGAGATGCCCTACGTACGGTCACTCATGCACTCGTTACCTCTCGGATAGATTACTGTAATGCTCTCTACATGGGGCTGCCCTTGAAGACCACCCGGAGGCTCCAGCTGGTGCAGAATGCGGCCGCGCGGGTAGTGATGGGAGCATCCTGATACTCCCATATTACACCCCTCCTGCGTGAGCTGCATTGGCTACCGGTTGTCTTCCGGGCGAGATTTAAGGTGCTGGTACTTACCTTTAAAGCCCTACATGGCTTAGGCCCGGGATATCTGCAGGACCGTCTGCTGCCGGGGACGACTTCCCATCGCCCAGTGCGCTCACACAGAGAAGGCCTCCTCAGGGTGCCGTCGGCCAGACAATGTCGGCTGGCGACCCCCAGGGGGAGGGCCTTCTCTGTGGGAGCGCCAGCCCTTTGGAATCAACTCCCCCTTGAGCTTTGGATGGCCCCGGACCTCCGGTCCTTTCGCCGCGACCTCAAAACCTTCCTTTTCCATCAGGCTGACCTGGATTGATGATGGGTTTTTAAAAGTTTAAATTTTTAACTGTGTAATTAATATCTGGGGCTGTTATTTAATTTTTTCTTAACTTTTGTATTGCTGTTTTTTATTGCTGTTAGCCGCCCTGAGTCCTCCGGGAGATAGGGCGGCATATAAGTCCCATAATAAATAAATTAAATAAATAAACTTGAGAGCTAAAACAAATATCTGCTATATCTTTCTAGCAGGAGAAGGATGGCAATGGCTTGGTGAAAAAAGTTATATTGGCATTATCATTCGTCTAATGGCCTGCTGGAGATGGTTGGAGCTGTAACTACTGTGACTGGCTTTAATCCTTACCTATTTGGAGCTGGAGAGGAGCATTATTTGGAGAGGAGGGGAACTTTCTTCTTTCTGGAAAGGCTTGCAGTTGGCCTTGTCTTAAAACAGTGTTTAGCCCAATCCAGTCCAGCATTGCCCATTGAATGCTTATTTTACCAAGCTTTCTTCCAAAGCAAGTTTACATCCAGGTTTAATCTATTATTGGAATAGGTTATTGATATTATTATCTCATTTTATAAACTTCCTTTTTATACATTGAACACCTGTTTGGATGCTGAGAATCAGATCCAAAATTAATTTTTAGAAGACAAGCAAGAGAAAATAAATTTAACTGTTATTTGCTTATCACTTAACTGTGATCAAATACAGTAAGTGGAGTGTTAGTCTGTTTTGGCCTAAGTATAAATTGGTCAGCTGATATTCCACTCCTTTATACAAATAAACTAATTGGAAATTTATGATGATCTGACAATTCAAAAATGGTAAAGTTATCTGTATTCTAATATACACATGTTGGATAAATGAAACTGGATTTATTCGATAATATTAGATACCTATATTGGCAGAATAGAAAACTCTAAAAACAAATGCTAGCATAATATATTATAAGTTAAAATAATTGAATAAAGTTGTTAAACAATGCAAGCAATTTACAAATCAATTACCTAGATTGTTAGTATAATATTAACCACGTTATTGATGGCCATAATCTCACCCCCAATTCTTAGGCATTTTGTTCTTACTGATGGTGGAGGAATCTACTTATATTCCTATGAGGGACGTTTAATTTCCTCTCCAAAGTTTCCAGGAATGAGAACTGACATACTGAATGGCCAAACTGTATCCTTGAGTAATGATACATTAGCTATAAGGGACAAATCTGATGAAAAAGGTATGTGTGTATATATATATTCTTAATAATTTTATGTAATATTTGAAATATGATTATATGTTAATTAAAATATGTGGAAAAAAATCTGCTTCCTATATGAATATGACTCCTAAAAGGTTATTCATTCTCAGATATGAGGATGGTAATACAATCTCCTTCTTGGAAACATGTCTATCTATGATAATCTAATACCCACATATATCTCTTGTATTATTTTTTTAAAAAAAAACCACGAATGATTTATAAAAGGTAATTTAGATAGAAAAGCAATTCTGTTTGTTTTAAAAAGCAAACCATAAAATATTTGTGGAACAATAGTAATTGCATAATATGACTGGAATCAGCCACCATATCGCATAATACAGAACTGTGTTGTTTGTTCTTTTCTTGAAACATTTTTGTCTTTTTTGTCTTTTTTAATACTCAACAAATTTATAAAAAACCTATAAATTTTTACCCTTTTTTATTCTTCTTTGAGAAACAGTGGAGTTTTTAATGTATTCAGTTGTCCTAATTTTGTTTTCAAGTTATTATCATAAGTATTTGAATAAAAGCTTTTGTAAAAAGCATGAGCAATTAATCAGAAAGGAAGAAAAGATCCCAACTCTCTGAAGTCAGAAGTTACTTTCCTGTGTTTACACAGCTGGCTCAAACTAACACTGGACGCAACTCTTTTTTTCATATGCGACCAATAAGATCAGAACAACACCTGTTCTTATAACAGCATTTTTTCCTGCCAATATAACTAGTGACCGCAAACCAATATCCTGTATCCTTCTAAAGAAAGTCATGATATACAAATGGAAGAATCTTTGAAAGTTCAATATGTTTGCTGCATGGAATATAAATGAGATTGTCAGTTAGATTTGGCAAGTAATATTAAACTGTTTATATTGTGTTTAGAATTAATAATCCCTGTAAATGCCTTTGCATTCTGAGATGTTTACTGTACACTACCGTATTATTAGTACAATAGTGCAGAAACCTCACATGCAGAAATATTAAATAGTTATTTAATCTTAAAGTACAAATTAGATAAAATGGACATAATAAAACACTGTATTTTTGTTGGGTTTAATGAGAATCATGCAGCAAAATATTTACCCCCAAATGTTTTCAGTTTTGCTGCTTCAGCACCAAGTCTGCATTTACTAAGAGCAAATTGAAGTTTGAAAGAGATTTCAAATAAGTTTGTGATGACAAAGTCAGCCTTCCAAGAAAGTATTTCAAAGTAGAACATCTTAAAAGTAGTTCAAAATAGATTAGTTGTTGTTGTTAGTTGCGAAGTCGTGTCTGACCCATCGCAACCCCATGGACGATGTTCCTCCAGGCCTTCCTGTCCTCTACCATCTTCTGGAGTCCATTTAGGCTCACGGCTACTGCTTCAGTGACTCCATCCAGCCACCTCATTCTCTGTCCCCTTCTTCTCTTGCCCTCAAATTTATCGATACATTACTTTTACGACACAGTCCTGAGCTCTATGGGTAGCTGGTTCCAAAGGGCAGGTGCGCCCACAGAGAAGGCCCTCCCCCTGGGTGTCGCCCTCCGGCAATCCTTTGCCGGCGGCACCCTGAGAAGGCCCTCCCTGTGGGAGCGCACAGGACGAAGGGAACTTGTGGACCCAAGCCATTTAGGGCTTTATAGGTCATCACCAGCACCTTGAATCTCACCCGGAGGGCAACCGGAAACCAATGCAGCTCACGGAGCAGAGGTGTTACATGGGAGTATCGGGGAGCCCCCATCACAACTCGCACGGCTGCATTCTGCACCAGTTGAAGCCTCCGAGTGGTCCTCAAGGGCAGCCCCATGTAGAGAGCGTTACAGTAATCTAACCAGGAGGTCACGAGCGCATGAGTGACTGTGCGCAAGGCATCCCGGTCCAGATAGGGCCGCAACTGGTGCACCAGGCGAACCTGGGCAAAAGCCCCCCGGTCACGGCTCCTATATGATCTTCAAAACTGAGCCGCAAATCCAGGAGGACACCCAAGTTGCGAGCCCTATCGACAGGGGGTAACACCTCACCCCCCATCATTAAAGGTGGAATAGGATGATTCACTCGAGATGCCTGTACGCACAGCCACTCAGTCTTGGCAGGATTGAGTCGGAGCCTGTTTCTCCCCATCCAAACCCGAACCGCCTCCAGGCAACGGGACATCACGTCGAGGGCATCACTGAGCTGGTTTGGGGTGGAAAGAAAAAGTTGGGTATCATCAGTGTACTGATGATACCCCACCCCAAAACCACGAATGATCTCACCCAGTGGCTTCATATAGATATTGAACAGGAGGGGAGAGAGGACCGACCCCTGAGGAACTCCACAAACAAGAGACCTCGGGGCGGACCTCTGCCCTTCCGTCAACACCGACTGCGAACAGCCCAAGAGGTAGGAGGAGAACCACCATAGAACAGTGCCCCCCCACTCCCAACCCCCTGATACGTCGCAGTAGGATACCATGGTCGATGGTATCAAAAGCCACTGAGAGATCTAATAGGACTAGGACAGAGGAACAACCCCTGTCCCAAGCCCGCCAGAGATCATTCATCAGCGCGACCAATGCTGTCTCCGTGCTGTACCCGAGCCTGAATCCCGATTGGTACGGGTCAAGATAATCGGTTTTCTCCAGGAACAGAGGAAGCTGATGCGCCACCACACTCTCAACAACCTTCGCTAAAACTCTCACCACACTCTCAACAACCTTCGATAGTTATTCAAAATAGCTGGATCCAGGGCAGGCTTCTTGAGAAGGGGTCTCACCACCGCTTCCTTCAAGGCGGCGGGAAAGACACCCTCACTCAAAGAAGCAGATATCACTGCCTGGAACCAGCCTCGTGTCTCCTCCCGAGCTGAATAAACCAGCCAGGAAGGGCACGGGTCCAATAAACAGGTGGTAGAGCTCAGCCTCTTGAGATAAAGAGAGATAAATTGCTAGATTACTAGCAATAATCTCTCAAAAGTGACTTAAAATTTGCACCAACTACACAGTAAAAGTTATCAGTGCCCTTATTTGAACTGTTAAACACATTTGCTAAATTAACTAGTAGGGTCTCCATTTGATACGTTTTTGTACTGTATACCAGGGCTTTTCAACCAGTAGTATGGGAACCACCTGTGGTATATTGGCACCTGGCAGGTGGTACGTGACCATCCCAGAAAAGTGGTAGTGGGGGAGGGGAATGAGCTGAACTTGTATCACCGCACAAGCTTGAGCAAGAGATGGCTGGAACAGCAGGGCTGCCAGGGCTCAGCGGAAGCGCCAGGATCAGCGCTTCTTTGGGGCTGTCAGGACTTAGCAGAAGTGCCAGGATCAGCGCCAGGCTCCAGCTGGAGCTCGGTGCTGATCCTGGCACTTCTGAGCCCAGAAGAAGCACCGATCAGCTGGAATGTTGCAACATCTCCAGGGTCTTGTGATTTACATTTTCATATTTATGACGGTCACAGTGTCCCAGGGTCATGTGAAGTGACCAAAACCTGCTGCAACCACCCAGCAGACGGGGAAATAAAAACCACCCCCACCCCACCCCCACTGCCAATCCTCAAAAGAAATGCTCACAACAATGAAAACCTCGGACAGGAGGAAGAGCGCCGCCGGGCGGGCAGGCAGATGTCTTGCTCGGCTGTGGCTTGGGGGGCACTTTTTTCAGTGCCATTGTAACTTCAAACAGTCACTAAGCGAACTGTTGTAAGTTGAGAACTACCTATACTTCATCACTTTTTTCCTTTTTTGGGGGGTCATCAAGTTTTTGACACCTTGCTAGGCGACTGGTGGTACTCGGATGTTGCCATATCCTAAAAGTGCTACAATGGGTGAAAAGGTTGAAAAGCCCTGCTGTATACCATCATTATAGAAAGAGACTTATGAAAATATACGTATATATTTATCAATAATCAGCTTTTTATCTGTTTTTAAAAAACAGTTATTTATCTGTTTGAACCTTTATCTGGCAAACAACTAGGAGATGGAAAACCCCTTACTCATAAGGTAAATAACGTTTAATATTTCTGTAGTTTATATTGGAAAAAAGTATAATCTGGTGAATAACTTATGTCAAGATGTTACTGGCACTGAGTAAATTTTTCTATCTCCTATTACAATAACATGTTTCACTTTGAACTCTGATCAGTCTGAGCAGATTCATGTAGAAAGTGTTATATGGTTACTAAGAAATTAGTTGTATTAATTGATGCTTATCTGAGACTGAGTTGCAGGAAGATTTAAAAAAAAATTATCAGTAAGAATTAAAAGCAAAATAATTGAAAGCTGATATTGCTCAAGCCAATAATACATTAAGAAGTTGTGTCCCTTGTCTAGGCATCTTTTTCACTTGTTCTTATAACATTAAAATGCTGACTAATTTTTATTTGAATGAAACTTTGTTATTGTAGTCACATGCCACGACTGTTCAACTGGAACATGTGTCATTTTAATCTTTTTTATGGTAGTAACAAAAGAACTTTCTTTTTTGAAATGAGCAAAACCATTTAATCATGCATGAAGTTCTCTCAATCTGAAATACTTAAATACTAGCTCTGACTTGAGTCTTAAATTTGTGGATTAATAATTCTTCATCTAACTATTTTCTAAAATTGTTTCCTTCCATTCCTATTTTATATGATTCTGAGCTACTAAGTTCCATTGGAAGAGAGATTGAGAAATAAAATATAGATGTATTATATGGAAAATCTGTACTTCCCACTTTATATCACCTTCTACCAATGCCATTTATAAGAACACATTTTCTAAATTATCTGATATTTTATTTATTACACAAATTTATATGGCTGCTCAACTCTCACAGTTATCCTTACTATGTTATAGCAGTAAGTATAATATAAGAAAATGTTTAATTGATAATATTGTACTACAGTATATTGTTGACACTAGCAATATTAATAATTAGATTTGAGAATGCAAATCTTTATTACTGTAAAAAAATCTTGCTTTGATACAAATGTGGGTTTTGATTCAAATATTGTTACAGACAGAAATTGTGGAAATTGCCTTAGATCAGAAGGGTCTTACAAATGAAAGGAAAATTGCTTTTATTGACAAAAATAGAGATCTTTATATAACTTCTGTGAAGAGATTTGGAAAAGAACAGAAAATTATCAAAATAGGTAAGAACTGGCTTAACCCCCAACCCACATATCGCAATTTAACAAAGTGTTCTAAAATTGTGTGTTTTAGTGATTATATGTAATTTGTAGAATATAATTTGTGAGGAGAGAATGGTACAAAAACACCTAAATATATTTTGTTTCTTGTTTAGAATTTGTTTGCAACAAGCTAATTTCTGGATAATCTCAATAAATTAGGAACCCCAAAATCAAACCTGTAGTGTCAGTGAAGTCAGTGTAGTATCATCTTATTTGGTTTCATCATTCTAGAAGAAGAATGATATGGAAATATATATAAGTATATATATATAAGTGTGTGTGTGTGTGTGTGTGTGTGTGTGTGTGTGTGTGTGTTCGTAGATTTTCATGAGTACAGGTATGTAGGTCTTGGCATATTCAGGTCTTTTCCTGTGTAAGATTGATAGTGTCTTGGCGACGTTTCAACGAGGTCCCACTCGTCATCTTCAGGCTGGTGTCTTCAGCTTCATGCTTGTGTGAGCAAAGCGTGAGCGGAGCTGCCGTCTCTCTATAAATATTGGTGGGGGGTGCTGGCTTTGTTGCTGTAAGCAGGTTGGTTGGCTGTGTTGTTACATCTTGTTTGGTTGATGGCGTTATTGTTTGCAGATTAGTCGGCTGTTTTGTAACATCCTGTGTGGCTGAGGTGTTGGCTGTGTGTCCATTAGTCTTTTGTGTTGTAATGACCTGGATAATGGGCTGTGTGATGACATCCTGAGCTCTATTGTAGTGATATCCTGAGTTCTGTGTTGCAACATCCTGGGTGGTTGGCTGTGTTGTGACATCACGAGTTTTAGTATTGTAACCTCCTGAGTTTTGCGATGTAATGTCCTGAGCAGAAGGCTGTGGTGTAACATCTTGGGCTTTGGTTTGGCTCCGAGTTTGCGGTCTGGCCTTGTGTTCATGGCATGTGTCAGTTTGCTTGTGGGGGTCGGGGGGATCAAGTGAAGATCTGTGATGGGTCAGGTGATGGGTCAGGTGCGAATCATCAGTGAGTCTTGTGATGGGTCTTATGATGGGGAGGTTACATCAGGTCAGGGTCATTGGGAGATGAACTGCTGGTGGGTGGGGGCCTGTGTGGATTGGTTGAGGGTCGATGCTGTCTCTCAGATAGTTCTTTATTGTTGTTTTAAGAACAAAACTAATTTAAATAAAATCAATATCACAGATGTCCCTTGTGCTTTCTGTAAAAATGTGATAGTTGATAAAGCACTATAAAGCTGTGGTTTTCATTGTGGTCCACAGAGATTCACTACGTGTTTAGGTGCAGACTACAGTTATCACCAACACCTACTCACTACTGAGACCATCCACCCCAAGTTCATTGCCAGTTACTTGGTTCATAAAAATGGATTGGTGGTTGAAAGCTCATTCTTTATAGCACAGTCATTTAGGTGAGATGGACAGGATAGAAATATCTGTGTGTGTGTGTGTGTGTGTGTGTGTGTGTGTGTGTGTGTGTGTGTGTGAGAGAGAGAGAGAGAGAGAGAGAGAGAGAGAGAGAGAGAGAGATATGATCCAGGTAATAGTGAAAGCACTAAAATTAAGAAAACAGGTTTTGAATGCAATTATCAAATGTGAGTCCTAATGAGTAATACTAATGATCTCACACAATCAAAGGGGGGAATAGGTCATATGACAATGAATATCTACAGTTGGAATTTAATTGGTTTGTAAATTCATTACTCCATTGAAGAATAAATTGAATAGATTGAGCTATGAGCACAGGGTACACAAAATAATTCAGGTGATAAACAGGTAATTCTGGCTATTTTTTTGGGGGGATAACAATTTTAAAGGGCTTTAAAAATGAAAGATTATAGGAAGGCATACACAAATACAACTATAATCTTGTTCCACACACTTCAAGTTGGTAAAGTAGAGAAATGTGTTTGTTTACATTTGATACGAGATGGCAGCAAATAAATTTCCTAAATAAATAAATAAAAGGGTGGCCTCTACATTTTCCAAATGTTTATTTAGTGGTTCACGATTACAGAAAGATTAAGTAACATTGCTCTAAAATCTACTCACTCAAATTTCCCTTGACATAGATATATCACAATTATATTATAAACAAGTTTGACTTATAAGCTAAAAATTCAGGAGTTCACTATTAGACCTGCAAGAGTTTTTTTAAAAAATGCTTTTTTTCTTTAAACATGAAAAAGACAAACAGATCATACTAATTTGCAGAAAATCTGAAATAAGAACCTTCCCCTAATTCTATAGACGTCCTTATTTTCAGTCCCTTTAAATTGTTTTGTGCTGGACAGGATGGCATTTATGAGAGGGCTGGATGCTGCTGGGTACTCATTTATCTGTATGCTGCTCATTCCCAGAGGTACAGAAGACCTTATTATGATTTTTCCCTTGAACTCTTCCCACATCATAAACCTACATTAAGCCCTCCAACCAGCCTGGCTCCTATAACTTCCATTACAAGGAAGATCAGGAAAAACTGTTAGTAGGAAGATAATAAATAAGCCTAGTTTGTGAATTTAACATTTTAGAAGGAACTTAGTCATGATGAAAAACATTGTTAGTGCAATCTTAAATGTTTATGTAGAACCCCAAGTTAATTATCTTTTGCAACTGAAGAAATCCAACACTTCCGCAAACTCTATTACGGAAGCAGTCATTGATCAGAACTGAATTATTACCTATTTAAGAATACTCAAAGGTTTTCTGATGTTAGCAGTGTGTGGCTGTATAATGTGAATCTGGTTTATCTAGCTAAAAGGAAAAATGGCTCGTGAGAATAAACAACACAATAAAAAATGAAAAGTTGAAAAAAAGAAAATGTGTCCAGTTTAACATCATTTATACAACATCTGTGTAGTTGTAAATACTTACCATTCTGTGGAGATGCAGTGTAAAGAGACTTAAAAGAGGGAGGATAAGCAGATCTTGCAAGTACTACCTCTTCTAAAAGTCATATAGTAAGCCAAAAAATAGGTTAAATAAGAAACTGGGACAGTAAGCAGATATTTACAGGAAAAAGAAGAGCACATGTATATAAAAATCAGTAAAAACTTTCAGTAGCCCCTAGACCGTTCTAAAACCATATGCATCAGAAATTATCATCTAATGTTTGGAGGGATCATATAAGGAGACGCTGCGGCATAATATACACGCAAGAATACCTGAATTTCTAAAGCATTAAACCCCAAAGGCTAAGTGGTGCAGCTGTACAAATGAAAGCAATGGACAAGGAGAAGCTGGTCACTCATTAGTGGCACTTTTATGAAGGGAAACTTTCAGAGCGCTCATCTTGGATCTCATGAAGGAGATTTTAAAACCTGTACATGGAATCTTCAGTTTGCTTGCATTGTTTTAATCTTTCAAGACAATAATGTAAGCATTTTATTTTGAATACAGAAATATGTTATTTAGAATGGTATCCCAGTAGAGAAGAGATGATGATACTGTTGTTTGCAGGCTAGAATAGATTATTTATCCAATTTAGTTGACAGATACTTAGTTTTTTTGTTTGTTTGTTAAGGAACAATGGTACATACTCTGGCATGGAATGACTCATGCAACATACTATGTGGACTACAGGATACACATTTCACAGTCTGGTACTACCCCAATGTAGTGTATGTAGACAAGGATCTCTTGCCAAAAACTCTCTATGAAAAGGATGCAAGGTATTTCTTATTTGTTTTATATTCCATTAATAGTTTTCACCAGTGCTTTTTTTTTTGTAAAAAAAAAAAAAGGTGCCGGAACTCACCCATGTTATACAACCCGCCTTGCCTACCCTACAAGGTTCCATCCAAAAAAGGTGCCGGAACTCCATTCTGAGCGTTCTATGACAAAAAAAAGCCCTCGTTTTCACTAATAAAATATTTTTAATCTAATCTTTGAGACTGAGACTCTGTGGCACAGGCAAACAACAGTTTCCAATCTGATACTTCAAATTATTTGAAGAGCCAGGAATCCACAATAGGTCTTCAGGATTTGGTCAAAACAATTCAACCTGACTGTCTTCTATTTTGGATGTTTACAGAGGGGTTGAGGGGTGGAATTACATGCATTTTGCCTTATACTGTAGAAGTTTAGACATTTCCAACTTTATTTTGTCACTTCAGCACCAAAAATCAGGACACTGAATGCCAGCCAATTTTAGCTATGTTTAACTTTGTTTCTGGGGTTTAGACAAGGTATGCAATTGAAATGCATTTTGTTCTGCAGAATTTAAATTCTTTTTTTATCATTTTTACATATGTGCCCAAAATCATATATAACAAATTGGCCATTTTGTTTGAAGACTGTAAATAGAGTTTGGGGACAGGGGCACTAATATGAGCCATTGATAATACATATAAAGGTAAAGGTTCCCCCACACATACGTGCTAGTCGTTTCTGACTCTAGGGGCCGGTGCTCATCTCCGTTTCAAAGCTGAAGAGCCAGCGCTTGTCCGAGGACGTCTCCGTGGCCATGTGGCCGGCATGACTGGACGCCAAAGGCGCACAGAACACTGTTACCTTCCCACCGTAATGGTCCCTATTTTTCTACTTGCCTTTTTACGTGCTTTCGAACTGCTAGGTTGGCAAAAGCTGGGACAAGTAACAGGCGCTTACTCTGCTACGTGGCACTCGGGATTCGACCTGCCAAACTTCCGATCTTCTGATCGACAAGCTCAGCGTCCTAACCCACTGAGCCACCATGTCCCTTGATAATACATACTTAATAGAAAAATGCCTAACTTGTCAGTTGCCAAGTTTACTAAATATGACACTTCAGAATACACACTTCCAGATTCTTTTGGATTGAACATTTAATAAAAAAAACAGTATAAAAAAATTGGGCTCTATATTACTTCCTAATCTGTAAATTCTAGATTAGCAGAACAGGAGAGAAGTGTGCAGTCTTTATTTCCACCACGATCAGTGCATACTCATAAAAGAGATCGTGGTTGTTATTTTAAATGGAATGTCTGTCTGTTTCATAAGTATTCTAAGCAAGCTACATTAATACTAAAATAATATTTCTGAAGCGTGTCTGTTTTTTTTCAATAGTGAATTTAATAAAAGTCCCCAGATCTTAAGTTTTGTTGGCAATCAGGTAACAATCAGAAGAGCCGATGGTTCACTTATTCACATTAGTATTTCACCATATCCAGCTATTCTTCATGAATATGTGAACAATTTGAAATGGGAAGATGCCATCAGATTGTGTCGCTTTGTCAAGGTAAATATAATGTTAACTTTTAGAAAAAGATTACTGGGGGGGAGACATATTATTCCTTTAATTTTAAAATACAGATTATATTAATGCAATTATCCCTTCAGACGCCCATCATAAAATGCTTTCCAAGGTAATGTTATTTACCTGACTTGTGATGCACAGAAAGGGACCTGCTGTTTAGAAAAACTACACATACTGTATCTTCTACAGGTAGTCCTCGACTTACAGCAACTCATTTAGTAACCATTTAAAGTTACAACGATGCCAAAAAAAAGTGACTTATGACTGTTTTTCATACTTAGACCATTGCAGCATCCCCATGGTTACGTGATCAAAATTCAGAAGCTTGGCAACTGACTCATATTTATGACGGTTGCAGTGTCCCAGGGTCATGTGATCAAGTTTAATTTAATTTAATTTAATTTAATTTATTGAGATTTTTATACCGCCCTTCTCCCAAAGGGACTCAGGGCGGTTCACAGGGCATAAGTATAAATAACAATACAAACATTAAAAGACAATTAAATCAATGCCCAAGTTAAAACCAAAATAATAAAACAAGCCTATATAAAAAAAAAACCCATGTACCCCCATCAGGCCAGACCCGCTAGTTCAAATAAATGGGTCTTCAACCCGCGACGGAAGGATCGGAGGTCTGATGCCATCCGGAGCTCAACCGGCAGTTGGTTCCATAATGCCGGAGCACCCACAGAGAAGGCCCTCCCCCTGGGGGCCACCAGTCGACATTCCTTGACAGGAGGCACCCTGAGGAGGCCCTCTCTGTGGGCGCGCACAGGGCGGAGGGGAGTCGACGCCGGCAGCAGGTGGTCCTCGAGGTATCGCGGACCCATGCCATGTAGGGACTTAAAGATCATAACCAAAACCTTGAACCTTACCCGGAAGACAACTGGTAACCAATGCAGCTCACGGAGCAAGGGTGTAACATGGGAGTACCGGGAAACTCCCAAGACAACTCTCGTGGCCGCATTCTGTACCAGTTGGAGCCTCCGAGTAGTCTTCAAGGGAAGTCCCATGTAGAGAGCGTTACAGTAGTCTAGGCGAGAGGTCACGAGCGCATGAGTGACCGTACATAAGGCCTCCCGGTCCAGATAGGGCCGCAACTGGCGCACCAGGCGAACCTGGGCGAAAGCCCCCCTAGTCACGGCCACTATGTGATCCTCCAGAGTGAGTCGTGAATCTAGGAGGACTCCCAAGTTGCGAGCCCTATCCACAGGGGGTAAAAGCTCACCCCCCATAGAAAGAGGTGGAACATCCCAGGTGTCCCGGGAAGCCGGAATGTACAGCCACTCAGTCTTGTCAGGGTTGAGTTGAAGTCTGTTCCTCCCCATCCAGACCCGAACCGCCTCCAGGCAACGGGACATCACAGCGAGGGCATCACTGGGGTGGTTTGGGGTCGAAATAAAAAGTTGGGTATCATCAGCATATTGATGATACCCAACTCCAAAACCACGAATGATCTCACCCAGCGGTTTCATATAGATGTTGAACAGGAGAGGCGAGAGGACCGACCCCTGAGGAACTCCACAAGCGAGAGTCCTAGGGGTCGACCTCTGCCCCCCTGCCAACACCGACTGCGAGCGTCCCAGGAGATAGGAGGAGAACCACTGAAGAACCGTGCCTCCCACTCCCAATCCCCTGAGACGCTGCAGCAGGATACCATGGTCGATGGTATTGAAAGCCGCCGAGAGGTCTAATAGGACTAGGACAGAGGAATATCCCCTATCCCGAGCCCTCCAGAGATCATTCACCAGAGCGACCAATGCCGTCTCCGTGCTGTGCCCGGGCCTGAAACCCGATTGGTAAGGGTCCAGATAATCCGCTTCATCCAGGACCAGAGGGAGCTGATGCGCCACCACACTCTCAACAACCTTCGCAAGGAAGCGAAGGTTGGAGACTGGACGAAAGTTGTTCAATAAAGCTGGGTCCAAGGCAGGCTTCTTGAGGAGAGGTCTCACCACCGCCTCCTTCAAGATGGTGGGGAAATAACCCTCGCTCAAAGAAGCGGATATAACCGCCTGGAGCCAGCCTCGTGTCCTCTCCCTAGCTGCATAAACCAGCCAAGAAGGGCACGGGTCCAATAAACATGTGGTGGAACTCAGCTTCCCCATAATCCTGTCCACTTCATCAGGGGTCACAGAATCAAACTCCTCCCAGATAACATTGACAAGACCGCCCGCGTCCTGATCGCCAGACTCTGCCCAGCTGGAGTCCAAACCGGTCCGGATCCGAGCGATTTTATCCGACAGATGTTGACTAAACTCCTCGGCACGACCCTGCAAGGGATCCTCCCTCACCTCCTGATTAAGAAGGGAGCGAGTCACCCTAAACAAGGCGGCCGGGCGATTATCTGCGGACGCGATGAGGGTGGAGAAGTAATTACACCTCGCCTCCCTCATCGCAGCGAGATAAGACCTAATGTAGGTTCTTAACCGCAATTGGTCGGGTTCAGATCGGCTGGACCTCCAGCAGCTCTCTAGGCCCCGTTTCCGACGCTTCATCAGTTGTGCAATATTCTGACAAGCAAAGTCAATGGGGGGAGCCAGATTCATTTAACAACTGTGACAAGAAAGGTCTTAAAATGGGCCAAAGCTCACTTAACAAATTTCTCACAGCAACAGAAATTTTGGGCTCAGTTGTGGTCGTAAGTTGAGGACTACCTGTGCTTTCCTCTGTTTCAAACTGCTAACAGTACTCAACTTCAAATATATTTCAGATATGTTTCTCTGTTCTTTGCCTATAAAATGGAGACATTTTCTTATGCTTTAATGTTTGGCTGCCTTTCAGATTATATTTGCCACCAGAGAGTTATGTATGCATAACTTAACTGTAGGTTTCGCTGTTATCACAACACTATTTACATTCTGATTTCTGTACATAAGAACAGTCATTTAAGGATAGAAGAAGAAAAAAGGTACATACAATAGCCTCCTGGTTGCTTATCGTAAATTCCTTCTTCCTTCCTTCAAGAATAGCTTTTTTATCATGGTGCACTAGTGCATTGCATCTCCTAGCAACACATACAGTAGTTTTGTAACAGGTGTAAAATGAATGCAAAGGAGAAGGCAAACTGAACAGGTTGCTGGATCCTCTGTGGTTGCTAATGTGGCAGGAATATTTATTTGGTTCCTTTTAAAAAAACTTTTCTTTCTCTTGTTTACCTTTCTAGTACCCTAGATAATTGTCAGATATGATGGTTCTGATAATCTCTTATAATTCTTTTCTCCTGATATTATTCCATCAGGTAATGAATGATGCTGTGCAAAGCTTTCACAAGAAAGCATCCCCTTTGAAATGATTAAAGCAGCTAACTCATTTGCATGTAAAGAAAAGACAATTAGAAGCAGTTTCCTTCTTTTGTTCATGCCTTTTTAATTCTTCTTCCCCCATCCTCTTAGAAAGCTGCAAGGAGAGGAACAAATTATTATTTTAAATATTTAATATTATATATTTACATTTCCTCTACTTACTGAAAGAGAATGAACTATAGATACCTGCCACAAGTATCCAGTTGCTCTGGAAAAGTGCTAGTTAGGTAAATAGAATTCTTCTGTATCTCAGTTACTTTTGATTCGCTTATGTTTATTAAATCGTGTATCTACTATAATGAGAGCAAGTAAATATAAATGATAAATACATTTCCTTGCTAGTTTCCAACAGCCTGATGATCAGGATTAACTTCAGGATTAACATGAGACAGCCAGTGAAACAATAAATCATCCCCTAATCAAGAAACTACCAACTCAGACAAACAAGCATTAAACACCAGCTTAATCAAGGAATTACCACAGAAAAAACAACATTCCCACAAACACTGGTAGAACAAACTACAATATATAAACAGAAAGCAAAACCCATTTCTTTCTAACACTGAAGATGTTACCTAGTCAGGTAATGAAATGCCTGCAAGCAAATAACCAATCTCAGAGAGCACCAAGGATTCAACAGTTCAATCCTGAGCTACAAATATTCTCTATAATGCTATCTAAATATTTATTTTTAAGTTATGAGAGGCGACTCTATCTTTCTATCATTACACATGTGATGGTAAATCATTGTAATGATTTATATATTGCAGTTTTTTCTTTATTTTCTTTATTAAATATGTATGTGATCTGGGAATACACTGCACTATAAATGTATAAACATTGATAGCCGATTGATTCTTAGATAATGGTTAAATTATATTCATATCAATTTGGCATAAGATAAATATATTCTATAAGAAGAAAAGTTATTTTAATATGTTCATTTCAGGATCAAACATTATGGGCTTGTTTAGCTGCTATGGCAATAGCAAATAAAGATATGAACACAGCAGAAATAGCCTATGCGTCAGTTGGCGAGGTAAGTAGTTCACTATTTAATAACTTTAACCAATTGATTGAAAATATTTAATGCTAATCCTGTTGCAATTTAAAGGACTCTTGGCATTTGTTGTATTATCTAACTTATTACAAAACTAGAGTTTAACCAACTTTATGTGCCTATCACCTTTGTTTTTTTAAAAAAACCAACAGATTGATAAAGTTCAGTTTATCAGTTCCATGAAAGATCTTCCATCAAAAGAATCAAGAATGGCTCATATTCTGCTTTTTAGTGGAAATGTCCAGGATGCTGAAACTTTGCTTTTGCAAGCTGGACTTATTTACCAGGCGATTCAAGTTAATATTAATCTATACAACTGGGAAAGGTAATATGGTTCTTATATAATGTATTGCAGTATATATATATATATATATATATATATATATATATATATATATATATATATATATATATATATATATATATATATATTGTTTCTTGGTTCTGATTTGGGTTTAACAGTTTAAATCAGTATTTCTCAACCTAGGCAGCTTGAAGATGTATGGACTTCAATTCCTTCTGAGAGTTGAAGTCCACACATCTTCAAGCGGCCAGGATTGAGAAACTCTGGTTTAAATGATGAACTTACATAATTTTATCCCATTCCAAGTCCTATTTTTTTTTTCTTTCAGAATGTTGATGTAATATGTACCATGTGGAATTGTTGATAAAGAAGCACAGGCCCAAGTCCTATTTTGTTACGCAGATGTTTCTAAAAAAGCTTTTGTACCTGATTATAACATCAGTACCTCTTTAGCTCCATGTATACCTGATTATGTATGCTGCTAAAATGTATTTGGGTGGTGGGAGGAGATAGTTCTTCGTCTCATTGCTTCCCTCTTTTGTTTCCCTTAGAAAGAAATTATCTCGAGTTTAGAATGATTTTGATTTTCATGATTTTCGTAACATAAACCTCCATGCTAAAAATGCCACCTGTAAAATCTCTGAAATACCACAAGTTAGCCTTAGTTGTTCTTCTCTAAAGGTTCAGATTTTGTGCCAATCTATAAATATGGAGCAGTGGTGTTCTCACCTATTTTATAATGAATGTGACATATGTTAACAATGGAAAGTAACATGGACATGCTATTTATTAACTGATAAAATGCATACCAACTCCCAATACACTTAGATTTTCTGAACAGTGTCTCATTTTGACATTGCCTAAGCCTATACAAGTTCAGTTTAAACAAGATTGATATGCTACGAGGTTTTTGTTTCTGGTCCTTTAAAGGAAAAAAAATGTTACTGACAACTGTGCTAATCTCATAGTCTTCTGGGTGCAAAGCAATGATTGTTACATTGTTATTAGGAAGCTTTTACTGTTTTAGAAAGTTTAGAGACAAATTTGAAAGTTTCCATTCTAAAGTTTCATGAATAGGAAATTTATGTGATGTGTATAATGTTCTGATTTGCATATTCTTATTGTACATGTAGAGCCTTCTACATAATCATAAAAGAGTGGGAATATTTTTTTAATTTTTAATTTTATTTTATTTTAATTCCATTTATATTCCGCCCTTCTCCGAAGACTTATTTAATGGGAAAAGTAGTTTTCAATTAAAGCAATTGTTGTCGGCCTTAATGCTTGGTTTCTTCTTGCTTTATGAATAGAAAATGCAGTTGCTGTACAGTGGGCATATTTCTAAAACCAAGGCCTTTATGATCAGTTTAGTTTCTGAGGTCGGCCTGATGAGCTTATTACTGCTTTGCTTTCTTCTAGAGCACTAGAACTTGCTGTGAAACACAAGACGCACGTTGACACAGTGCTGGCTTACCGACAAAAGTTCTTGGATGACTTCAGTAAAAAAGAAACGAATCAGCGATTTTTACAATATGCAGAAGGGGCAAGTATTCTGTGGAAGTTGAGTTATACTTTTTGAAACCCTGCCTTATAGCTATGAAACAATTTCAGACTATAAGCCAATGTGTATTTAATAACACTGTGTGCTTGTACTTTAATTCACAGTATGAAACAAAATCAACAACTTGATATTTTTTTTTTAGGATTTCCACTTTGAGGCTTAGTTATTAGCACTGATGGAATAGGGCCAAAGTATGTTAGGAGATATCTCCTTACCGTTATGAAAATCATACTGTGGAAATACTGTAGAGTTAGCTAATATAGGTATAGAATTTTTATTTTATGGGAAAAGACAAATATTAAGAGCAGTTTTTTGCTGCTAAAGCTTTCAGGTTTATGATTTCACCAGTACAGGCTAATACAGTGAAAGATGCTGTCTTAGCTTATTCTGATGTGGCATTCTGAGGAAACATTACAACAGTTGACATGCTGTTTAGCTTATTAAAACTTGTCTAAGGTATACTGAGTTTTATGTGAAAATCATATGCTGCTTTTGGCAAACTGCACCATAATGTTCACACTCCTTTGCATAACAAGATAGAAACTTAGAATACTGTCATATGGGACTCTGAGCCAGTAGTATCTGGCAAGTTTTGAATATACTATAATACATCACAGAAACAGCCCCCTGAAACAAGATAAAATAGTTGTGGCAAAGAAAAGCTTCATATGGCTGTGAAATCACAGCAGCTATCATGCCATATTTGATGGAAGTAGAGCCGTAATACACAGTTGGCAAGGAAGAGACCTGAAATCCAAGTAATTTTATTTCAGAATCTAATTCTCATGTGATGCAAATTTATCACTGAGGGGGAAAATATAACACATTCTTGGACCCAAAGAACTTGATTAATAGTTTAGTCAGTTTTTTGGATCTTGGTCATTTAGTAATTTCTTAAAAAATTAGCTAATTCGTCAAACTGAGATCATTACAAAAGAAAATGGGCTACAGTATTCTATTTTTCCTTCTGTTTTGCAAAATACATGTATTTTGTAAAATCAGAATATATGAGTTAGAAAAAAACCCCATATAGATCATCCAATCCAAACTTCTGTTCAGTGCAGGAATTCTCTCTAACCCATCTCTGGAAGGATGCTATCCAACCTTGTTTGAAAACCTTCAGTATGGGAAACTAAAGGACCCCTCACCATTATTATAGGCAGTCTGTTCCTCTACTTAACTGTTCTTACCATCAGGATATTCCTCATCAAATTGAATCTCCTTTATTTTCTTTTAATTGAAATCTACTGGTCATTTTTCTGTTCTCAGTTTCAAGAGAAAACAGGCCTTGTTTTTTTTTTACTGGGTTTTTTTTTAACCAGCCGTTTTAACAGCTCCCTTTCTAGCATTCTCTTCTGTGCTGTAAGGTTCAAAGTGCTATGTGAAAATAAAAAAAAATCACAACCTCATTTTATGTACAGGTAGTCCTTGGTTAGGGTTAGGGACACGGTGGCTCAGTGGGTTAGGACGCTGAGCTTGTCGATCAGAAAGTCGGCAGTTTGGCGGGTTGAATCCTGAGTGCCACATAACAGAGTGAGCTCCTGTTACTTGTCCCAGCTTCTGCCAACCTAGCAATTCGAAAGCATGTAAAAATGCAAGTAGAAAAATAGGGACCACTACGGTGGGAAGGTAACAGCGTTCTGTGCGCCTTTGGCGTCTAGTCATGCCGGCCACATGACCACAGAGACGTCCTCAGACAAGTGCTGGCTCTTTGGCTTTGAAATGGAGATGAGCACCAGCCCCTAGAGTTGGAAACCACTAGCACGCATGTGCGGGGGAACCTTTACCTTTACCTTAGTCCTTGGTTTACGACCATTTGTTCAGCAACTATTTAAAGTTATGGTGACTATTTGTGACTGGTCCCTGATTTTCTGGCCATCACAGCATCCCCACAGTCACATGATTGTGATCCAGATGTCTGGCTCACAATTTTGATGTTGCAGGAAACCACAATCACATAATCGCAAATTGCTACCTTCCCTATCAGGTTTCCACAAATAAAGGGCAAACTGGCAAGGAAAGTTGCATGTTACTCTGATAACCTACAGTTGCTTTCAACTACAGCATCTCCACCGCTGGTACACAGTCTCCACCGGCCCTCTTAGGACTCCCTTGACATGCACGATTGGTGCTGGGACTCCAAAGCCCTCTTCTAGCCTCTCTCAATTCACATGCTGCCTGCCTTGGGCAAGCTCGTCCTTGATTTGCCCAGGGCATTCACTGGGCCTCCAAAACCCACCCCAGATTCTCTTTACTCATGTGCAGCTGATGCTAAGCCTCTCAGGTAACGTCTGGCTCTTTCAGCTCACACGTAGCTTGCAATAGACCTCCCCCTATCCCCAGACCTCTCCTGGCCTCTTCCATACCTTACAGCATTGTCTACTTTTTATCTGGGACTCCTGCAGCATCCTGCTTAATGACCCACATACCTTGAGGTTACAACAGCTACCAGGACTGCCAGGATTGCTGTCGCTAAGTTGTACGGTCACATGAAGTTGCATTTTATGATTGCATCACTTAGTATCAGCAGTCCCAGTCCCAATTGTTATCATAACCTGAGGATGGTTTGTATTTACCTAATTCGGTCTTTTCTCTCATAATAACTAATATGTTTTCCCCTAACTTAAAATTAAGAAGAATTTTAAACCAAAGATAAAATGCAGCACCAGAGCAAGCCTAAGAAATCTTCGTGGGCCTAAGGAAACCCCAGATATATGAGATAGTTTCCCACATATGCACACACAAAAGCACACTCGTAATTTTTCCCCCTGCCCAGATAAAAATATTTTTTCTCTTTTTTTCCTCCCTCCCTCTTGATTTTGCAGCTTGATGTTAACTGGGATAAAATCAAAGCTAAAATTGAATTGGAAATTGCAAAAGAAAGAGAACGAGCTACTGCTACTCCAACAGTCAGAGGAAGCATGATCATTCAGCGCTGAGAGATGTACTGATTATATGGAATATGAACTTTGTATATGTCATTCAGTATTTAAGCTACTGATAATATTTGTGGACAATTGCTTAGTTTCTATAGTTAGTTGAAAAATGAATTTGAATGAATGTAGCCTGCTAGAATGTTAAATACATTTTTGTTATAATGTTCATATAAATACTCTAAATAAAAAGATTTCTAATATTGTGCAAAATGTTACTATTAATGATGCATATTAAATCTGTTACATAAACAAATGGTCAGCTATTCTTGGTACCAACAGGCTATTCTTGTTCAGCATGAAATCTGAGAATACATTTGCTTATTATATGTTGGAGTTTTTAAATGAAATATATGGTAAGACATTTTCAGAAAATATTCACAGATTTAGGTTAGCATATGCAATCTTCTTTTGTCAAGATCTCCTTGTTTATTTATATTATACAATTGTACAGTATTTAAATAAGCTGTTGTTCTGAGTGAAATCATTTTGGGATTGGTAAATCATGTTAAATGTGTAAATAGATAATTTAAAATGTTATGAGGTTTAATTTCTTGTAAATTTATTTGTTTGTTTATTAAATTAATATCGCTACTTATCTTATAAATTCTGGGAGGCTCCCAGTCAAAGGTTAAGACACCATTAAAGCCATATTTGGTCTAGTGGTTAAGGCACCAGGCTAGAAAGCAGGAGACCGTGAGTTCAAGCCCTGCCTTAGCCATGAAATCCAGCTGGGTGACTTTGGACCTGTCACACTCTCTCAGCCCAACCTACCACACAGGGTTATTGTTTTAGGCAAAATAGGAGGAGGAAGATGTGTCGGATATGTTTACCACCTTGAATTATTTGTAAAAATAATAAAGACAGGATACAAATAAAATAAAATAAACAAAAACAATATTAAAACTATAAAAACTACATTAAAAAGCTGGCACCAAGTCAAACTTCCGATCTACAGTCACCTCATCCCACCACTCGGGGGGGAAAGCTAGGTCTTCAAAACTTTACAGAAAGTTAAGAGGATAGTGATCTGTTGAACTTCAGAGGCCGGAATGTTTCATTGGGCAAGGGCTGTCACAGAAAAGTCATACTTCTAGTTTACCATAAGATGGTAATATTTAAGGGAAGTGACTGAAGTATGCCCACCCAATCTGACCTGGTAGGACAGGTAGATGTCCTTAGGGAAAGGCAGTCCTGCAGATAATGTTGCCCTGTGCCATAAAATCTTTAAAGGAGATGATCAGCACCTTAAATTGTATCCAGAAATAAACAATGCATTGTTACATGGGCAAATATAGGGAGATGTATAATCAAATATCATCTGCATATTGGACTTCTCCCCTTTCCTCTCCTATCAACCCCAACTGAAACTGATCATAGAGGAAGGAGGGCAACCCACAGTAACGCTGAAACTAGTCCAGAAAAATACCATGGTTGATAATTTTGAAAGCCACTGATAAATCCAGTGTTGTACCACCTTCATCCTGAGCCTTCCAAAGGTCATTGACAAGGGTGATCAGTGTCATTTCACTGGCCTGAACAAAGACCGGAATTCTTATTAAGAATTCATAAAAATAAAAGTATTATAAGGTCACTCAAGATTTTATTTCTTCAGCCAAAACAATCTGAGAGCATTGAGAACCAAGGTTTGCATACATCAGAACCGCAGAATAAGAAACTGATATTTTTTTCCATAATGCCCAAGTAAAATGATTGAGCGTATAAAATAATAACAATAATAATAAAGTTGGAAGTTATCTAGTCCAATCCCCTTACTTTTTTCACCATTGAATTTCATTTTGTTAGATAGTGCCCAATGTTCAGGTTTGTCAAGAATCTCCTGTATCTTAAGCCTATCTTCTGGAGAGTTGGCTATTCCTGCCAGATTGGTGTTATCTGCAAATTTGATGAGTTCCCCATCTATCCCTCATCCAAATCATTGATAAAGATGTTGAAGAGCAATGGGCCCAGAACAGAGCCTTGGGGCACCCCACTACATGCTTCACACCATGTAGATGCAGTTCCATTGAGGACCACACGCTGAGTACAGCCGGTCAGCCAGCTACAAATCCATCTGGTAGTGATGCTGTCTAACCCACATTTTTCTATCTTACCAAGTAGTAGATTGTCGTCTATCAAATGCCTTACTGAAGTCCAAGTAAATTATGTCCATAGCATTCCTCTGGTCCACTAATTTTATCACTTGACCAAAGAATGCAATAAGATTTGTCTGGCATGATGTGTTTTGGGGGGGGGGGGCTTGAAAAATTTTTTATTAGTTTTTATAGGGTTAAAAAGGAGGGTAGGGAAATAGGGGTTTGGGATAGGGTAGAGGAAGGGTTGGGGGTGAGGGTTGGGATTTCCCCCAATAACATTCAAAATTTGGCAAACAGCATGTTGTCTGGGTAAATGTACATAAATAAAGATAATAAAGCTAACAATAACACTGATAGGTATAATAAATTATCAAAAACAATACTAAATTTTCAATGTATAATATCATTCTTAAATAAATTCAAAATTGCATATAACATTCCTTTCTCTCTAACTCGCTTATCTAGCCATTGATAAAATTTATTCCAAGTTCTATAGTAAACTAAATGTTCTTTCTCTTTAATCTCTAAAGTTAATCTATCCATTTCTGCACAAACCAATATTTTCTTAATACGTCTTCAGTCGGTAACTTCATTTTTCCAATATTGGGCATATATAATTCTCGCTGCTATCAATACATGTAACATTAAGTATCCGCTCTCCTTGTTTTAGTTAGGGCCTATCATTCCTAAGAGAAACAATTCTGGTTTAAATTCTATTTGTTTTTTAATCATCTTCTCTAACCATAAATGTATCTTAAGCCAAAACCTTTTTGCTTAAGGAATGACCACCAGATATGGTAATAAGTACCTGGTCTTTGATTACATTTCCAGCAAACATTTGAAATATTTTTAAACATTTTAGCTAGTCTCACTGGTGTCATGTGCCATCTATAAAACATTTTGTACAAATTTTCTTTATATGATACAGCTTTGGTTAATCTAATATTTCTATCCCATAGCTTTTCCCATTCTTCAAGCTCTATAGTATGTCCAACATTTTTTGCCCATGTTATCATTGTTTCTTTAACTTGTTCCTCCTCCATCTTTAAGTTAAGCAGTAATCTATAGAGTTTTGAAATCAGCTTTTCATCTGTTTTTAGCAATGTAAGATCAAGTTCTGTCTGTTCCTTATAGAGCCCTGGTGCTTTCACGTCTTTTTCATATCTTGATTGAATTTGTAAATATGGCCACCGTGATAGGTCAGTATCTTGTTGCTGTAAGTCTTGTCTAGATTTCAATCTTCCTTCATTGTGCAGTAAGTCTTTATATGTTACAAGTTTATCATAGTTAATTAAGTTTGGGTAAGCAAAGGCTTCCATTGTTGAAAGCCATTCAGGTATCTTAGTATATTTTTTTTCTTTTATTTTTTCCCATTCTAAGAGAAGTGCATTTCTTATAGCATGGTTCTGAAAGTATCTATGTGCTTTATTCTTTCCATACCACAGAAAGGTATGCCAGCCAATCTGCAGGTCATGCCCCTCTAGGTATAGTAATCTTTTGTCTCTAAGTGTTATCCATTCTTTAATCCATTTTAAAATAGCTGCTTGGTAATATAACTTCCAGTCTGGAAGTCCAAGTCCTCCCCTTTCTCTAACGTCCTGCAGCAATTTCACTTTAATTCGTGCTTTCTTCCCTTACCAAACAAATTTCAATATTATAGTATTCAGTTCATCAAAAAAGGCTTCTTCTAATTTTACCAGAATGGTTTGAAATAAAAAGAGTATTTTCGGTAAGATATTCATTTTAATTGTAGCTATTCTCCCCAATATTGACAGTTGGAGATTTTTCCACTTTTCTAAGTCCAGTTTTATTTGTTTTAATAGTTTTGTATAGTTGTCCTCTTTCACTGTTATACATCTTGCTGTTAAATAAATTCCCAAGTATTTATCTTTTTTAACTATTTGAAGATGTGTTTTTCTTGCAAGTTGCGTTTTCTGTTTTTCTGTTAAGTTCTTTGTCAAACTTTTAGTCTTTTCTCTATTTATTATCAGGCCTGCGACCTCACCATATTGTTCTATTATGGCCAACAATTTTGTGCTTGTTTCCAGAGGTTCTTCCAGTATAAAGACCAAGTCATCCGCGAATGCCTGCAATTTATATTTTTCACCCTTTATCTCCAGTCCTTTGATCTCAAAATCTTGTCTAATATTTCTGTTCAATACTTCCAAGGTTAATATAAATAGCAATGGTGATAAATGACATCCTTGTCTTGTGGCATGATCTGTTTTGATAAACCCATGTTGGCTTTTGATAATGACTTTGCCTCTAGGTGTTCGCTGATTCGTTGCTTGATTATCTTTCCCAGAATCTTCCCAGGTATTGAGGTCAGGCTGATAGGTCTGTAGTTTCCTGGATCTAATTTTTTCCCTTTTTTGAAGATGAGAACTACACCAGCTCTTTTCCAGTCCTCTGGTAGTTCTCCAGGATCTTTGAAAGATATAGTTCAGTGGTGCTGAGATCACATCTGCCAGTTTCTTCAAAACCTTGGGGTGTAATCCATCTGGTCCTAGTGATTTGAACTTGTCTAAGCTGGACAGGCAGGTGATACCACTCTAATGGGCAGATGATACCACTCTAATGGCAGAAAGTGAAGAAGAACTAAAGAGCCTGTTGTTGCGGGTGAAGAAGGAGAGTGCAAAAGTTGGGTTGAAACTTTACATTAAGAGAACCAAGATAATGGCATCTGGCCCTCTCAATTCCTGGCAAATAGATGGGGAAGAAATGGAGGTAGTGACAAATTTTATTTTCCTGGGCTCCAAGATCACTGCAGATGGGGACTGTAGCCAAGAAATTAAAAGACGCTTGCTCCTGGGGAAGAAAGCCATGGCAAATCTAGACAGCACACTAAAAAGCAGAGACATCACCCTGTCAACAAAAGTGCGTATAGTCAACGCTATGGTCTTCCCAGTTGCAATGTATGGCAGTGAAAGTTGGACCAAAGAATTGAGGCCTTTGAACTATGGTGCTGGATAAGACTCCTACGAGTCCCTTGGACTGCAAGGGGATCAAACCGGTCAGTCCTAGAGGAGATCAACCCTGACTGCTCTTTAAAAGGCCAGATCCTGAAGTTGAAGTTGGCCACTTAATGAGAAGGAAGGACTTACTGGAGAAGAGCCTAATGCTGGGAAAGATTGAGGGCAAGAGAAGAAGGGGACGACAGAGAATGAGGTGGCTGGATGGAGTCACTGAAGCAGTAGGTGTGAGCTTAAATGGACTCCAGAAGATGGTAGAGGACAGGAAGGCCTGGAGGAACATTGTCCATGGAGTCACGATGGGTCGGACATGACTTCGCAGCTAACAACAGCAACAACAAGGCTGGACAGGTACTCATTTACCATTTTCTTGCCTATCCTAACTTGTGTTTCTAATCTGCTTTTTACGGTACTGTTTTTTCCCTTTGTGTAAAATTGTGTAAAAATCAATGTATTATGTGAAAGGTATGTACAATTACTTCATGCACTGGACATGACTCATCATTCATTTCAAAGGAATCCTGTGCATATTTGAAAGTACATTCATAGAACTGTATTCTTGGATGGAAACTCTGGATGACCAGGAAAGGTCAAGACTATAGAATCTACTTAGCTTAAGACAGCCTATTAACCAAAACTAAATAATTACTATTCAAATTAATGTGTGCAAAAGTTCTAAAAAAAATTTCAACTCTTTTCTCCAGGTTTACACAGAATTTGCTGTTCATTATTTTTTCTGCATTTTGAATGCAGTAAGAACTAGTTTGAAAATTGTTTTGGTTCAGTAGTGGAGACATCAGGCTTGATATCAGGAAAGTTCTAGGCTTGCCTTAGGCACAAAACCAGCTGGGTGACTGCGAACCAGTCACCTTCTCTCAGCTCTAAGAAGGAGGCAATGACAAACCATTTCTGAAAAATCTTGGCAAGAAAACTTGAGGGACTTGTCCAAACAGTTTCCAAGAATCAGTTAAGATTGAACAGAAGGAGAAAAATAAACTACTTCTCACCATCATATTTTTCTTTTTCTTATCACAACTAGTATTCCCAACTTTTAACAACTTTTTCAAGACTTTCTATCCGTTATATTCCTGGAAAAAGTAAAGCTGGCTAATTTATAACTGAAAAGGGGGGGGGAGAAATATTGGATTAAAACATGGAATAGAATGTAGTCCTTGCATTTGTTTGACATCCAAAAGCAGCAACATTACCCAAAAACATTAGGGAAATACCAAGCTATTACACATCCCAGTAGGATTTTTATGGGTACTAAAACACAGCAGGCCTGGCTTCATATGGGAATAGTGCCAAAGTAAAAGGTTTAAAATACGAGGCAAATTTGAAAAATAACAGGTTCCATGAATATTTGCTTTGGCCTATCTTACAAAAACATTAAATCTCCTATAATTTACAGCACTGAAATAATTTCAGTACTGTATCTTTCATTCATATTTAATGAGTATACCATTGTAATAAAAATTGAGATATGAGAGAAGGAGAAATGTTTTGTGGGAAAGAAAATGCACTTAGAGCTTCCTCATAATCCTTCTCAGAAGATAGGAAGATAAGGGGGGGGAGGCAAGAATGTAAGACAGGCTGTGTTGCATTAGTTAGACCGTCTACTCTTGGTATTTTTGTGGTGGAATGTGCTCCTGCAGAAGCAGAGGGACAGGATTTCGCCAACTCAGAGCCTTCCCAGAAAGATCCCTGAATTAACAGACTGCTTAGTCCTGAGATGGATAGCGGAGCGGAGAAGAGGTTCAGGGTAACCATAGCCTAGAATCTCTCAGGATACATCTAGTAGATTAGAAGTTTATATATTTAGTCTGGCAATATGCTGTCCATTAGGTGTAAGTAAACAGGATTGAACTCAATTGGATTTCACTGTCTTGTCTCTGGGCTAAGACCTGACATTTTAGAGTAATTGGCCAGATGCTTCTGGAGCACTCTTAAGAAATATGAAAAGAAGAGTCATACTTAGATGTTCATTTGCAGGATTTTGTAATCAAAGCCAAATACCTACCATAGCATTCCTAAACAAAAAAGTATTTTGAAGTATGATAACTGAAAACCACTAATCAATTAATATATTTCTCTAATAGACTCTATATTATTTTCCAATGTGATATTAGCCATATAACATAACATCAAGGACCAGGATTACCTAAGCGGCTTCCTGGCTTCCTGTTCTGAACGATATATAGCAATACCAGCTTTATGAAGGCAAGATACACCAGTGAAAGAATACAAACAAATTATGAACAACTCACTCCTACCAGTGCATGCTGGCCAAATCCAGGAAACTTCTACTGGCACTTGCACAACATCTGTCCAACAACTTTAACATTGATTCCCAATGGAAAGTCAAATGGGTCACTGAACACTCAGACATAGGCAGACATACAAATGACCCCACAAAAACGGTGCCATATTTTGAACTACATGAGCAATGAACAATCCTGAATAGGATTTGCACTTCAAACAGCGTCTACCAGGACTCATTGTGACTGCGGAGTCCCATGTCAAACTATAGATCTTATTGTGACTGGCTAAGCTGACTGCATATGCTGTCCAGTATCTGATTTTTTTTTTTCATATACATGACACTGCACTTCAATGATTAGATGGCTTAGACATTGGAATTTGAGCACAGATCTTTGTAACATTTATATTTTATTGTGTTTTGCTAATCTAAGGGAAATATTAATATGTAACTCTAGTCCATGTATGATATGCCATACGCAAAATAAATAACTGAATTGAATGCAGTTGAACAAATGTAATTCAATGTGCTGTGCAGAAAAAGTCAGCCATGGCTGTTTCAGAATGGCTTACTGCAGTCCAGATAAATAGTATGTTGGGCACACAGCACCACTGATGTCTCCTTCTCATTGTTGTTGCCTATTTAGAATTTCTAAATAAAAGAATGCATTTTTAAAGGCTAATTATTGTGTATTCCTTCTCATATTTTGGACCCAATGTCTGGAAAAAAAGATTTAAATCACAATTTCTTTGTGGTTTGTAGACAATGTACTAATTGCACAAGGGAATCATATTTCCCTTGGATTCTTGAAAAAAGTAAAACTGAAAATTTTTGCATCTTTAAAATGTTCAGTTATCTTCAGTTCAGCTATCATGAGTGGTAGAATCATAAAAGATAGAAAGAACTGAAACATTAACTTCAGTCCCTCTGATGCAAACAATGTTTCCCGCAAAATTTAATACAAGAATTTTCTAAGCATTCTTTTGCCTCACAAAATAATACACAAGTAGGTTTAATCTTATATGTAGACAGATACTATTTAGAGGCAAACTGTATCCTTTTCATGCCCATGTTTTATGCTTATTTTTCTATAATTGTGGGATATTAAAATAAGGGGCCCTTGGTGCTCTTTGAGCTTGCTTGTTTTCTTGCAGACATTTCATTACCCAAACTAGGTAACATCATCAGTGCTAATTTATATAAAAATAATCACAGAAAAGGGCTTAAAATGTTTTGCCTTTATTATTTTTATTCTTGGTTTTTAGTGAAAAAAATGAATAATTAAAACTAAAGAGAATTGGGGAACAAAAAAAGCAAAAACGGAGGAATAAATAAAAACATTTATTCAACAGATAAAATTTGAATTAAACATTTTGTAATTGAAAGGTTCAAGACATTTTCTTGCTGTTTTAGAGCTTTTTTTTCTAAAGCTGTAAATACAAGTAACCCTCCTGAAAGCATTCTTTAGTTCTCCAATATTTTGCAGCATTAAATTAATTTATTGTATAATTTTATGGTTAATTTGTTTTATAGTTTATGTGCCCTTGAATAAATGAATAATAAACTAACCTAGAAGTGATTACAGGTAGTCCTCAACTTACAACAGTTCGCTTATTGACGTTCAAAGCTACAATGGCACTGAAAAAAGTGACTTATGACCATTTTTCATCCTTACGACTATGGCAGCAGTCCCATGATCACACGATTTACATTTGGATGCTTGACAGCTGGTTCATATTTATGACAGTTGCAATATCTTGGGGTCACGCAATCATCTTTTGCAACCTTCTAACAAACAAAGAAACTGGGGAAGCCAGATCCACTTAACAACTGTTACTAATTTAACAACTTCGGTGATTCACTTAACAAATGTGGCAAGAAAAGTCGTAAAATGGGGCAAAACTCACTTAACAAATTTATCACTTCACAACATAAATTTTGGGTTCGATTGTGGTCATGAGTTGAGGACTACCCAGACCAGGTAGTAATTAAGTAATTTTGCAAAAAAAATTAAAAAATTGACCAAAGTCAGTAACTTAAGGAGATAATTCTCTAGCAATGGGAATAATTATCAATTTGATTATAGCCTTTCAACATCTTCTAGATCAGACATGTCAAACACAAGGCCCGGGGGCCGGATCCGGCCCGTGAAGTGGTTTCATGCGGCCCGCGAAGCCATCCTGGAAACAGTGAGGGAACGGCCCCCACTGCCTTGGCCCTGGCCCAGAGACCCTCCTTCTGCCAGAGACCCTCAGATCTGTCCCACTCCTGCCCAGGCCCCCATAGGCACCCTTGATGCGAACGATGTAGAGCTGGCCACGCCCACCCAGTAGGCCATACCCACTCTAGCCACGCCCACCCAGTAGGCCACGCCCACCCTGGCCATACCCACCCGGCCCCCTGAGGGCAACTGCAATGCTGATTTGGCCCTCAATGAAATTGAGTTTGACACCCCTGTTCTAGATTGACCGTTCAATATTTTCTAGATTGATCCCAATCCCTGGGCCACAGCCGAGTGGGAACTGGGCCACACAAGCAGCAGGAGAGCGTGCAAGCTTGCGAAGCCCCATTTACGCGTGCAGCAGGCGTATGTATGAAACCTTCCCCTCTTCCCCGCCACCGCTGCTGCTGGTCCATGGTTCCAGAAAGATTGGGGACTGCTCTTCTAGATGTTTCCCCCCTTTTTCAGTTCTTTTAAGTCAGCCTCGGCTCCTTCCAAATATTTGGAAATGCAGCTCTCTTGGAAAAATTTTCGGAAGTGATTCGCTCTTGCTGTCTCCTTCCTAGATCTGGGAGAGAGTGATTGGAGCAAAGACACCCAGCTGGCTGTTATGCCCAAGGCAGAACTAGAACTCCTGTTTTCACAGTTTCTAGCCAATGCCTTTAATTACATCAACAAACTGGATTTCAAGATTTGATTTGTATAAGGTAGTTTTATAATGCTTTCATGTCATCTATAAATTATTTTTATGATAAATTTTTGATGAGTTAACTAAAATAGATTTGAAGAGAATTTTCTGCTCTTGAGAATTCTAAGCTTGTTTTTCTTCTGTTGCTGGATGCATATTAATATTTTAGTTTGTTATCTTTAGTTCTTTATTTCCTTGTCTATACTTAAGTATAATTAATGGCTTTGGTTGGACAGTAAATAAAGATTAACTAGCTCAACACATTTTTCTACAGCCAATTACTGTAAAGGCAAAGGAAATCCGATAGTAAAAATGTTAACAACCTGAGGAAATTGCTTCACACATTTGGGGCTAGCAATTTCCCTTGCATTCAGGGCCTTGGGAGTTTATTATTTACTTGAGCAGTGGCCAGAATTAAAACAGATTTATGAATGAAACTAACTAGCTTTGGTAAAGTTCTAGAGCTTTACCATGAGGTGCAAATACTAAATGTGTTTTTAATGGCTTTTTAATGCAGTCTAAACCAATGGACACAGTACTGGTTAGTCTTCAACTTACAACAGTTTATTTATTGACCATTCAACATTACAACTTCACTGAAAAAAGTGACATGATGGTTTTTCACACTTACGATCGTTGCAGCATCCCCAGAGTCACATAACCAAAATTCAGATGCCTGGCAACTAATTCATATTTATGACAGTTGCTGTGTCCGAGGCTCAGATGATCACCTTTTGTAGGCTTCTGCCCAGAGGCAACAATGGGGAGGAAATGGGCAAGTAGTGAAAAGGATAAGACTTGTCTTTTTGCTTTTTCATTGTTCCCTGAAATCTCCCATTAGCAAGAAATAAGAGCCAAGGTTCTCATCTTTCCTTTCTATCTTCCAATCTGACACTAAAAGTATGTTTAAGAAGACAAGTACATCAATACTTTCACAATCTAAAAAACTATTTAGGGTGCTTCGATAAACAATTAAAATAGGACAAGGCAGCCTATTTTTTTAAAAAAAATATGAGACAATGAATCTGCATACAGACAGGAGGTTGAACAACTAGCCGTGTGGTGTGGCCAGAACACACTCAAAACTGTAGAAATGATAGTAAAACCCTCCTATTTCACCACCTCTTACAATACTAGATAATACAGTATCAACAGTAGAGACCTTTAAGTTTCTAGGTTCTATAATATCTCAAGTCTTAAAATGGACACCTAACATCAAAAATGTCGTCAAAAAAGGACAACAAAGTATGTTCTGCCTGTGCCAACTCTGAAAGCTCAGACTGCCCAAGCAGCTGCTGATACAGTTCTACAAAGGAATAATTGAGTCTGTCATTTGCACCTCTATAATTGTCTGGTTTGGCACTGTATACTGCACGAGCCAGAAAGAAGGCTGTGAAAATATCAATGGACCCCTCGCATCCTGGACATAAACTGTTTCAATTTCTTCCCTCAAGACAACACTATAGAGCATTGCACACCAGAACAACTAGATACAAGGAGAATTTTCCCCCCAAGCTATCACTCTGCTAAATAACTAATTCCCACAACATTTTCAAACTACTCATCTTTCCTATTACCTATCTCCTTACGTTCTTATGACTATAACCTTGATGCTTGTATCTTACAATTTATATTAATTGTTTTATTTAGTATCCTAGTATGATTTATGTTGTGTTGTATCTTATGATTTATGATGAATGTATTTTTATGATGATTATGATCATGATTTATCACTTGTTGCTGGTACACTGAGTGCTTATGCACTGAAGACAAATTCCTTGTGTGTCCAGTCACACTTGGACAATAAAGTATTCTATTCTATTCTATTCTATTCTATTCTATTCTATTCTATTCTATTCTATTCTATTCTATTCTATTCTATTCTATTCTATTCTATTCTAATGTATGATTGGAAGAAGATGTTTTCTTTTCCAAAGAGAAGAATGCATTTTAATCACAAGAAAGTAAAAAAGATACCATTTCAACTTTCTTCTGTATGCATTTTTACAATGAGTAATGAATATATATTAAAATGCTAGCATATGCCTGAATTTTAAAAACATATAGCCTTCTAAAATGGTTTCATCTAATAAGTGCAAACAATCATCAAGAGGAAAATGGGACTCAGCCTTTAGAAACAATAATGTATTGCTCTATCTAACCACAACCAAGGAAGTACCTGCTAAGATTGCAGTGGAGAAAAAAGGCAACTGAATGGCAGTGAATGGCCATTTATAATTTTCCAGAAAACACTCATTAACTATTAAGTGGGTTTACCCTAAGGAAACATTACAGAGAATATTTTCAGCATTAAAGACAAAGAACAGCTATGACTCCAAAGAACACCCAGTTTACCACTTCTTAAAAGGTGATGAACCAGAATGTTTCTTTTTAGTACAAAGGAGATGTTTTAATCACAAACTTCATATTTGTTAATACTATTGTTTTTTACCTTTGGACAGATAAAAGTGGTTCTAAAGACACAATAATGGCTTTCATTGTCTCATCCTGAACTTTTCACATATTACTTATGGCTTCAAGTTGAAAGTCAAGCCCCAGATCTCACATTGATAGACCTGAATGCATACACAGATGCCGTACTCTCTTATATTAGAACATGCACTGATAGTGTAACAACAGAAAGTGCATTAGAGTTTACAGGAACTGTAAACCCTGGATGACTGCAGAGATACGAACACTCCTGAGAGCCTGGGATTCTGCCTTTAAGGCGGGGGACAGGGACACATACAGAGAGGCCAGGGCAAATCTTAGAAGAGGCATTAGGATGGCGAAACAGCAATATAAATACAAGGTGGAGAACCACTTAGCAGACAACAATCCGAGGCAAGTATGGCAGGTACTGCAGCACTTAACCACCTACAAGGGCAGTACGAGAAGCATGGTTAACACCGATGCCTCGTTGGCTGAGGAGCTGAATATCTTCTTCGCTCTCTACGAGGTAAAAAGACCAGATCCCGTAGCCTCTGCTGGCCGGCCTTCTGATTTTCAGCACCTCACCCTATCTGAAGACCAAGTGAGAACTCTATTGAAGGCTGTGAATCCCAGCAAAGCCGCAGGCCCAGATGGGGTGCTGGGGATAGTGGTTAAGAACTGTGCCGACCAATTAGCAGGGGTCCTGACAAGGATTTTTAACATCTCCTTGCAAACGGCATGTGTACCATTGTACTTGAAAGCAGCTACCATTGTCCCAGTCCCCAAGAAAACTGCAGTTGAGTGACTACAGACCTGTTGCATTAACGTCTGTAGTCATGAAATGCTTCGAAAGACTGGTTCTCCAACATCTCAGGACATGCCTCCCACTGGATTTCGATAAACATCAATTTGCCTACAGGGGGAACAGGTCGACAGACGATGCCATAGCTACTGCTTTACACTCTGTAGCAAGTCATCTTGAGAAACCTGGAAGCTATGTCAGGATGCTTTTTGTTGATTATAGCTCGGCTTTCAACACCATTTTGCAGAGCACTCTCATCGAGAAGCTGACTGACTTGAAATTTTCCCCCTCCATCTGTGATTGGATTCAAGACTTTCTTAGGGACCAGTTACAAACAGTGAGGGTTGGATCTGCTTTGTCCACCCCCCTGAAGCTTTGCACCGGCTCGCCACAGGGCTGCGTGCTTAGCCCCTACCTGTACCTGTATTACCTGAGATAATTAAGTTCGCAGATGATACTACCTTGGTGGGTCTTATTACAGGTGGGGATGAGACAGCATACAGGGCGGAGGTACAAAAACTATCCATATGGTGTTGTAACAACAACTTGCATCTGAACATCGGCAAGATGAAAGAGATGGTGCTAGACTTCTGGAGGAAAAAGGAGGAACCTGCCCCACTTTACATCGAGGAGGACTGTGTGGAGAGAGTTTCCTCCTTTAAATTTCTGGGAGTCTACCTCTGTGAAGATCTGACCTGGAAAGTTAATACAACCCAGTGTTGTGATTCAGGGTCAGCCTGTGGGTTCGGCAGTTGGGTCGGACGACTCAGAGGAGGAGGAGGGGGGTGTTGAAGAGCTTGCTGATGATGGCCTTGAGGCTCCGCAGAGCCCTCAGCCGGGCCCCTCCCACCTGATCACGACGGAGACCCAGCTGTGTGAGCCTGACAGCGTGGATGAAGATGACCCACAGCTGGCCCTGTTCAAGGACGCCCAACGCAGGAGGCAGTCAATCAGGAGTAAACAGAGGAAGGCAATGGGGCACCTCGGAAGGAGGCAGAGAGAGGCCATGCCCTGAACTGTATTTAAGGGGAATATGTGGGAGGGCTGGTTTGCTGAAGGCAACCGCTTGGATAGTTCCTGTTTCATAGCTCCTGTTTCATGGTTGGTGTCTTGTCTTGCTCTGTTTTATGTTAATAAATTTGGCAGGCTTTATTCCAGCCTCTTGCCGTTTGTAAAGGGGTTGTCCCTGCTTTTGCTGCAGGGCCGGTAGCAGGCTGGTACAGAACACCCAGGTGGCCAGAAAGGCCCAACAGAGACTTCACTTTCTCAGGGTCTTGCGGAAGAACAGGGCTTATGACCCTCTTTTACCGGTCTACTATAGAGAGCGTCCTCTCGTATGGTATTGTGGTTTGGTATGCTGGTCTGACAGCCGCGGATAGGAAAGTATTACAGAGGGTGGTGAGCACAGCACAAGGCATTGTGGGCTGTCCCCTGACACCACTGGATGACATCGCCAGGGCTCGTTGCCTTGGAAGAGTGAGGAAAATTCTCAGGGATGACTCACACCCTGGACGGTATCTCTTTACCATCGGGTAGGAGATATAGGAGTATAGCCAGCCGTACCAACAGGCTGAAAAACAGCTTTTATCCATGGGCTGTTAGGCTTTTGAATGGGAAATAATTTTATAAACTTTATGCATAATTGACTTGTGAGGCTGGTGCATTGTGCAATTAGCTCACGTGGTGTAATAAGATGGTTTGTGTCGCTGTAAGTTGGGGGTGGGGGCACGAAGGGAGGCTCAGCCAATCTCAATGTATACATGGTTGTACTTTGACAATAAAGGTTCATTCATTCAGGACACAGCCAAAGTAAGCAAGCTGGTTATTGGCAATGTATCCATCTGATTTGGGGCAATTGTAATGAGCAGTTTTTGTGAGGCCATGAATAGTTTTTTATTTGTCATGAAAAACCTGAAAATTCGTTAGTGGCAGATTTTTCATCCTTGTTTAATTAAATAGGCACCACTTTCCTCCTGTATTTTTTAACATAAGAACATATCAAGATCAGCACCTCCCCAGAGTCATCGACTGTCTTGTTATTTAATGATCTTAAGAATTAAAATGTACAAGAACTACCTTAAGTGGGACTAGAAAATATTGCTACAATTTCTTGGGACATCAGTTTCTCTAGTGTTGGGATTTTGAAGGCTAAATCCCAATAGCATATGAAGCCTTAGTTAATTGTGGGGGTTTTTCAATCCAGTTTTCCAGTTTAGCATGAATCATTGAAACTTTAACTAGCTACATTGGTTGGGTTTAAATATGTAAGAGTAAAGTATGGCTGGCTAGTTATGATTCAGCATGCCATGCAAGCATGTTTTTCAGATATTAGATCTTTAATTTAAAAAATACTGAGATACTGATCCCTTAAAATGTTTAAGATTTCAATGGCTGGGGTATGACTAATTTAAAGCATGAATGCCCTTGTTGAAAACCACCATCATAACAAAGATTACTGGATAAACCAAAGATTTTAGGTGCCAAAAATTGGATTTGTTTTATCCAGAGATGGGCTTATCTGCACGGATATACAGTAGATCTTTCCCTCAGCTTTTTAAAAAATATTCTCAAACTTTTTAACCAAAATACCATAAAAATGTGCCATGCACAGATAAACCAATGGTAAATATTAAAACAATAAAAAAATAAATTCAAGGGTTGGCTTCCCTGCGGATGGATGACTATATGCAATACTACTTTTTAAAAGTAGCAAAGCTGTTTACAGAGGGTGTCATGATATCACAATTGAGATTGAATAAATGTTACGTGTAGAAAGCCCCTTTTTTAACCATATTGGGGGTGTTTTCCCCCTAAATTTAGGAATGGTACACATAGTTATAGGTATGTACTAAATAAAATAATAATAATCTTCTAAGAAGCCACGGTCTCCTTAGAAGTCTTTTAAGAAATCAGGAACAATCTCCTGCAGCAATTCTGAGTTGCTTTCATTTGGCTGTAGCCCTGTTTAGTCCAAATTACACTTGTAAAAATTTCTGATTTCAATACTACTCTCAGTTTATACTATGTAACATGACCAGAAAAGTCTCCACGTGTGAACTTTAGTGAGTAATCTACACAAACTGTAAACACACTTGGAATGTGACCCAGGACCCTTTCTAGCTTTGTCTGATGCAGAACTTTCTATTTTCAACACTGCTGAAGCCATGGGCCAAATAATGCTGGAACCACATAGTCTATATTCACTGTAATGTAATTTGAATCCCCATCTTATGGATACAAAATGTGTTGTCGCATTATCGAAATGCCAAGCAACAACTGGTTGCGGCTTTATCTGCCCGTACCGTAGAAGACCATAACCAGCCCTTCCTTTGCTCTATGGGATATCCCATTTAAATAAATAAGCAGAATCAAAGTATTGTTAATTAGGTTGTTCGTGAAACTCTTCCTATTCATACATGCCTCAAATTAGCACTTTTTGGAATGCTGGGTGAAAAAAATATTTTTCTTCTCATTAATGCTAGCTTTTCAAATATTTGTCAGTTTGTGTTTTGCCTTCTCTGTAATACAAAACTAATGTTTAACTTGTTCAAAGATAGAAGGAAGCAGCTAAGAATCGAAGTCCAAACACATACTACTTGCAGATGCTCTGTATTATGCCATAAAAACCGAGCTATGAGAGAACAATTTGAGGTGGAGAATTGGTTAAGTAGAGAAAGCACTAAGTACTGTTATTTTCTTCATAACAATTGTGATATTCCTAAATGCTAAGCATTTCAAGCAGCAGTTAAGCACTTAGTAAAACAATTTTGTATCACTGTGTAGCAAAATCAATTGCATAATTAATGGCAAAAATTCACAATTACAAACAAGCCAATTGAGGGGCCTGTAGTCACAGTAGCTGCACTGTTCTTTATCTTCCTCCACCAATTTTTAAGTGTGCAGAAACCAAAGCTCCCACTTACCTGAATACCCAGATAAGTTTCTTCTGCAATTCTGATAGTTCTTCAATTTCTTCAAAATACACTGAATGAATATTCTGATTTTGGTATGATGTGAGCTTTTGCTATTGTTTTAAGCATAACTATTAACTCTCTCTTGTGATGCTACCATCAGCTTGGTCTTCAGCAACAGCTGGTTCCTACAGATGTCAGGTTTAGCCAATCCTCTGTACCTTTATTTGAAAGTAAGTCGCATTGAGATAACTGAGGTGCCCTTCAACTAAAGCACACAACTCTAAATTCAACTAATTAATGTAAATGGGATTGTGTTTAGGAGGCAACTCTCATACTGGAACTACTTGGAACTGTGGCTTATGCTTGCTTGCTTTCTTTTACATACTCTCTCCCCTATTACAGGCTGTCAACACCACCAAGATTTCTTATTTTGCATGACACTATCCTGAACTAAGGTTACCATCTCCAGCATTATAAAACATACCTAACTCTAGAAAGTACCACCACTGCTGTTCCAAGTGGCCATAAGCCTGATGGATGGATACTGTTGATCAGGTGTAGAACAGAAGTGAGGGGGGGGAAGCAAATGGTTTATTAACCAAAATCACTTCTCTAATCTTAATACTTTTCAATAATTTAGTGCACATCAAGTGGTCAAAGTACTTCTCAAATATTATCTCAGCAAAGCTTACAATTGCCCAGTAAAGTTTTATCTCTGTATTTCACTTTGGTGGCCAAGGAGAAGATAGTGACAATTGGGGTATCCTAGTGAGCTGGAGATGGGTGACTGCCAATTACTAGTTTTGTCTATTAAGGAGTCCCTATACAGAACTAAGTTGATTTTTTTTAAAAAAGAGGCAAATAGACATTTGAGCCAATCAGAAATCCTTCACCCTCTTTTATAGCAGACATATACAAACAACCTTGGGAGTTCAGAGAGATACTTAAATATCTTAATGATATGGGGAAGGGTTATACACAGATATTAACCTGTACAAAATCTTTAAAAGGTGAATTATATAATCTGCAACCTATTTCTAATACCAGTACAAAAAAAATGCAGTGGCCAAAAAGGCAACTAAATGAATAAAAAGTTAACTATGGCTCTCCCTCAAATAAAACTTGCATTCCTATTGTTCTACAGAATTAGATCAGAATGGCTGATAGTCATGAATATTTGAAATGAACTTTTAATAATGTTCATCTACCAAAAAAAGACAAATGACTGCTTTTTGTTATTAAAAAAGCTTTTTAATGAATTCCCATTCATCACATTCTCAAAAGTCCCCAAATCTTTCTGAACTTAATAATGTCAAAGTACTGTACTAAAAAAAAATATCCAACCACCAGAAGGGATTTTGTGTCTTTCTCTTGATGCTCTCACCTCACATCCAGTAATGTTGATGATTTTGCATTAGCAAATTTCTCCGAGTTACTTGTTGATGTGCATAAGCAAATTTCAGGAAAAGAGAAATTTAAACCAAAATGATCTGGATTTCCTCTGAGAAAAAGAATCACACTCTTCCCCCCTTCCAGGATTTTATTTTGTATTAGGAAGGTACAGAGCGCATTCACACCATACAAGGAACAACTATTTTAAAAAAAATCTAGTTTGTACTTGTGAATGTCTCCAATTTGAATGCATGTCACACATTTAGACTGGCACTTAAAAGATGCCCGTTACTACCGTCAGGCATCTCAAATGTGAAAGGCTGGCGGTGTTTCACAGGCAGAATCCGACTTTGCTACAAAGGAGCTTCTCTCAGGCGTGCAACTTCCCAAAAAGGGGGCAAAAAGGAAGACCAAGGCAGACTCTCCAGTCACACACCCCCTTTCCCTTCCGTGCTATTTCCACCGACCCTCCCTAACACCCCCCACATTGAAAGAGGGGTTTCGGCGCAGGATCTTTGGCCCCGCCGAGGGCGCAGCTTTGGTTTTTGCAGCACCCGGCAGCTGCGGGACGAGGGAAAAAGGCGCGGAGGGTCTTCAGCTGCCTCTGGTCCAGCGATCCGGTTCCGTGGGGCCCCTGCCCGTCCCGGTGGCCAGGCTGGTGACGGGCAGGACCAGGGGCTGCTGGGGCCGCATGGATTCCTCGTAAGTGGGCAAATATTTCACCTCTTCGTAGCTGGGCAGCTGCAAAAAGACGGGCGAGACGACGTGCAGGAGAGGGGGCGGCAAGGAGGATTCCCGGCCCCCGCTCTCCAGCAGAGAGTCCTGCGAGGTGGCGGCCGTCCCGTTCAGCCGGGTGACGCGGGAAAGCGAGTCCCGCTCTTCCGCGTCGTCATCGTCGTAATCCGCCTCCTCCTCCTCCTCCTCCTCCTCTTCTTCCTCCTCGCCCCGTTGTCCCGGGCGCCGCCGCTGCCGCCGCCGCCGCCCGTGCCTGCGGGGGCTGGGACAGATGATCCGCTGCAGGAAATAGCCGATGGCGAAAAGCACCAGCAAGATGAGCAGCCCGGAGAGCTTCCGCACGAACCAACCCACGTTGTCCAGGAACGTGTGGAAAGGCAGCTTGCAGCACTTGGTCTCCGCGTAGCTGGCGTTGCCGTAGCTGCAGCAGCTCTCCTGCGCGCCGCATTTCTCCTCGCCGCAGCTGCCTTGGCACGGCTGCCACAGCAAAGCGGCGCCCAGCGCCAGCAACCCCGGGGGGAGGCTGCCGCCCGTCATCTCCCCCCTCCTCAAGGAAGAGGAGGAGGAGGAGAGCGGCGCTCGCTTCGGTCCGCCACCATGGCCCGTCGGCTCCACGCTCGCTTTCCCTCCGGCTTCTTTGCAAACTCGCCTCCCGGGCGTGCGACTCTAAGCCTGGGAAAAGGAAGGGGGTGGGGTGCCTTGGCAGCTGCGAAAGGAACCCCCCTTTCCCCCCCCCCTTCCTCGCCTTGAGGCAGGATCGCCTTTACTACCTCAGCCGAGAGCTCGGACGCGGCGAGGCTGAGCAGGGCTCGCTCGCAAGGCCGGGCGGCGAGGCGGGAAACGCGGACATGTTGCGCGCGTTCGTCTGCGCAGCCGGGCCAGGGGTTAACGGGACCGATCCGCTTGGTCTTTGCAGCGCGTTAATCTTTATTAATACAGCTGTCGTGTCGTCTTCTCCTCTCGTCAACGCTCGCTCCCCTTCGCTCGGGTTGAGTGCCTCTGCTTAAGTGATTGGATTTCCCTGTGAGCGTTATTTAAATTTCCTTGCTCCTGAGGCTGGCTTTCCATATTTCTGATTAAAAATGGATGATCATCACTTGGCGAATGTTAATAGGCTTAATGCAACTCCTTTTCCATTAGAAAGGTGGGGTGGGTTTTTCCCCTCCTCGTTTTTTTCTGTTCTGGCTGCCTCTTTGCTTGCCAAGAGCTGGTAGTGACTCTTCTTTCCTAGAGAATATGACGACCCACCAGAATAGCCACCGTGGAGAAACAAATAATTCAAGGCCAGAAAAAAGATTCAGCGAACAAAGTTTAGAAATCCAGCAAATGAAAAAGGCAAGACAGCTTTTCCCAACCTCATATCTCCAGTTCTATAGATCTAGATGTTGAGTTAAGGAGCTGAAAGTAACAAAAGAGTAGTGATCTTCTCACAGTAGAGCAACCTTAACAGTTAACTGAAACATAGTTCATTGAATTACCTGGATTTACAGAAAATGCTGAGCCACCCACTAGCCCATCACATTTCCATTTGCCATACTGATTCACTAGGGTTCATACAGCATCAACAACAGTGAGGTGTTTTGGGTTAACACAGTTAACAAATTTGGTGATCCCAGCTAATTGTGGCTGATTGATAAATGTGGAGTTGATTTTGAGAAGTCCTTGGTGCTCTCTGAGCTTGGTTGATTTCTTGCAGATGTTTGATTACCCAAACTAGAAACATCATGATGTTACCTAGTTTGGGTAATGAAATGTCTGCAAGAGAACAACCAAGCTTAAGACACCACCAAGGATTTTTCATTTCAACCCTGAGCTACAAATATTCTCCACTGTTGGAAAGCACATTTTACTGTGCAAACTCTTGCTGGAGGAAGACTGGGAAACTTGCAAACTTACTGGAAGAAGATTGGGAAGGAGTAATGGGGTAACAGTAATGAAAGTAGTTTAATAAATTATAAGCATTATTTCTAGTTATGACTTCCTTCATTTTAGACAGCTGAGCCACATAAGCTGGAGTCTAAAGCTTCTACAGACCCCAGCATGGGGGAAACTCTTATGAGCTCAGCATATTATTTTATTAGGATAAAATTTATCTAGAGAAGTTGTATAATTTGATGTAGATTGAAAAAAAAAGAATGGCTTTGTATGGTTTGCAGTAGGTAGGGCTCATGAAGGTTATTAAAACGAGAAGTAAGGGAAAGGTGTTTTTTTCCTTACAACAATGCCCCATCTTTCCACATGAAAACCGATCTCCAGGAAATTACAAATTAAAAGCCTGATTTCCTTTGTTTTTTTCCTTCCTTTCATCCTAAAATTTGAGCATAGAAAGAGATCTGAAAAAAGGCATAGGACAACCAACTTTCAAATTTTTGCTTTCATTTGTTAACTTGCTTGGGCCTTACAGTTAGTTCTTAGCAAAACAGATGCAACGCATTCTAAAATGCTTGATTTTCTGCCTTATTTTCTACCTGAATCTCCCTCTCCTGCAAACTACTAACTTAAAAGGCACTTATGGCCAAAAAGATGTAAAGTGATATTTTTAAGAAAAATCAATTTTCTTTGCCCGTGGCTTGTTGCATCACAGGCAAGAGTGAAACTGAAATAAGCCCAAATGTATGGCAGTTACAGTGTATGAACAGAAATAAGATAACTTTATTTTAAAGAAGGCTTTTCTTTAATCAATGCTCAAAGCAAGTTACTAGCAATGGAGAGAAGCAAGATAACTTTGTAGGCCATTCAGAAGAACTCCTATTCACTTGCTTCTGGAACCTATTTGCAAAACTCTTCACTGTTAGTCCCATGGTGGTTTATTCAGTCAATTCTATCCATTTTCTGGGCCTTATCCACACACTTGTCTTTCCTTGGCACAGTGAAAGCTTGCTAACTGTGTTGAGGACAAATCTCCGTAATAGGGTCTTTCTCTCAGTGCCAGTGTTATTTTTCTGTTGAAACTCAATGCAGCTTCCTATGTGGATGTTCGGATCCACAAGGAAGAACCTATTGAAGTTGGTCGTCTACAGAGCTCCATTTGGCAAACTGCAGGATTGTTTCCTTCCATCTGGCCAGAGGGCTCTGTGCTTCCAGGCCAATTCTGCTTTGGCTCCCAGAGGGAACAGAAAGTCTCTAGCAAACAAGTCATATTTTCTTTCTTTTGAGGCTCAAGTAGGAATAGTACGTTCTGGAAAATTTTCCAGTAGGTTGCTATTCCTACCTGTAACCTCCACTGCTTGGCATTCCTCTTCTCTCCTCTTGGCACTTTTTCTGCACAAAAGGAAGAAAATGGCAAGTTAAAAAAAAGGGAGAGATCCTTCGCTTTTCCAGCTTATTTTCCAGCTACTCTTTCCTCCAAGCTCTCATCAAAGACATCTCAATTGCTTTGAGGGCACCAAATTTGGTGATCTGTTTTGGAAGCATGCCAAGACATGAGGATGGGTAGGCAGTGGTTTCTTAAAATGATAATGGAGAACACATCATTGGGCTGGGGGGGGAAGGGTTTCAGAAATCTGCAGAAAAAGCAGCTTGATATTTTCTCGAAGTTTCAGATTATAATTCATTTATGTTTGCCTGTCTGCCAAATTGAAAGAAACAAGGGATATTGTATTTCAAAACATCTGGAGACTACCAGGTTGCCTATATCTGTAGGGAAAGTGGTTACCAGTGTCTGTGTAATAAAATATACAATTTGGTTCAGGAGCTTGCTATTGTAAACTGGGAGTTACCAACAGCATATTCTATTTTCACTTGTTACGCTTAACCTCCAGCCTGAAAAAGGTTCTGAAGAACTAAAAAAATCTGCTCTTGACATTTTGATTAATCTTTAAAATGAGTTTTCAAGGGATTAAGAAGGGTACATTTTATTTTGGATTAAAACAAATTAGCTTTAATTTCCAAGTTCTGACCGCTTAAATGACTGTTCCCTTACATCAAAAAATAAAAAATTGGGGATAAACAGCAAGTAGATGTGATATGGATTAATGCCTGGTTTGCTTTAGGTTAATTGATATGTTGTAACTAGTCACATCCACTTTAGCTACCATTTTGTGAACTTCTAATGGCAGACGTGTGTGTTCAAAACATACTTTCAAAATGTTCACAGACCCCAAATATTCAGGACTCTTCTTTTACTGTAAATGTTTTAATTTATTGTGTCCGATTATGGAATTGCTTTAGAGGTGAAAAGTCAGTTTAGGGCAGTTCATAAATAAAAACAACGATTGAAAATTCCACTGAGAAAAGAGAAAAATTAGTATAAGGCTTGTAGTCTTGAATGAAATAATTTGCAAATTAATTTAGAGTTTGTTGTGGCCACAGAGAATCATAAAGGTCCATAATTCCCAACTGAAAATGAACTAATAGGGTTAAAGATATCTCTCTCTTTTTTGTATTGTGCTTTCCAAGGGATGGGAGAATAACTTTTTTGATGACTAAGCCCAAACTATCCAAATTTCTTTGTTATTAAGGGAAGAAGAAGATGGATCTTTGTTTTCAAAGTCTTTTACTAAACACAGAAAACTTACACTCTGAAGATATCTAATACAGATTTAAAAATCCAATGTTAAGAATCTCTCCAGTTAACAGAATCCACCACTCTTATTTCTGCACATGTGCCTGTTTCCAAATAGCATTGTAAAGCAGAAAAGACACATGATTAAAAACCACCTTTCAATCATGCTTAGTTCCACAAATCAGGCCATCATTATGGCTTTGCCATAATGCATAATGTATGTTGTATGAAGCCAGCCACTTGTGACTAGATAATTCCATAAAATTATAGTTGAACAAGCCATGGCTTAGTGTGGCATAAAACCAAGCTTGTAAACTGTACTGGAGTAAAGAAACTCAGCAAAACCCTGACTTTCTGTTATAAGTAAGCTTTCTTGAAGTTAAAATTCATTACACCATATGGAATTCCTTTTTAAGAAAAAAAATGAGTTTGGGTTGAACAGCAATGTTTTCTGGAAGGATCTGGGAATAACAAACACTTGTTTAATTGTACTCAAGATGTTTAAGAAACTAATACATTATATGAACTTTGTGTATGGACATTTTATTTTTACACTGAAAGGTTAAAATCCAATATAGTTGGATTTGTTATTTGCAATATTTCCATGGCTGTAGGCATGGAAATGGCTATGGAAAGATTAAGAATGTTTAAAATAATGCTAATAGCAATAAAACCATATAATGAAGATTCAAATTAAGTTCATAAACTACAGAGGTGGACGCTAATGTCAACTATTTCAGTGTAACCACTTGGCAACTATTACTAAGCATATATTACAGAAAATCAATTGGTTTTGATTTATTTATATTTTGAAAAGTTGCTCTTTTCCCAGATCCAATGGAGCACTTGACCTCTTGTTCAGAGAAATAAGGATTAAACCTATAGACAGAAACCGAAATGTTCCAAACATTATATTTAGTTTGTGTCATATTGTCACTAACAATTTTCATGGTGATATATCTTCTTGTGTAGCCAACAAAAATACATACATTTTTATAAGGCATAAGAAATAAACAGATTTTTTTGAAAAAGGAATGAAACAAGATGTAAACTTATGAGTTTTTCTTCAATAGGCCTTGAAGCTATTCTAAAATTATTATCTGGCGTTGAAATTTGTGCTAGACCTGCAGGTCCAATGCCTCCTTTAACTCTGTCAAAACAATTCACGATGCCAAAGGATTGGTTTTGGCATAACTGTCTCCAGTATTGTAGACTCTGTTGAAGTTCCAAAAGGTTTTACAGATTATTTGGAACTCTTGCTTTATGTAACATAATCTTTCTACTTTCTACTTTCTACGGGATCAGTAACTTGCTTTTTTCTGTAGAATAGATATGATGCCTAACCCAAAGTTAGTCATATTATGTACCTAGAAATCTACAGGCAGTAATTAAAGGCACAGATCTACACAGAATCCTGCATCAGAGATAGGATGGCACATAACGTACGCATGCAAATGTTGTCTTCATACCCACTCAAATGCATATCTTAAACTTGCAAAAATTTTACGCTAGTAATAAGGACCAGTACTAGGATCCTTTGCAGACAGTTGATCTCCTGATCAACTTGCTAGTAGTAATATCATTGCTTGATTCTCTGCCATTTATGATAGCAAGAACTAGCATAAACCTAATGCTGATCAGCTGACCAATGAAAAAAGGTAGGTAGGACTTCTTTCATCTCCCAGGCCTGCGTTGCTTGGTGTTGAAAATTGTATGTTATTGCCCAGACTGAAGACATGCCCAACCCATGTACTACCATGTTTCCCCGAAAATAAGACCGGGTCTCCTTTTTTTTGCCTCCAAAAGAGGCATCATGTCTTTTTTTCAGGGTAGCCCTTACCTCACCTCCAGTACCGATAACCTCACCCAGCCGGTCCACTTCTCAGGCTGAAGTTCTACAGCTGCATTTGGGCCTGCATTTTGCAGTCAGGCCTTTCCAGAAGCCCTAAGCAGCTGAGTATTGAGGTATGGATTCAATCCATAGCTTGGTGCTCGGCTGCTGAGGTGTTGCAGAACTGAGCTACGGATTGAATCCATAGCTTGGCTCTTGGCTGCACAGCCTTCGGGAAAACCCTGTGATTGAGAAATGCAGGCCTGGCTGCAGAAGAGGCCTCAGAAGAAGAAGTGGGCCGGCAAGGAGAGGCCTGACTGCAAGGTAAATGGGTGCGGAGCGGGTGGGGCAGCTCCACCCCCCACTCCCACCCTAGCTTGATTTTTAGATGTGTGCCTCATCCCAAAACTAGGACCTATTTTTGGGGTTGGGTTTATATTAGGCCCACCCCCAAAAATCAAGGTAGGGCTTATTTTTGATGTAGGCCTTACTTTCGGTAGATAAAATTTGTGAAAACTATAAACTAATGTCAAGGAGAATTAGGGTAAATACTGAATTCAAAGGAGACTAAGCAAAGGAACACAAAAAGTCTTTTTAAAGAGATAGCATGCTACTAAGTATGAAGAAGCAGCTCATAGATTCGCTTACAAGTTGCCATCTGCTAAGACACATGTTACCTACATCAAAAACTACAGTATATAGTCATGACTGGGTTCCCATAATGTGTTAAACCAAAACCAAATCATCAACTCTTTCCCATCTGTTGATGTTTTAATTTATACTTTCAACTTTGCCTGCCATTAATCTTTTAAACCTCAAAGTCTACCTGTCTCATGTACACATTTTCTTTCATTCCCCTACAAATGGATTCATCATTGACAGCAAGAAGAAATGCAAAACTGTTCTTTGTAGACTTCCTCCATTCCTTTATCTTTCATTCTGTCTTATGTCCTCCTTTCGAGGACAGTTAATTAAAAAAGTGCAGTCAAATCCTTTCATAGGCATGTATTTTGCTTTTGAGAGGTAGTTTGATGTAGTAGTTAGTGATGTAGGCTAGAAACTGAGAGACCTTGAGTTCTATTCTTGCCTTGGGCATGAAGCTAGCTGGGTGACTTTGGGCCAATCATTTTCTCTCAGCCCTAGGAAGGAATGCTTTTCAACTTCAGTAAGCCAGCAAAGTATAGAGAAGCATACCTAACAGTGTAGAGAGGATCCAGTCACATAAATGAATATATCTAGCCTGTTCTTTTAATCTTCATCTTTTCCAAACCTATTTTTTAGAGACAACAACCAAATTAATATAGAATAATTGATTGTGTGTCATTAATGCAATATAGCATACCCCAAAAGTGATGACTCATCTGCATTAACTATTTATAGTTTGGGAATCAAACTAATGCTTCACTGCAGCAAAACCTAGACAAGTACCTGGACCATACCAGTATTGCTTACATGCATAGAGCCAATGTTGTAGGAAATTCTTTGTTTAAGGATCTAACTGGGCAAATAATAGCAGAGGAGGATATTAACCAAGTGGTCTACAGATTGCCATGGAACACATTCAACCGAAATAAATTAGTTTTAACAACTAATTATGAATTAAGAGTGCCAATGATAAATTTTAAGGCCTTAAAGAAAATAAGTTCAAGCTTCTACACACAATGCAAATTCAACCAGAAAGTTGCAAAAATAAATTAGTTTTAACAACTAATTAGTAATTAAGTTTACCATGAAATCTATTTGAGGTTCTATTCCTTAATAAATGATTTTTGTGATGACTTGAAAGCTGATTCATTGATAAACTTTAAGGCCTTGATGAATGCTTTACAGGAATATATTTTAGCAAGTCAGGCTTCTATAGGCAATGCACAATAATCAATATTGAAAGCAAACTCAAAAAAATTTGATTATTTTGAAGGAAGAAAATCATTAGATATTGACCGTTAGACATTTTGCTATGATTTGATAAATTTATGTATATTTGTATTTTCTTAAATTTTACAATTTTCCCTTACTTGTTGCAGAATTCAAAAGAGGCCTTTAAAAATTGGCTAAAAAGTCTACATGCTCCAGGAAATGGTAAGTGTTATGTACTGGGCTTTTGGTTACCACACCACGTGCATTGCTCCAGCAACCCAGACCTCCGGGCCTGCAATTGGTCAGCCTCTGGCGGCAACCGCGGGTTCAATTTATTGGCTGCTACCATAGGGCTTGGCTATATATTGGGGTTGGGAGCAGCCCAAGCTCAAGTACAGTACCATCAAGAAATAAAGAATGAGTTTCTCTACTCTCAGCCGTGTGTCTTCATTCCTGCTCACCAGAACCCATGACATAACAGTGGCGACGAAGGTGGGATCCTGCTTCACCGTTTAAAAGGGCTGAAGTTTCGAGGGGTCGGCATTATTCGCTGGAGGGAAGAGGCATTTCCCCTCCCCTCTCTAGGCCAGCTGGTAAAGCTACACTAGCAGCCGCGTGCTCAGTGGACGCATTTTGTGAGCCCAAGAAGCAGGATCCAAGAACGCAGGAATCGAGGAAAGATGCTGAAGGTCGGCAAGCTCAGAGAGTTTGATGTAAAACATCCAGAAGGATGGCCGTCTTACCTCTCACAACTGGAGAACTATCTACGGGCAAACCAAATTGCAGAGGAAGGCCTAAAGGCCGACATGTTGCTGTGCATGTGCAGACCAGCAGTTTTGGACCTAGCAGAAAACCTTTTCACGCCGACGCCCATCGAAGCAGTATCATTCGCAGACATTAAGAAGAAGCTGACTGGGCATTTTCAGCCCAAGATGTCGGAGATGGCATGGCGTTTTAAGTTCAACCAAAGATTACAGTTACATGCTTCAGAGTTTATCGTGGGCCTAAGGCAGACCGCACGCCTTTGCAAGTTCTTGAACTTAGAGGAACGACTGAGAGACCAACTCGCCTGTGGCCTTCGAGACAGAACCCTTCAGCAGAGACTGTTTGCTAGACCCAATCTCACATTCTCCGAGGTGCAGGACGAAGTCATGGCCAATGAAGCCACCGGGGGTGCAGTGCCCACCAAACCTTCAAGGGTTGAAGATTCCATCCATCTTGAGGTCGCCAAATGTGTTGGAGAATTGTCAGAAGATGAAGAACCCAAAATCAACAAGCTCCAAAGGCAACCAAACGTGCAAAACAGCGGAAACCAACAACGAGAGAATGATTACAAGGCAGTTCTCTTACCTAGATGTAAGGGGTGCGGAGGCAACCATCTTCGCACCAGTTGCAGATTTCGCTCGGCCACGTGTAGAGCTTGCGGAACGACCGGCCACATCGCGGTGGTTTGCAGAGCCCGCCAGAGAGACAGGCCACCCAAACACCAGTCGGAAGAGGTACTGGGGCCCAGGGTCCAGTTAGTGTGGGGTTCTTCAGAAGCCAGAGGAGCGTTTGCCACACCGGGGCTCGTCGTCCCCTCAAGCCTAAACTCAAGCTCTCGATAGAGCTACAAGGAGTTCCATGTAAGATGGAGTTGGACTCCGGCTCGGCAGTATCGATCATTTCGCAAGACACATTCAACTTTGTGTGTAGGCGCAGTAACCACTGGGCTAAACTAAGGCCCTCAGATATTATTTTAACAGATTTTCAGAACACTCACGTTAAAGTTAAGGGTGAAGCCACATTATTGGTAAAATTTAAAGGGTTTTGGGGGCACCTGGATGTCATAGTAGTAAAGGGCCAAAGAACTAGTCTTATTGGACTTGATTGGTTTGATGCTTTAGGCATTCAAATTACGGGCATTAATCGTACACAAACTGCAGACCTCATGACTGTTTGGAGGAATTCGTGGATGTTTTTGAATCAACCCTGGGGACGTACAGTGGCCCGCCAATTTCATTTAAGTTAGATCCTAACATTGTGCCCATTAGGATTAAGCCTCGCAGGGTCCCTTTTGTCCTAAAGCACAAAATCGATTCTGAAATCGATACGTTAGTAGAACAGGGTGTATTACAGCCTGTTGATGGGGGGAGTGGGAAACTCTCTATTGTCACCCCCTTGAAGTCCAACGGGGAGGTTCGCATTTGCGCAGATTATAAATGCACATTAAATAAGGCCCTTAATCAACATGCTTATCCGGTTCCTGTAGTCAGCCATATTTTAGCCTCCTTGCAAGGGGGAACCATTTTTGCTAAACTTGATTTAGCGCAGGCGTATCAGTAATTGCTGGTTGACGAGGCCACAACCATGTCTCAAACAATAGTAACTCACAGAGGGGCATTCAAAGTCAAACGCTTCCAGTTTGGTGTCAGTGTTGCACTGGGTATTTTCCAAGGGATTATGGAACACACTCTTAAGCGTATTCAGGGTGTCTGCCCCTATTTTGATGATGTTCTCATTGCCGGGGAATCCCCAGAAGTGTTGGCCATTAGGCTCAGTGCTGTTTTGCAGAGGCGCCGTGATGCGGGCCTCAAATTAAAGAAAAACAAATGTAGTATTGGGGTCTCATCAAAGGAATTCTTGGGGTTCTGTATCGATGCTAATGGAATTCACCTCGCTGATTCAAAAGTGAAGGCCATCAAAATGGCTCCAAGGCCTAAATCAAAGGGAGAGCTGCAAGCATTTTTGGGCCTCCTAAATTTTTATCATACATTCCTACCTCATAAGGCTGCGATAGCAGAGCCCCTCCACAGGCTGCTTGATAAAAAAGCCCCTTGGAAATGGACTTGCTTACACAAAAAAAGTTTCAGGATCTGAAAGCCCTTCTATTAGAAAAGTCCACTGTAACTCATTACATAGAGCCTAAACCTGTATGTCTTGCATGTGATGCATCTCCCTATGGGGTGGGGGCAGTCTTAAGCCACATGGAGAAAAATGGGAAACAGGTTCCTATTGCGCTTTATTCTAGGACCTTATCTTCTGCTGAGCGCAATTATGCACAGATTGATAAAGAAGCCTTGGCCATAGTGGCTGGAGTTAAGAAATTTCATGATTATTTATATGACAGGGATTTCACTGTCTACACTGACCACAAACCTCTTTTGGGATTGTTCACAACAGATAAACAAACTCCCCACATACTATCTCCAAGAATGTTGAGATGGTCTATATTTTTGTCTGCATACAATTTTAAGTTAATTCATAAACCAGGGAAGGAAATGGGCCATGCGGATGGCCTCAGCAGACTACCACTGCCACTAATGGATCCTGATCCAGCTCCTGCTGCTAAAATATTGTCCATTCAGGACTTACCTGATTTTCCCCTCTACATGGGATATTGCTGCTGAAACTGCCACAGATAAAATTCTGAGCAGAGTGTTGACATGGGTATACATGGGCTGGTTGGAAAAAAGTCCAGGCTCTGAATTTCAAAGTTATTTTGTCAGTAGACATGAGTTGTCTGCACACAAGGGCTGCATTTTATGGGGCAACAGAGTCATTATCCCCACTTCATTGAGGGACAGAGTCTTACACTCTTTACATGAAGGCCATCCGGGCATTGTAAGGATGAAAGCCTTAGCTAAAAGCAACCTTTGGTGGCCTGGCCTGGATAAGGCTGTAGAGGATCACGTTAATGGTTGCTATACTTGCCAGCAATTGAGGCCTGAAATGCCTCAGGTCTCAGTTCACAGGTGGGAAGAAACACACACCCCCTGGTCCAGGGTTCACATAGACTACGCTGGGCCTTTTCAAGGTCAGCTTTTCCTGATAGCAGTGGATAGCCACTCAAAATGGCTGGAAGTAGTTCCAGTCCCTCATATGACTACTGCTAGGACCATCCAGGTGCTGAGAAAACTCTTTGCAACACATAGGTTGCCTGATGTCTTAGTTTCTGACAATGGGGCCCAATTCACTGCTACTGACTTTCAGGCTTTTCTTAGAGCTAACCTCATCAGACATGCTACGTCTGCACCATTTCATCCTTCTTCGAATGGACAAGCCGAACGCATGGTGAGGACAACAAAGGAGGCACTCAAGTGTATTATCCCAGGTGACTGGCATCACAGATTGGCAGATTTTTTGCTCTGCCAGCATTCTACACCCTGCACTGCTGAGCTTCGTTGGGGAAGACATTTAATTACTAAATTGGACAGCTTGCATCCAGACAGAGTGGCATCAGAAGCCTCTAGACCAAAACCCCCTAGGGGGCTGCAAATGGGTGATTTGGTTTGGACCAGAAACTATGGGCCAGGAAATTTATGGGTTCCTGGTCAGGTGACCAAGGCATCTGGACCCCTATCTTATGAAGTGGGGTTGGAGGGAGGGCAACTGGTCAGAAGACACATTGACCAGCTTAGAAAGAGGTTTCCAGAATGGTCACAAAGAGAGGACTGTGGCATAAGTCCCTCCTGAGGTCCTCAAACTGGCATCCAAGCCAGTCCACACCAGAACCATCAGGGTTTCCCCTTCTCAGCAGAAGTTGATTCCGAGGAAGAACCAGGTAGCTCAGAAGTGCAACATGGAACCCCTGACCAGGCGAGCAAGCCGAATCTCAGCAACCGCTGTGCCTACTCTGCAGAACTGACTGACTGGGGTGGGCCAGCCTGGTGAGGCCAGCCAGAGTGATTCAATTCCCCTGGATGATGGAGCACAAGGGGACATGGGTCTACCCAGCCCACCAGGTAAGCTGGTAGACCACAAAGTGAGGGGAACTCCAAGGCATTCTTCCAGGCCACACAAACCTCCGGCATATCTTACAGACTATATTGTAAAATAAAGTGAAGTATAGTGTGTGACAATTGTACCACTACCTACAGAAATTGGGGCATTTTGAAACTGCTTGTAAGCATGTTTATTGAGAAGTTGTTTAATCTCTTGTAGTACTTACTGCATTGGCAAGTGGTTTAGCCGTTGTTTAATCTTATTGTAGTCCCTACTGCAATGGCACGTCTGTAAAGGTCACATAATGTCATTCTAGCCACCGTGAATGCATAAGCATTATTTTATTATTATTTTGTTATTTTGTATTTTGGTTATTGGGAGTGATTCATAAATCTTGGCTGTTGTCAAGTTTATTTAGGGGATTATAGCCTGATCTTGGGAGGGAGGGGTGTTATATACTGGGCTTTTGGGTACTACACCACGTGCGTTGCTGGAGAGCTAACGGCTCTCCAGCAACCCAGACAGGCCATCTCCGGGCCTGCAATTGGTCAGCCTCTGGCGGCAAGCGCAGGTTCAATCTTATTGGCTGCTACCATAAGGCTTGGCTATATATTACAGTACCATCAAGAGATAAAGAATGAGTTTCTCTACTCTCAGCCATGTGTCTTCATTCCTGCTCACCAGAACCCACGACATAACAGTAAGCATATTTAAATCTCATAGATATCAAGAAACCAATGTCCTGTTTATCATATGGAAGGATCTCACTTATTGAATGGAGAAACTGACAATGACTTTATTATTCACACATTAAACACAAAATTCTGAAGATGTTCTATACTAATGTTTCTCAACTTTGGCAACTTTAAGATACATGGACTTTAACTTCCAGAATTCTCTAGCTACCATGCTTATATGATCATGATTCATAAAAAACTTTCTAATTTGCAGATATATTCACTTAACATGTACAGATCACAACTGCCAGTCTTCATTTTTATATCTATGACCTCCTCCTATACATGATATGCTGACCAGGGTTGTCTGATTACTTCATTATTGAAATAATGAAATAAGAAAGGGTTTAGTTGTGACTAAATAAACAAATACTGAAACCAAATATTTCTGTGCTATAGGATCTAAGAGATGAACAGCTTCATTTTTGCAGCTTCATATATGTTGCATCTCATTTTAAAATTGTAATTAGTGTGTAGCCCAGGTGTCCAGTCCATTAAAATGATGACATGAAATCATAAGGATGTTTGTTAAACAAAATATATTTAATGGAAGGCCAACATGAATTTATGTTTAAGTCATAAAAATGCATTTATTAGAAATATATAAAGCAAGCAAGAGATGGAAAATTCATGACTTAGGTGCTGTGTATATTTCAGGTTGCACTTAGGAATAGTGAAATAAAAAAAAGCATGGTAGGTAGTTGCTATTATAGAAAATATCTATTTGGTGTCTTAAAGATACTGTGAATTATTAATGTAGTAATAGTTAACTTATTTATTTATTTATTTATTTATTTATTTATTTATTTATTTATTTATTTATTTATTTATTTATTTAATTTCTATACCGCCCTTCTCCCGAAGGACTCAGGGCGGTGTACAGGGCAATAAAATGCAATAAAAATACAATATACAAACGTTAAGATAAGAATTAAATAGAAAAGCCCAATTGCAATAAAATTAATTAAAATTACAATTAAAATTAAATTAAATTAAAATAAAAATACCCCAAACCCATCAGACCAGGCTGGCTTGTTCAAATAGGTGAGTTTTCAAGTCACGGCGGAAGGAGCGAAGGTCAACTTATACTACATATACTTATGTTTGTTAAGTCAGATTATATTTAAATTTAAACCATGCAGTTTAATTTTAGTTTGAACCTCTTATCTTTTGAACATGAACCATTTGCTCTCATTGAGCTATGAACCTCCTATGAACCTCCTGGTAGACCTATTCAAGTAGATGTTTTGAAGTGGCAGCAAACTACAAGATGGATATTAGTCTCAACAAAGACTATGCAAAACAGAGAAAATTAGCATGCTCTTTTCTGTAAAGAGACTTGAAAGAGAGTTACAAAAAGACTAACATGAAAACATTCAACTGGTGCAGAATGCTGCAATCTCCCATAAAGGTGAGCCAGCTGCCAAGCACCTGAAATGTGATCAGGAGGTGGTGTGCAGATATCGGAACTCTGGAACTGGATAACAAGTAGCTTTTGGGAGGGAGGGGGTGTCTCTCATAACTTCAAATGGTTGCTAAGTAAGGTCTACCTGTAGATGTACTTCTAAAGAGCAGTCAGGGTTGATCTCTAGGATTGACTGGTTTGATTGCCTTGCAGTCCAAGGGACTCACAGGAGTCTTCTCCAGCACCTTAGTTCAAAGGCTTCAATTTTTTGGCGCTCAGCATTTCTTATGGTCCACCTTTCACAGCCATATGTTGCAACTGGGAAGACCATAGCCTTGACTATACGCACTTTTGTCGGCAGGGTGATGTCTCTGCTTTTTAGTGTGCTGTCTAGATTTGCCATGGCTTCCCCCCCCCCGCCAGGAGCAAGCGTCTTTTAATTTCTTGGCTACAGTCCCCATCTACGGTGATCTTGGAGCCCAGGAAAATAAAATCTGTCACTACCTCCATTTCTTCCCCATCTATTTGCCAGGAATTGAGAGGGCCGGATGCCATGATCTTGGTTTTCTTAAGTTTCAGGCCAACTTTTGCACTCTTCTTCTTTGCCCGCAACAAGAGGCTCTTTAGTTCCTCTTCACTTTCTGCCATTAGAGTGGTATCATCTGCATATCTTAGGTTGTTGATATTTCTCCCGGCAATCTTAATTCCAACTTTTGATTCATCTAGTATACAGCCTTGCTGGACTCCTTTCCCAATTTTGAACCAATCAGTGGTTCCGTGTCCAGTTCTCACTGTTGCTTCTTGACCCACATATAGGTTTCTCAAGAGACAAATAAGATGGTCTTGTACTCCCATTTCTTTAAGAACTTGCCACAGTTTGTTGTGATCCACACAATCAAATGCTTTAGCATAGTCAATGAAGCAGAACTTGACGTTTTTCTGGAATTCCCTAGCTTTCTCCATGATCCAGCGTATGTTGGCAATTTGATCTCTAGTTTCTCTACCTCTTCGAAATCCTGCCTGTACTTCTGGTAGTTCTCGATCCACATACTGCTGGAGTATAGCTTGTAGGATTTTAAGTATAACTTTACTAGCATGTGAAATGACTGCAATGATGCGATAGTTTGAACATTCTTTGGCACTGTCTTTCTTTGGAATTGGAATGTAAACTGATCTTTTCCAATCCTGTGGCCACTGTTGAGTTTTCCAAATTTGCTTGCAAATTGAGTGTAGCACTTTTACTGCATCATCTTTTAAGATTTTGAATAGCTCAGCTGGAATACTGTCACCTCCACTAGCTTTGTTGTTGCTCAGCTTTCCTAAGGCCCATTTCACTTCACATTCTAGGATATCTGGCTCGGGGTCAGTGACAACCCCAGTGTTGTGATTCAGGGCCAGCCTGTGGGTCCGGCAGCCGGCTCGGATGTCTCGGATGACTCAGACGAGGGGGAGGAGGAGGGTGTTGAAGACGGACTTGCTGATGATGGCTTGGAGGCTTCGCAGAGCCCCCAGCCAGGGCCCTCTTCTCAGCTGCGCGAGCCCGACAGTGCGGATGATGATGACCCACAGCTGGCCCTGTTCAAGGACGCCCGACGCAGGAGGCAGTCAAGCAGGAACAAGCAGAGAAAGGCTGTGGGACTCCTCGGAAGGAGGCACAGGGAGGCCACGCCCTGAACTCTAATAAAGGGAGTGTTTGGGGAAGGGCTGGTTGCTGAAAGCAACCGTTCCGTTTGAGGATCAAAGTTCCGGTATCTTGTTTCATGTTCTGTTGTTTTGCTTGTGAATTAAACTTGGCAGATGCTTTCCAGCCTCAGACGCTCTCCAGTCTCTACTGTTTGTACAGGTGTTGCCTTTCTGCAAGGCCGGTAGCAGGCTGGTTCAGAACAGTTTGCTTTCAGCCTCCCACCCCTTACTACTAAGATGGAGCAGCTACGTGCCGAGAATGCTCAGCTCACTCAGCAACTCACTTTGCTGGCAGCTCAGGTGGCTCAACTGCAAGCTCAGGTACATGCTGCACCCCCACCCAGGAGGAAATGTCAGATAGCAATGCCGGATAAATTTGCTGGCAATCCAGAACTGTTTCCTGTCTTCCTGGGACAATGCCAGCTTTTTACCAGCGTGAGAGCAGCTGATTTCCCCACTGACCGGGATAAGGTGGGATTTGTGTTAAGCCTTCTTTCGGGGGATGCAGCTCGTTGGGGCACGCCTCTGCTGGCACAACCTAGCCCTTTGTTGGATAACTTTGTGGGGTTTTGTGACCATATGTGCCTAATGTACGAGGACCCAATTAAGACGCAGACTGCCACCCGACGCCTGAAAGCTCTGAGGCAGGGTCAACGCCCCCTACAGGCCTATATCAGCGATTTCCGGCTGCTTAGCCAGGATTCCGCCTGGAATGAGGCTGCGCTCGTGGATGCCTTCCAGGATGGGTTGTCGGAGGAGATGTTGGATGAGCTGGCCCGCGTGGACATTCCCTCAGACCTGAATGGGCTGATCCATCTTTGCCTGCGGATCGATGCCCGGCTGCAGCAGCGAAAGAGTCGCCGTGTCACCCCACAGACCCCTGCCGCCCCTGTTGTGCGTGAGCCCCCAGTCCAAAGGGAGGAGCCAATGGAGCTGGGTGTCGCCAGGTCTCGTCTATCGGTGACGGAAATGGACAGACGACGATCGGGGGGTTGTGTTTTTACTGTGGGGACCCTGGACATTTGGCTGCTTCTTGCCCAAAGAAGCGTCAGCGGGCATCAGTGACCAAGCCTGCCCCGAGAAAGTCCCCTACTTTGCTGTCGGGAAACGCCCCGAGCCCGATCTAGACGGTGTGATAGATCGGGCGACCCACAACAACCACACCGAGTGACGCCGTTCCGATGGTGCCTGTGAACCTCCACGGCATTTGATTTTGGAGGCACGTCTGATCCTTCCTGACAAGCCAGAAGGGATTCCAGTCCATGCCTTAATTGACTCTGGGGCCACCACAAACTTTATGGACTCAGCCTTTGTGGCCAAATGGGCTGTTCCCCAGTGTCCGGTGGATCCGCCCATGTTAGTGGAGACTATCGATGGTCGAGTGCTCCTGTCCGGGCCTATTACGGCCGCCACGCAACCAGTGTGTATGGCCATCAGTTCCCATGTGGAGGCCATTCAATTCTACATCACTTCTGATCTGCACTTCCCCGTGGTCTTGGGACTGGCGTGGCTCCGGGCGCATGATCCACAGATCTATTGGTCTCAGAATTTGGTCACCTTCCCAAGCTTGCAGTGCGTGGACCTCTCCCGCCATATCTGTGCCGGTCAGGTGGAGGGTTCCCCAGGGGTTTCCTTGCCTCCCGAACTGTCCAACTTTGCTGATGTGTTCAGCGAGTCAGAGGCGGATCAATTACCCCCGCACAGGCCCTACGACTGCTCCATTGATTTAGTCCCTGATGCGCCTCTCCCAGTGGGGCGTTTGTACTCCATGTCGGAGCCCGAGTTGGCTGCATTGCGGGACTTCCTGGAAAAGAATTTGGCTCGCGGTTTCATCCGGCCCTCGTCCTCGCCAGTGTCTGCACCCGTGCTCTTCAAAAAAAGAAGTTGGGCGAGTTACGGCTTTGCTGTGACTACCGGAAACTCAACGCCATCACGGTGCGTAACCGTTACCCGCTGCCCCTCATCCCCGAGCTCTTGGACCGACTCCGGGAGGCTAAGATCTTCACGAAACTGGACCTGCGTGGAGCTTACAATCTCGTCAGGGTTCGGCTGGGTGATGAGTGGAAGACAGCGTTTGGTACTCGCTATGGACATTTTGAGTACACGGTGATGCCGTTTGGCCTGACCAACGCCCCCGCTGTGTTTCAGCATTTTATGAACAACATCTTTCGGGATTTGTTGGACCAGTTTGTCGTGATCTACCTGGACGACATCCTGATCTACTCCCCGTCGCGTGAAGTGCATCATCAGCATCTCCGTCAGGTCCTGCAGCGCCTCCGAGAACATCGGCTGTTTGCCAAGTTGGAGAAGTGCCAGTTCTACCAGGTGACCATCGATTTCCTGGGTCACCGCATTTCTCCTGAGGGCATCGCCATGGAGCCGAGTAAAGTTGAGTCGTTGCAGAGTTGGCAACTCCCGCGTCGCGTGAAGGATGTTCAGCGACTTCTTGGATTTGCCAACTACTATCGAACATTCATCCCTGGCTTTGCTGCCTTGACAGCCCCCCTCACCCGGCTCCTGCAGAAGAAGACTCGGTTCCAGTGGAACGCACCAGAACAACAGGCGTTCCAGGCTTTGAAGGAAGCCTTCATGAAGGAGCCCATCTTGAAGCATCCTGACCCGCAACGGCCGTTTGTCGTGGAGGCGGACGCCTCCGACATTGCCATTGGGGCCGTGTTACTCCAGGCAACGACGCCCAGCGGTACCCTTTTCCCTTGCGCGTATCACTCTCAGAAATTGAACCCCTCGGAGCGCAACTATACCATCTGGGAGAAGGAGCTGCTGGCCATCAAGGCGGCGTTCGAGGCTTGGAGGCATCATCTGGAGGGGGCGCAGCATCAAATCGAGGTCCGGACGGACCATAAGAATCTGGAAAGCCTGCAGACCGCTCGGAATTTGAACCAACACCAGATCCGGTGGTCTCTTTTCTTTGCGAGGTTTGACTTCCGGGTTCGGTACATACCAAGCGGGCACAATCAGAGAGCGGATGCTATGTCCAGGAAGCCCGAATATACCCGAGTGGAAGACAAGCTTCTGCCCAGGACAGTGATCCCTGTCGAGTCTTTTGCTGCGGTGCGGGAGCCGGTTGATATACGGGCTCGGATCCGGGAGGCGCAGCAGCAGGAGGCGTGGGTGGCTCAGCGGAAGGAGGAGGTGGGGCCAGATTCACCTTGGACGGTCACGGATGGACTCTTGTATTATCGTGACCGGCTCTATGTTCCGGGAGGGCCACTCAGGGGACTCGTCCTCAGCCAGTGTCATGATAAACCGGCAGCGGGGCATTTTGGCCTGTTCAAGACTCTGAACCTGGTCTCCCGTACCTTCTGGTGGCCCCGAGTCCGACACGACGTCCAGTCTTATGTCACCTCCTGCATCCCATGCAGGCAGGCCAAGTCAGCGACAGGGGCCCCGCCTGGATTACTGCAGCCTTTGCCAACACCCAAGAGACCCTGGGGGGCTGTGTCCATGGACTTTCTGACGGATTTACCCCCATCCTCCTGCTTCACGACAGTGTTTGTGGTGGTGGACATGCTGACCAAGATGGCGCACTTCATCCCCTGTCGTGGCTTACCGTCAGCTTGCGCCACTAGTCGCATGTTCATCCAACAGGTGTTTCGGCTGCACGGCCTCCCCGATAGAGTGGTCTCCGATAGGGGGGCCCAGTTTACAGCCCGCTTCTGACAGGAGTTGATGCGTGCGTTGGACATCAAGGTTTGCCTCTCGTCCGCGCATCATCCTCAAACTGACGGGGGAACCGAGAAGGTCATCGGTATCCTGGAGCAGTATCTGCGCTGCTACGTCAACCTGCAGCAGGACAATTGGGTGGACTATCTGGCCATAGCCGAGTTTGCCTTTAACAACTCGCAGCACACCTCCACGCAGATGACACCGTTCTTGGCCAATGTGGGTTATCACCCCTGGTTTTTCCCCCTTTCTCCCGTGGACTCACCGGAGCCGGCAGCAAACGACTTCATGGCAGAGTTACAGGCGATCCATCGATTGGTGCGACGGCAGCTGGAGAAGGCCAAGGCCGACTACAAGAGGTTTGCCGATCGGTCGAGACGGGATACGCCTCCACTATCGGTGGGGGATTGGGTCTGGCTGTCCACCAGAAACCTACCATCCACACGGCCGGCGAGGAAGCTGGATCACCGTTACCTAGGACCATTCCCAGTCGAGGCTGTCATCAATCCGGTCGCCTATCGTTTAACTCTGCCACGTTCCCTGCGCGTGCACCCAGTCTTCCATCGGTCCCTGTTGGTCCCCGAACAACCGGCTTGTCCACTTCGCCAAGCGGAACCTCCCCCATCAGGACCTCGTGATGGAGGCAGCACCCCCGAGTACGAGGTCGCCAGCATCAGGGATTCCCGTTGGCTGAAAGGTCGTTTCCAGTACCTGATCGAGTGGAAAGGGTACGGGCCGGAGGACTTCACCTGGGAAGACGCGACCGCCGTTCATGCCCCTGCGTTGGTGACTGCTTTTCACGAACAATTCCCATCCCGACCGCATCCGGATCGGCAGACCGGAAGGGCCCTGCGGTGCGGGATAGTGTTGTGATTCAGGGCCAGCCTGTGGGTCCGGCAGCCGGCTTGGATGTCTCGGATGACTCAGACGAGGGGGAGGAGGAGGGTGTTGAAGACGGACTTGCTGATGATGGCTTGGAGGCTTCGCAGAGCCCCCAGCCAGGGCCCTCTTCTCAGCTGCGCGAGCCCGACAGTGCGGATGATGATGACCCACAGCTGGCCCTGTTCAAGGACGCCCGACGCAGGAGGCAGTCAAGCAGGAACAAGCAGAGAAAGGCTGTGGGACTCCTCGGAAGGAGGCACAGGGAGGCCATGCCCTGAACTCTAATAAAGGGAGTGTTTGGGGAAGGGCTGGTTGCTGAAAGCAACCGTTCCGTTTGAGGATCAAAGTTCCGGTATCTTGTTTCATGTTCTGTTGTTTTGCTTGTGAATTAAACTTGGCAGACGCTTTCCAGCCTCAGACGCTCTCCAGTCTCTACTGTTTGTACAGGGGTTGCCTTTCTGCAAGGCCGGTAGCAGGCTGGTTCAGAACACCCATCATGGTTATCTGGGACGTTAACCTTGTTCTTGTATAGTTCTTCTGTGTAGTTTTTCCATCTCTTCTTAATCTCTTCTGCCTCTGTTAGGTCCCTGCCATTTTGGTCCTTTATCATGCCCATTTTTGCATGAAACGTTCCCTTCATCTCACCAATTTTCTTGAAGAGATCTCTGGTCCTCCCTATTCTATTGTTTTCTTCTATTTCTTTGCACTGTTCATTTAAGAAGGCATTCTTATCTCTTCTAGCTATTCTCTGCATTCAATTGGGCGTATCTTTCTTTTTCTCCCTTGCCTTTCGCTTCCCTCCTTTCCTCAGCTATTTGCAAAGCTTCCTCAGACAGCCATTTTGCTTTCTTGCATTTCTTTTTCTTTGGGATGGTTTTGGTTGCTACCTGTTGTACAATGTTGCGAACCTCTGTCCATAGTTCTTCAGGCACTCTGTCTATCAGATCTAATTCCTTAAATCAATTTGTCACCTCTACTGTATATTCGTCAGGGATATGATTTAGTTCATACCTGAGTGGCCTAGTGCTTTTCCCTACTTTCTTCAGTTTAAGCCTAAACTTTGCAACGAGAAGCTCATGGTCTGAGCCACAGTCAGCTCCTGGTCTTGTTTTTACTGACTGTATAGAGCTTCTCCATCTTTGGCTGCAGAACACATAGTCAATCTGATTTCTGTGTTGACCGTCTGGTGATGTCCATGTGTAGAGCCGTCTCTTGGGTTGTTGGAAAAGAGTGTTTGCTATGTCCATCGTATTCTCTTGACAAAATTCTGTTAGCCTGTGTGCCCTGCTTCATTTTGTACTCCAAGGCCAAACTTGCCTGTTATTCTGGTTATCTTTTGGCTTCCTACTTTAGCATTCCAATCCCACATGATGATAAGGATGTCATTTTTTGGTGTTAGTTCTATAAGGTACTATAGGGCTTCATAGAACCGGTTAATTTCATCCTCTTCAGCACTGGTGGTTGGGGCATAGACTTGGACTACTGTGATATTGAATGGTTTGCCTTGGATTCGAATTGAGATCATTCTGTCATTTTGGGGATTGTATCCCAGTATTGCTTTTCCTACTCTTTTATTGACTATGAAGGCTACTCCATTTCTTCTGAGGGATTCTTGCCTGCAGTAGTATACCTGATGGTCATCTGAATTAAATTCACCCATTCCTGTCCATTTTAGTTCGCTGATTCCTAAGATGTCGATGTTCAATCTTGTCATCTCTTGTTTGACCACGTCCAGCTTTCCTTGATTCATGGATCTTATATTCCAGATTCCTATGGAGAAAAAGTCTTTACAGCATTGGACTTTCCTTTCATCACCAGATACATCCACAGCTGAGCATCCTTTCGGCTTTGGCCCAGTCGCTTCATTCTTTCTGGCGCTACTAGTACTAGCCTTCTGCTCTTCCCCAGTAGCATATTCGACGCCTCCCGACCTGAGGGACTCATCTTCCAGCGTCATATCGTTTTGCCTTTTGGTACTGTCCATGGGGTTTTCATGGCAAAGATACTGGAGTGCGTTGCCATTTCCTTCTCCAGTGGATCATGTTTCGTCAGAACTCTCTGCTATGACCTGTCTGTCTTGGGTGGCCCTGCATGGCATAGCTCATAGCTTCATTGAATTACACAAGCCCCTTTGCCACGACAAGGCAGTAATCCATGAAAGGGTCTATATATGTTAGTACCCAATAAAATATGGATGAAACAGATGTCATAAATGTTAGGAGAACATTAAAAAAAATAGGAATGCAAGTTTAGACCATGAATTGGAGAAATGTTAAAATGCAGTTGTGATTTGTTTATGGACTGACTACAACCAGGTTAAAAAGTATGTGAAAACTGCATCTGTACATGATGATTGACTGGTATTATTTTTTCTTTAACAAACGAGGTATGAAGGGTGAATAAAAAAGATGGTGGAATTTGTTAAGGGGCCATGTGAAATGTTGACTGAAAATATTAGAAATCAGAATTTGAGAAACTCAATTGTATTGGGCAAGGAACTTTGTTTTAGGCATGTAGGCATGCAGTCTAGGATACACAGCAGATTTTTGCTCTTCAAGTACTTAAGTATGTAAGAAAGAAAGTTTGTTTATATTTATTGATTCTAAGAAAGTGAAAGTGAACAATAAAGTGAAGAGACTTCCACTGTGGAATATTTTGCATGAAAAGTTGAATGTTGAGTGTGATAAGAGTGGAATATAATAGAAGTAAAACATCTGTGAGAAAGAAATGGAACATTGTTCAACTCTGATTAGAGAGCAAGATAAGGGAATGAGATACATCTTTGATTGTTTAATGTATTTATGGATAAATGTATAAGGAATGCTTGTGATGATTTAAAAATATGTAGGTTGGGGTTATAATGTACATGTACTTTTGAATGCAGACAATGCTGTATTGGTTAAAAATTTGAATGATTTACAGAAGTGTTAAATAACTTGTATGAAAATGAGAAATATGATTGTTATAATTAATATACCAAAGAACAAGGCAGGTATTTGACAGGGAAAACAGAGTGCATAACTAAATTTATATATAAATGGTGAGAAAACTAGAACAAACTGTGTACATTGGCAGAATGTTTACTAAAGAAGAATTAGTAAAACTTGGAGTTGCTGATAAAAATGCCTGTGATCTGTTGCAAGGAATGTATGTTTGTTGAAAGAAGTAGAAATGCCTGTTCCGTATATAAGTATGAACAGAAAAGTGAGTGGCCAGTGGGAAATAAGCACATTAGGGTGACTTGGCCATACTGTATAAAGAAAATTAATAGATATTGAACTGTAAAAGAAAGAAGAGTAAATGGGTAGAGAGGAAGATGTAAAAAGGTTTTTTTGATGGATGGTGTTGATGAGAATTTCAAAAAGAGAAAGATGAGAAGATTAAAGGATATACATGAAGCAGTAATGTAAGATAGGAAAGCAGAGATGATTTGCCTGATTAGAAAGATATAGTAAGTAATATAATCATGTAAGTAATAGTAAGTAATCATATTTACATTTTTTTATCTTTCCTTTTTATTTTTTTCCCTCCTGTACCTTTAATTTCTTTGGCTCCTATTTTTTTTTCCTTTTTTGCACTCTGTTTTGTGTTGTTTATTTTGAAACACAATGAAGAGTATGTAAATATGTATAAGGTACAGTAAATATTCAATCAGTGACTTGCAAGTTAGTTAAAAATCCATTGCATGAAAACTTTAGCAGACAGCATAGTTCACTTATCAAGGGCTAACTCCATGGGAAATTTTCTTTTAGCTATTTATTAATGTAATTTATATTGATTTATATCCTTTATTTTCTTTTCCTTTGGCCCTATCTGTCTCCTCATTTTCATAATTATTCAATTGAAAGAGCTGCTGAGCCCATCAAAGTCAACTCTTTTTTAGCATAGGAAGGAATTCAAATTAATTTCCATTCTTTCTTTTTCCCTGGCTACTAATACCATTTAGGACTGAGTTCAGGGGCATGTGAATACAACACCTGAATTTAATTTCACTGGTTTCTATAGAAAATAATCCTATATTCCACCATTATTAGCATGGTTCCCCTACAACTACTGAAAGCTCATCACTATACCTATGTTATGCCTATGTGATAATTCATTTTTGACATAACATTATGTACACATTTTTTTAAATCAACAAACTGCACACAAAGCTAAAAGATTTCAATTACTTTTCATACAGCAGCTGGAAAGAAGAAAATCCAGTGTGTACAATAGCATGAGCAAACCACAATGCTGGCCTGCAATATTATCAAATGATAGTATGTTGCAGAATTGCATATAAAAAGAAGGAAAATGTCCATGGAGTTTCTCAGTCATCCAGATCATGGTTGTCTCAAAGGTACTTTTTTCTTGAAGACATCTCGCTTCTCATACAAGAAGCTCTTTCAGTTCAGTCCTGACTGAAGAACTAAAGAAGAACGGAAGAACTTCAGAACTGAAGAGGTTTCTTGGATGAGAAATAGATACAGAACAACAGAGTTGGAAGCAATCTTGTAGGTCATCTAGTCCAACTCCCTGCTCAAGCAGGAGACCCTACCATTTCTGACAATTGGCTGTCCAGTCTCTTCTTGAAAGCCTCCAGTGATGAAGCACACACAACTTCTGAAGGCCAGCTGTTCCATTGGTTGATTATTCTCACTGTCAGAAAATTTCTCCTTATTTCTAGGTTGAATCTGTCCTTGATCAGTTTCCATTCATTGTTCCTTGTCTGGCCTTTAGGTGTTTTGGAAAATAGGTTGTTCCTCTCCTCTCTGTGACCAATTTTGGAACACTGGAACGCTGCTATCTTATCATCCCTGGTCCTTTTCTTCACTAGACTAGCCGTGCCCAGTTCTTGCAACTGTTCTTCATGTGTTTTAGCCTCCAGGCCCCTAAAATCATCTTTGTTATTCTTCTCTGCACTCTTTCTAGAGTCTCAACATCTTTTTTATAGTGTGGTGACCAAATCTGGATGCAGTATTCTAGGTGTGGTCTTCTGTTATAAGCTTTTTATTCATTTTTTTCCATACGAACAATAATAATTTTTCAGCCAACTTGCTGTCTGAGTTTACATATGCTAATACATATTTAATTCCTAATCCTTTATTCTTTCCTCTAGCCAATAGTAAAAAATATATCCATGTTTGATAATAGTCAGTTTTTTCCTTTTCTTTCAATCTCATAGTCAATCTGTCCATCTCTGCGCATTCTAGTATTTTTTTAATTATTTCTTCATCTGGTGGTATTCCTTCATTCTTCCAGTATTGTGCAAATATAATTCTTGCTGCTGTTGTAACATGCAAAGTCAAATATAAGCTTTGTTTATTGGTCTTTTCTGGCATTATACCTAATAAAAAAAGTTCAGGTTTAAAATCAACATGTTCTCCTAACATCTTTTCTAACCAAGTATGTGTCTTTTTCCAATAGTTCTTTGCTATATCTCCACCAAACATGATAATATGTGCCTGACTTATGTTTACATTTCCAAAATCTATCTGATATATTTTTAAACATTTTCGCTAGTCTTGCTGGTGGCAAGTGCCATCTATAAAACATTTTATATAAATTTTCTTTGTAACCAGTTGACATTGTCAATTTATAATTTCTTTCCCATAAGTTTTCCCATCTTTCTAGTTCTATACTATATCCATAATTTTTCATCCATCTTCTCATTGTTTCTTTAACTTGTTCACTTTCCATTTCCAAAGTTAATGAAACATTATACATTTTCTTCATTAGTTTTTCATCTGAAGTTAACAAAGTCTTACCAAACACAGTTTGTTCCTTATAAAACCCATACATTTTAACATCTTTATCATATCTAGTTTCTATTTATAAATGTGTCCTTCTAGATGTGGTCTTACTAACGCTTTATAGAGCAGCACCTCACATGATCTTGATTCAATGCCTTTGTTAATACAATTTAGGATTGCATTGGCTTTTTAAGCTGCTGCTGCATACTGCTGGGTCATCTTTAATTGATTGTCAACTAGGACTCCAAGATCCCTCTCACAGTTAGTCTTCAAGTGAAACATCTTCAAGGAAAAAGCACCTTTGGGAAAAAGAAGGAAAATATATTGATATTCAGAAAGAGCAGTACTATGACCTGGAGTAATTTAGAAGCTTTGCCTTCCTCATTACTTTCTTTTATGGGTCCCATTGTTTCCAAAACCACAATCTTCATTTCTCATCCACTTTCTCAGCAGGCCATAGTGATGGAATCATGAATGACTAAAGGGTGATTTCATTTCACTGTTACTTACAATTTAACTCAATAGCAGAACGTCTTCCTATTCTTCCTATTCTTCGTGGTTAAATATAGCAACAGATTCTTTCCCATTCCCTTTTCTCTATTTTTTTACCACCCACACAAAGTACATGAGTCAGAGGAGCTGTTAAGAATGAGTGGTTCCCATCTGGCCAAGCTGTTCCTTGGCAGCTTTGTTGACTTTACTGATTGTATTCACACTCCTCAAGGTCACCTCAAACATAAGGAGGTGAAATAATGTCTGTCTGCAAAAGTTGTTTTCATGCCAGAATCTTAGTGTGTAATATAGATAGATACATTTTTTTCAGGCAACCCTTTTTCCAGGCTTATAAGACTAAAATATTCTTCTAAAAAGTATATTATTAGAATATAAAGAATATTATATCCAAAGATAGAATCCACTCCTACTCCAATTTGATGTTATTCACTTCTGTTATCACCAGTTCAGGTGCAGCACACTTTAGAATACAACTCTTGACCAGAGGTCAGCTTTGTTTCAAGGATTTATTTGAACATTAGATCAGAGCTTTTCAACTTTTTCACCCATTGTACCACTTTTAGGATATGGCAACATCCGAGTACCACCAGTTGTCTAGTAAGGCATCAAAAACTTGATGACCAAAAAAAAAAAAGGAAAAAAGTGATGAAGTATAGGTAGTCCTCGACTTACAACCGTTCGCTTAGTTACAGTGGCACTGAAAAAAGTGCCCCCCAAGCCACAGCCAAGCAAGACACCTGCCTGCCTGCCCGGCGGCGCTCTTCCTCCTGTCCAAGGTTTTCATTGTTGTGAGCATTTCTGTTGAGGATTGGCAGCAGGAGTGGGGTGGCGGGTTTTTGGTTTTTATTCCCCCCCCCACCTGCTAGGTGGTTGCAGCAGGTTTTGGTCACTTCACATGACCCTGGGACACTGTAACTATCATAAATATGAATCAGTTGCCAAGCATCTGAATGTAAATCACAAGACCCTGGAGATACTGCAACATTCCAGCTGATTGGCGCTTCTTCTAGGCTCAGCAGAAACACCAGGATAAGCCCTGAGCTCCAGCCGGAGCCTGGTGCTGATCCTGGCACTTCTGCTGAGCCCTGACAGCCCTGCAGCTCCAGCCGTCTCTCACTCAGGCTTGTGCGATGCTGCCACCAGATCAGCTCATTCCCCTCTCCCGCTACCACTTTTCTAGGATGGTCGCATACCACCTCTAGGCACCAATGTACCACAGGTAGTACCCGTACCAGTGGTTGAAAAGCCCTGGATTAGATATATATGCTACCCAGAGTTGCTTAGTAGAGAGATGGGTGGCCTACAAATTTAATAAATAAGGCAAAAATATATGTGTGGTGGCCTCTATTTAATCAACTGTGGCAGTGCACGGGCTTTAATGGTAATGTGGGCACATCTTAGACACATCTATAGTCTGCAAATGGGTATCATAGAACCACCACTATGAGTAGCCATGTAGCATTAACTGTAGGATCCTTATTTATTAGCAGTGCATAACAGTTTTTAGTGGATGCCAGCAGATTGTGAGATCACTAGTAGTTCTGTAAGCGCTTGAGATCTGCAAGCATATAAACTAGGCCACAGTGACTCTTGCATCTTCTATTTGAAAATAGAATATTTAATAACATCTAATATTTAACAGTATACCTAATCTTCATACAAATCATTAAGGTTCACTTGGAAATAAATTTCATTTTATGCACACAAGGTTGATCGGTCAGTCTATCACCACCTACTTGTTCTGCAACTATTTAGAAAGAAAAAAACATGAGACACAATTCACTTATGCATTTGTAACTTATGCATTAATTTTAGCAGGAAAGCTAGCACTCCCTTGGGTTTTTCTTATTGAAATCAGTGACCCTGAAAAAGGCTGATTATCCAATTAAATTACAACTCTTATTTTATTATTGTGTGTCCCCAGTCCATCTCTATATTTTTTACTCCCTTTTCTTTTACTAAGGGATACATGCTTTGCTTATTATATATGAAGTGCCTTGGGAATTTTCTATGTACATGTTATTAATCATGAGACGCTGGTAAATGAATGGAAAGGAAACTGGACATTTATATGTAATCCACAGTGGAAATGCAATCTTGGTAATGTATGAGAGATTATTTGGCATGTCAGTATAGATTTATCACGCCATTGCATTTAGTATATTTGTGTGTCAACTTTAGTCTTGGGTTCTTTTTAAAGAAAATGATATTTTAAAGAAAAACAAACTAGGTGACTTGCTTGTTCTAATTTGAAGCTGTATAGAACTCAAAACAAAAAGAAACATCTATGTTGCTTTTCCTAATGAAAATGTTAACTTACAATATAAAATAATAAAATTTATCATAGCTCTGTGTGTGTGTGTGTGTGTGCGCGCGCGCGTGCACGCATGCGTGCGCATGCACACACTCTCATGCACCTTCGAGTTAATCTTGACTCCTGGCAACTGCATGGAAATTGGTGCAATTTTTGGGCAAGATTTTTGAAAGTCATTTGCCATTGCCTTCTTTCTAGGGCTGGGAGGAAATGACAGACCTGAAGACACCCAGCTGGCTTCATGCATAAGATAGGACTAGAACTCACAGTCTCCCACTTTCTAGCTTGGTGCCTTTAACCACTACACTAAATGACTCTCATAAATTCATAAAATCTTGGGGATGAAAACGGCTGTTTGGTCCCTAAACTGAACTCAAACAAAGCACAAGAACTCAAAAATAAAACTTCCACAATGGAAGGTTGTTCAGCGAAGGGTACTTGAAATTTATCTTTCTAATCAAGAAAGAGAGTGAAGTGGATTTTTGTGGATCTATAAGTGCTTAGATTCATGTATCAAAAAGCAATGCCAGCTTCAGAAATGAAATAGGATCCAGGATAGATTCTATCCTGATGAAACCAATGCATTTTCCAAAGTAGCCATTCATGCTGCTATGTGGGAAGTAAAAGCTCAATTAGAAACATACTGCAATGATATTAAGAGAAAAGGAATTTTAGGCAAGAAAAATTGGGAGGCCAGAGAAAGAGAGAGTAGGCTTCAAAAGTTCTATTTTAGTCAAAAAGTCTATCTGCTTAAAATAGCTGCAACCCCCAACCATGCATATATTCAGCCCCCACCTTAGTCATAAACAGGAAGCAGTCTTTAATTATTCTCACAATAACAAGCGTCTTGTTTTTTCTTATTGCTTAGTCGTTTTAAGTGGTCAGTACAAATTACTAGACATAGTCTGTATTTTATTAAGCATTCCCAGGATTAGTCACACCTGTGCAAATATGTGCACCTAAGCCAAATAAGTGTGATGTGCACAGCCACCACCTTCCTTTTCATAGCCGGGTGCCAATCAGTACCAGAGAAAAACATTGTTGTGGTTTGGCTATTGGTGCTGATAATTTTCCACAACCCCTGCGTGAAAAGACATGCAAACAGGAGTGTGCTGTAAAGATGTAACGTTATTGCTTAACTTGTAGAGATAACAGGGCTGAAGTAATTCTGTTGCTTGTGCATTGCTATTCCTCCTTAATCTGTGAAGGCCGCTGCCATTTCTTATTGGCCATGTTCACAAAACCTAGGTTTGACAAAGATGTAGCAGGAGCATTTTGATTCAGCTTTGAGTAAACTTATCTTGAGGCCATTTTATCTTTATCTCAGTTCTGCAAACTGAAGCTCTCTGGTTAGCTTATGGTTCAGTGTATTGTGTAATACATTGAAAAGGGCTGATGCAGTAAGAAAAGTAAATGTGGTCTGTGAATAAAACCACTGAGCTATTTAGGGCTAGATATTTTTATGCAATTTCTCCATTAAGGCACACACACCCATGACCACAATCTGCTAATAAAAGTGAAAAAAAATATATAAAACGCATTGTAAAACAATGGGCTTTCAGCACAATAACCTTAACATGCTTGATTGCCATGTGTAATGTGAATCTGGCTTAAGAAATCCCTTTCTGGGGTTCAAGTTCTTCCAACATTTGGCTGATGCTTACAATAGTACCTAACTGGTGGGCTACCTTGCTTCTTTACCTCTCCCACTTATGCCAGGAAAACAAGCACCTTTCTTTTCAGTTGTTGGGTTTCAAATGAGATTGTCTCCACATTTTATATAAGTTCCTCTCAGTTGACACCCTGTTATATTTGTCACTGTCTAACTTAAAGCATCAACCAATAAACCAGTAAAAACAAATCCTAGATCTTTCACCATTTCACAATATACCTGTTCAGCTCTTTGTTGATCTTCTGGTGAACCAAGGGGGAAAGACAGAGGTCAACATCAAAAATCCTTCAAAAGGGGGTAAGCAGTCCAGGATAAAATGGGCATGGAGAACAGTGACCCAAAGAAAGGAGATATTAGTGAAATAGTGTACAGGAGCTGAATGGGATGGAGACCCTGGACAATGAATTGAGACACAGCAGGCAAATTGGACAACAACACTTTCATTAGTACAAGACAGAGAGCAAGTGATAGTGCACTAAAAAGTATATTATAGTCAGTTAAGTAGCACCCAAAATTAGATTGAAATAAATGCAATTTTAGTGAGAGTTAAAAAGTGAGCTATGATAGAAGCAAGAGGAATAACATTTGGAATAGCATTGCCTAATGGTTTAAAAATACGATTCCTTATAAATAATTTCTCAAAACAGTGTCTCAATGTGTTTTGTAATTAATAAATTTGCAATCAGCTGTCTTTGCTTTGTTTGATTTTGGGTTCTTTGTATCAATGTATTGCTGTTGGGAAGGGAGGGCTTGAAGATTCATACATTCTCCCTCTCCCCCCCCAATCCATCCATTCATAGGGCAAAGCATTAGAAATAGGTAAACAGTGGGGAAAAGATTTGAGAATAGTGGAATTCAAGGTTGTGGTTAACATTATGGATAACCTTTTTTCCATGCTGGAAAGCTAAAATGGAAAATTAAGAAACTGAATCCTCATCAGTCCCACCAACCCAACAGAAACAAAGAAACATCTTGCTTCCACCACTCTATGGCCTCCCTATGCTGCTCAGATGGTTGAAGGAAACAATATTAAAAGACAATGGCAGCCATGCTTCTCTTTTCATGCTGCTTACTGTTGATAGGAAGGGATGATCTGGGCTGCATAAAATTAGAGAGCAAAATCAATGCAGGTTTCTATTAAATTGCCTTTGTCTGAGCTACAGATTAAAACAAAATACCTTTTTCTTGGAGAGTGTTCATTACCCCCTCAAAAATATATATAGGAAAGAATACAATCAATAAAAGAAAAATCATCTCAATTAAAATGCAATTATGAACACAAAATAGAGTTAAAATAATGGCCCTTCACTCAATCTCCAATAGTGGCTTAAGTAGAAAAGTTTAAACCTGTGTTTCTCAACCTTGGCTAGTTTTAGGTGTATGGAGTTGAAATCCCAGTTTTTCCCAGCCAGAGAAATCTTATTTGTCACTCATTGCCATATATTTATAACAGGGTATTTAGGAAAAGAAATGGTGGTTTTGCATCAGGTAGAATAAATTTGCTATTATTAGACATAACAGTCATCTGAACAACTAACCTTTAAAATATTACAATATTTTAATGGATTATACTTAGTGCTTATCCTACTATTCTATTCATTGCATAATTAATTCATTGCATTTTAAGCCCACTCCTTAATTACTTTATAATTGATTTACAATTATATTGCTCAGATAATCCATTCAGGATCTATTTTCCCTGTCTCTTTTTTCTGTTCCACATAGATATATAATGTGCTGTGCTTTAATGTCTCTGAATATCAAAGCCACTGCATCCAAAAAGATCCCAACACTCTGGTATAAGATGATGAAATGTAATAGTTTATATATTAAACATTAATATCTGTACATGTAGGTGCAGGACAACAATATGCATTGTATTGAGTCCTTGCCATTTATACACATAAGTACAGAAGTAACCCTGATTAAAATCAGAGGATTTACTCCCTGATAAATGGGTATGATTTGTTTTAAAACTGCAGACAAATGCAGTTTCACCAATTAATGCACATTCAAAGTGACAATAAAGTTGTTATTGTATTGGTATTGGTATTAGTATTCTATTCTATTCTATTCTATTCTATTCTATTCTATTCTATTCTATTCTATTCTATTCTATTCTATTCTATTCTATTCTATTCTATTCTATTCTTCTGATGGGACTTAATTGGGAAGAGATTTTCATAGGCCTAGAATGTAATAACCTTAGCATTTACTTGTAATACACAACCTGCATCATATGTTAAATGCAGGTAATCCACAACTTACAACAGTTCACTTAGTGACTGTTCAAAGTTACAACAGCATTGAAAAAAGTGACATGATCATTTTTCACACTTACGACCGTTGGAGCATTCCCATGGTCATGTGATTTACATTTGAATGCTTGACAACTGACTCACATTTATGATGGTTGGAGTGTCCGAGGGTCATGTCATCGCCTTTGGCAACCTTCTGACAAGCAAAGTCATTGGGGAAACCAGATTCATTTATGTCATAAAATGGGGCATAACACACTTAACAAATTTGTCAGCAACATAAATTTGGGGCTCAGTTGTGGTCATAAGCTGAGGACTATCTGTATAGAAGCATATAAATGCCTTTGCAATTTTCTCTACCCTGCAGGATGTATATATGCATTTATTTCAAAAACAAATCTTCATAGACTAGATTTATTTCATTTTGGGGGCATGTAATTTTCTTAGTACATTACGGAATGCAGTGTATATAGATTATCTAGATTTTAGGAAAGCATTTGACAAAGTAATACTTGACATTCTGATTAATTAAATGTGGACAATGTAAAAAGATACATAGTTAGCTCAAAAGAAAAATATTCTGAGATTGCTGTTGAAACTGGAATAGGATATTAAATAGGCTGCCATGAAGTTCAATCTAATATGGTTTGGTAATAGGACCTGTGATTCTTGGAATAATGGTTGGTTGCAAAGTGAATGTCAGACTTCACACCACAGCCTGTCAGTACATCATGGATCTTTGGATTCTTAAAAAGGTAAAGGTTCCCCCGCACATGCATGCTAGTCGTTTCCAACTCTAGGGGCCGGTGCTTATCTCCGTTTCAAAGCCAAAGAGCCAGCGCTTGTCCAAGGACATCTCTGTGGTCATGTGGCCGGCATGACTAGACGCCAAAGGCGCATGGAACTCTGTTAGTTGAGGTCATAATTAGACTTGGCAAAGGACTTCTAGCTGCAATTTGGTTAGTATACTGCAGACAAGAAGCTTCTAACACAACCATTGGTTGCCTTTGCAATAAAACCAAGGACTCATAGCCTGAGTTTATTTATTAAATTTATATGCCATTCATTTCACTATCCAACGTGACTCTGGGCTGTTTCTGATTAGTTCCTGTCACAATTAATTCAGTACTTAAAGTAAACCCCAATCAGCAGTTGTGATGAGTTTTAAAAATCATTGGAGATAATAATTCCTTTATTCTGTTATGGTCAGGCTTCCAAGCACTTTGAGTACTTCAACAAGTTCTGGATAAAACATTTTAAGAAAGCTTCAGAAACGGTGGAACAATTTCAGAGAAAGGTAAGAAAGATCATCAAATGACGAAGAGAGGTGGAACTAATTTTTTTTTTGGGGGGGGTACTTTGGAGGCAGACATGGAAGATGGCTCCATGAAAAGCAGAGCTTAAGGACTTCCGGTGGCGGCGCGGCGCCGAAGACAGCCTCCCCTGGCTGCCCGCGGCTCAGCTGTTTGTTTTTTCGCCCGAAACAGCGTCGATCAGCTGTTCGGGCGAAATTGAAGCCCCCTCCTCGGGAGAAGAGGAGGGGGTGAGGCCCCAGGTAGGGGTAGAGTTCTCCGAGGCCGCCTGAGCTTGGAGCTTGGGCGGCTGAAGGATCGAACTCCCCCGAAGCCTGGGTTGCTCCCAGCTGGCCGTCGTCTCTGCTCCGAACTTCCTGGAGCAGAGCCAGGCGTCTGCGAACCATCCCTGCCTGAAGAAAGGACTATGATTTAAAGGAGCAGGCAGAGCGGTACAAGAGGAAAAGGTGAAGAGGACTATTTTACTGTACTCTCTAACTTGTTGGACTTTTTAAACTTTAATTGAAAGTGCGTCATAATTGAGGATTAAAAGATGGCGGCTAAACCTCCCTCTAAAACTCTTCGGAGTGGAGGATCCTCGCCGGTGCAACAATCATCACTACAGGCATTGCACCCTCTTGAAGTGCTGACATCGAAGGATTTGCGAGATGCCTTGGATAAACATGCCCAGGTACTTTTGGAATCAATTAATCAATCAATTGCTGATAAATTTGCACAGATGGAGGAGAAATTGGAGAAATTTGAGGAAAGAATGGAAGAGAGGATGGAACAGAAGTACAGCGTGATGAAGGTAGACATTTTGACTTCAGTGCATAAAGTGGCGGAATGTGTGGAAGATTTAGATGAAAAAGTGGATGATTTGGCTCAAAGGAATGCTATACTAGAAGTAAAAGCACGGGAGAATGAAATTGAAAGAGGCAAGTTGGAAAGGGAGTTAAGCCATGCCCAATATTACCAGATGCAGTTTGCTGTCAGAATTAGAGGCTTAAAAGAGAATGTTAAAGAAGATTTAAAGCAGCTGATCTCTGAGGCTCTCGAAGGGGTATTGAACCAGCCAGCATCTGAAATAAGAGCAGCTATGGATAAAGTGTTTCGGGTGAATTCATGGATTGCCAGACAGAGAAATTTGCCTAGAGATGTGGTGGTTTATTTTGCAAAAAGAGAAATTAGAGATCAAGTTATACAAGCTGCCTATGATGCTAAGGTTGTGATTGCTGAACAAGAAGTCTTGGTTTTAAAAGAAATTCCTCCAAGGATTTTAAGGGGAAGAAAGGACTATACATTTCTTGTGCAAGAGCTCAAGCAAAGAGATATAAGGTTCAGATGGGAGATTCCAGAGGGGCTGATGGTGATGTATGAAGGTAAAAGGTATAGGCTGATTACTGTGAAACAAGCACGTGATTTCTACAATAATGTCTTAAAAGCAACCCCATTAACGCTCCTGGAAGCTGGAAAGGGATCTGGAGAAGAAGAACAACAAGAGGAGGAAACAGAGGAAAATGGTGCTGGAGGAGATCAAGCTACAATCTCTTTGGATGATCCTAGAGAGCAAAGAGTGACGCGTGCTGCTTTAAAACGAGCAAAGAAAATAAAAGAACAAGATCAGCAAAAGTCTTCAGATTCTTCACAACGCATTCATAGCCAAGCTGTGGGAGGAGCACGGCCTAAAGTAACCAGTCCTATCAAAGCTGTGGTCCAAGAGCTTTTCGGGGATATACATGGCAACTAAATTTTTAACCTGGAATGTTAATGGACTAAACTCACCGCAGAAGAGGAAGAAAGTTTTTCAATATTTAAAACAATTTAAGATAGATGTTATATGCCTGCAAGAAACGCATATTAGAGTTTTGGATCAAAAGTATTTATTGAACTCGAGGCTGGGTACGCAATTTGTTGCTTCTGCAGAGAATAAGAAAAATGGAGTGGTTGTTTATGTTAAAAGTGCCTTAACAGCGGACCTAATTGAAGCAGATAAGCATGGAAGATATGTTATGATCGAGCTGTTGTTTGAAGGTAAAAAGACGCTTTTAGTTGGACTATATGCTCCAAATCAACAACAAGCTGACTTTTTTTAGTTTACTTCATACAAAGCTTACCCAGTTGGATTATAAATCCTTTATTTTTATGGGGGACTGGAATGGAGTTATGGATGTACAGTTGGATAAGGCTGGAGCCTTTAAACGCATTCCAAGTCACGCTAGACTGCCTAAATCTTTTTTTGAAATGAAGGATGACCTGGAATTGCGAGATATTTGGCGTGAGAGACATTTGCAGGAGAAGGATTATACATTTTATTCTGATAGACACCAATCTTTTTCGAGGATTGATTTTATTTTGTTGACTAATGATTTTCTTTTGAGAACTAAAAAGGTGAAAATCTGCGCAAGAATTATCTCTGATCACAGCCCAGTGTGGTTGGAGATTGATAAGGAAAGAGGAGATAGACGCTCATGGCGCGTAAATGAGAATTTGTTTAGAAATCAGAGAAATGTGGAAGAATGCAAACAGCGGATGAAGGATTTTTTTGAGATGAATATGAATAAGGGTACCTCTATGGATATGGTTTGGGATGCTAGCAAGGCCTATATGAGAGGGGTGTTGATATATATGAATAATAGACATAGACGTGCAGTGGAAACTAGAAGGAAAGAACTGGAGAATGAAATAAAGGAAAAAGAAAAGGCTTTGATTTTGAACCCAGAGGAGGTGAAGATCAAGGAGGCTATTAGACTGTTACGAGGACAATTTGATAAATTAATAGCTGATCAAGTGGCGACCAATCTGCGGTTTGCTAGGCATAATACTTTTTGCAATGCTAATAAGCCAGGCAGGTGGTTGGCTTATAGACTGAGGAAAAAACAAAGGGCATCTAATATAGATAAGATTGAGTATAAAGGAAGGGTTGTGTATCAACAGAATCTTATTAAGGATGCCTTTGTGGATTTTTACTCGAAATTATATACTAAAGAGGACATTAATGCAAAAGATATTGATACGTATTTGGAGAAGGCTAGCATCCCGGTTCTTACGCAAGTACAAAAAGAGGGGATTAACCAACTGATTACAGAAGAAGAAATTTTTACAGCTATTAAGGAACTGAAGGTGGATAAAGCACCAGGCACTGATGGCTTGACTGCGGCCTATTATAAAAACTTACAATTAGAGATGATAAAACCGTTAAAGGAACTGTTCCAGACAATCCAGAGGGGGGGAAAGGTGCCCCCGTCTTGGAGAACAGCTTTTATCTCTTTGATTCCGAAGGAAGACCAGGATGCTACTTTAGTTAAAAATTACAGACCGATATCGCTTTTAAATACAGATTATAAGATATTTGCTAAGGTTTTGGCTAATAGACTGATGAGGATTCTGCAACAGGTGATTCATGGGGACCAAACGGGGTTTATTAGTGGAAGACAAATGAAAACTAATGTGAGACATATAGTTGATGTGTTAGAGTTTTTGGAAAGGCACAACCAGATCTCTGCTGCGCTAATCTTTTTAGATGCTGAAAAGGCTTTTGATCAATTGAACTGGCAATTTTTGTTGAAAGTTTTAGACAAAATGGATTTTGGGGAAAATTTTTTACAACCGATTAGGGCATTATACCAAAAACAAACTGCCCGAATTATAGTTAACAATAGTTTGACAACAGTATGTAATATTGAGAAGGGCACAAGGCAAGGGTGTCCGCTATCGCCCTTGTTATTTGTATTAACATTAGAGATATTATTGGTTAAGATTCGGAATTCGGAAAAAATTAAGGGGATACAAGTTGGAGATCAGGATTACAGATTGAGAGCATTTGCAGATGATCTGGTTGTTACAGTGACCCAGCCAGAGAACTCTGTTGTGGACCTGATGGAGATAATAACACAATATGGGAAGGTTTCTGGATTTAAAGTAAATATACAGAAAACTAAAATTTTGGCTAGAAATATGACAGTTTCGCAGAAGGCTCTCCTAGAAGGATTAACTGGATTTGAGATTGTTAAAAGGGTTAAATATTTGGGGGTGATTTTGTCGCCCTCTAATACAAAGCTATATAAAAATAATTATGAAAAGTTATGGGGGAAAATTCAAAAAGAACTGGAGAGTTGGGAAAAATTGCAATTGTCTTTGTTGGGACGGATTGCAGCAGTGAAAATGAATGTCCTGCCCAAATTTTTATTCTTATTTCAAATGATACCGATTCTTAAGAAAGACTCTAACTTGGAGGAATGGCAGCGTGGTATCAATAAATTTGTGTGGGCAGGGAAAAAGCCACGAGTTAAACTTAAGATTATGCAGGATACTCGTGAGAGAGGTGGCCTTAAAATGCCTAATTTTAAATTATATTATGAAGCTGCTGCACTAGTAGGAATAAGTGATTGGATTAATTTGACACAATCGAGGTTATTAAATCTTGAGGGCCATGATCTGTTGTTTGGCTGGCATGCATATTTGTTGTATGATAAGAAGGTAGATACTGTGTTTAGGATGCATATTTTAAGACAGGCATTGCTGAGAGTTTGGAAGAAGTATAGACATAAGTTAAGCAGCAAGATACCATTGTGGGCAATCCCAAAACACGCAATAGAAAATATACATGCTGGTTTCAAACATGATGAGACTACTTATAAGGAAATTTTAAGTTTGGAAAGGAATATTTGGTGCTTGAAATCATATAGTTTCTTGCGAGAAGAGAAGGTTGTTCAGACTTGGTTTCAATATATTCAGTTACAGGCCAGGTGGAAAGAAGACCAAAAAAATGGATTTGCAACGACTGATGAAAATTTGATAAAGCAAATTAGAAATCAAGGACCAGCACATATTAAACGGATATATCTTGCATTGATAGAGATCGATTCAGAAACAGAGCTTGTTAAGGATTGTATGATAAAATGGGCCCAAAACATTCAGGAAGTTATTACAATGGACACGTGGGAAAAGATCTGGGTGAGGAATGTAAAATTCACTCAAGCTCAAAGTCTAAGAGAGAACTTTTACAAAATGTTTTATAGATGGCATCTAGATCCTAAAAAGCTTGCAAGTATGTATCCGAATTATCAGCCTAAATGTTGGAGGTGTGGTGATGAAGAGGCAACATATTTTCACATATGGTGGACATGTAAAAAGGTCAAGGCTTTTTGGATAAAAGTCTGGTGGAATATGCAGAAGATTTTTAAACGGAGGATAAAGTTTTGTCCGCAATTTTTTTTGTTGGGAATAATTGTTGACGCTACAGTTGTGGACTCTAAGTTGATGTTGAATTTAGTTACGGCAGCAAGACTTTTGATAGGTCAATATTGGAAGAAAGAGGAACTGCCGACTATACAAGAGTGGATTTTAAAGGTTTCCGACTTGGCAGAGATGGCGAAGATTTCGGCCTATTTGAAAGATTACTCGCAAGAACATTATATTATGGAATGGAGAAAATGGATTGAGTTTATCCAGAATAAGTATAGGGTCAAGAAGTTTTATCTAGCATTTGAATAAGTCTTCTTTCGTTTTCTTTTTTCTTTTTTTATTTTGTCTTCTATATATATTTAATAATGCTAAGTTTTGTTTGATCCTATATAAGTTAGAGAGTGATGGATTTTAGAATTTATAGTTGTTAGGATATGGTTGTTTATGATTGCTTTTTTATATATATATACCTTGTATTTAGCTCTGGGAAGTCCGGGGGGGGGGAGGGGGGTTGGGGGGAGGTGGGGGGGAGGAGGGAGGGGGGGAGGGGGGGGAAGAGGGGAGGTAGGGAGGGGAGGAGGGAGGGGGAAGGGGGTTTTTTAAAGGAAAACTGTATTTTTAAAACTTTTCAATAAAAAAAAAGCAGAGCTTAAGATGTGGCAAAAAATATTTTTTTTAAATTCCATTTATATCCCGCCCTTCTCCGAAGACTCATGGCAGCTTACAAGCTTAGCAGTAGCCTTCATTTTATGTATATGCCTGCTTATTAGGGCTTTCACACACACCCCCCAAGCGGCATTATTACAAAGTCAGCTTAATTGCCCCCAACAATCTGGGTCCTCATTTTACCTACCTCGGAAGGATGGAAGGCTGAGTCAACCTTGAGCCTGGTGGGATGCGAACCTGCACTAATTGCAGGCAGCTGGTGTTACTTAAGGAGGCATTAGCCCACTGCTCCACCAAGGCTCTGAAGAACTGGGGAGTAAACCAGCTGTTTATTAATTCCTCTCCAGTTAAGGAGAGGATTTAAGATCATCCACAAGTGTTCCAGACAACTGCTCCTCACAAGAGCCTGAAAGATAGTGGCCTCTGGGGAGTTTAGAGCTCTGGGGTATGAGGAAATATCTATCTGGCTCACACCATAGTTGGCACCTTTGAAAGTTTGCACATTTCTTTTTCTAATTACTTTTGAAAATTGCTTTTTATCTGCTTTTATCTATTAGGAACTTTTGGATAGACACGTTTTACAGCACCAGGTAAGTATCTTTCAATCCTTAGTGAAAGAAGTTTTAACTAATAGTTGAAGCACACACACACACACACACACACACACACACACACTGCTTTTTTTCTTTAAAAAAGGTGCCAGAACTCAGAGGTGCTGTCAATGGGAGCGATGCCAGTGTCTTGCTATGGCGTTGTCGCCCGTCCTTTGCACCCCTGCCCCTGCGGCTCAGAGCCACATGCCGTGGGGATTCCCCTCCCCACAGCCGCCATGGGGATTCCGCTTCCTGCAGTTGCCATGCCGTGGCCCGTGCTGAGCCCCCACCCAGAGCTGCTCTGAACCCCGACCCAGAGCTGTGTTCCTCATGGCAGCGGTCTCCGGCGCCAAACAGCTGATGGCCTCCAGCACTGGCACTCGTTCACTTACTGCCCCGTCGCTTCCAAATGCAGTAAGTGAGTGAGCAAGCAAGTGGTGTTTGGAAGTTTTTGGAAGCGATGGGGCAGTAAGTGAGTGAGTGAACGAGCAAATGGCATTTGGAAGCATCGGGGCAGTAAGTGAGTGTGTGAACGAGCAAATGGCATTTAGAAGCGATGGGGCAGTAAATGAGCGAGCAAGCAAGAGGCCTTTGAAAGAGACGGAGTGAGTGGGGGAGAGACTGAACGAGGTGCCTTTGAAAGAGACGGAGGAGTGAGAGCAACTGGAGGCTTTTTTTTATTGAAAAGTTTTACAATACATTTTTTAAAAAGACAAAACCCCTCCCAACCCCCTCCCCTCTCCCCAAACCTCCCCAACACCTCCCTCCCCTCCCCCTCCCCCTTCCCCGACTTCCCAGAGCTCAATACAGGGTATAAAAATACAAACAATCATAATCTACCTTATGCAAACAACAATAAAATATTAAATCTATTGCACTTTAACTCCTATAAAATAACTACAAGCAATTTAAATATCACATCAATACTTATTCAAATGCTAAATGAAACTTTTTAGTCCCATATTTATTCTGAATATAATCAATCCATCTTCTCCACTCCCCAATATATCTCTGTTGCGACTGATCTTTCAAGTACGCTGAAATCTTTGCCATTTCCGCCAGATTGGAGACTTTTAAAGTCCATTCTTCTATAGTCGGCAGTTCTTCCTTCTTCCAATATTGCGCTACTAAAAGTCTCGCTGCCGTAATTAAGTTCAACATCAGCGTAGTGTCCACAACAGTAGTATCAGTAATAATGCCCAGTAAAAACAGTTGCGGACAAAACTTTATCCTTTTCTTGAATATCTTTTGCATGTTCCACCAAATTTTAATCCAAAAAGCTTTAACCTTTTTACAGGTCCACCATATATGAAAATATGTTGCATCTTCACCGCCACACCTCCAACATTTGGGCTGGCAGTTTGGATACATACTTGCTAATTTTTTAGGATCTAAGTGCCACCTATAAAACATTTTATAAAAGTTCTCTCTTAAGTTTTGAGCCTGTGTAAATTTTACATTTCTCACCGAAATCTTTTCCCAAGTATCCATTGTAATGACTTCTTGAAAATTCTGAGCCCACTTTATCATACAGTCTTTAACAAGTTCTGTCTCTGAATCAGCAACTGGAGGCTTTTGTGAGCAAAGTGTGAGTGAGTGGTGGGGCTTTTGCGAGTGAAGGGTGAGAGAAAAAGGGAAAAGTGAGGGGGAGAAGGGAAAAAGAAAAAGCACTGACTTCTGACTTCCTCTGTTACAGGAGTAGAAGGAAGCATTAAAATTGAATCTCAACTTTTTGCTTTTCTATAATATTATAAACTAGCCATTTCTATCACAATAAATGAATCTAACCAATGAAACCCAAAATACCCCCCTTTTTTAGTCATCAAGTTTTTGACACCTTGTTAAGCACTGGTGGTGCTTGAATATTGTCATGTTCTAAAAGTGGTACAATTTCTGAAAAGGTTGAAAAGCCCTGATGTAAATGCAGCCTAAATTGTTTATTGTCATCCAATTTGCAAATAATATCTTACTTACTTAGTTGAGATGGTGTAGTTGGGCAGCAGGGAGGGGTGCAAAGTTCCTGCCTTTGCTGCAGACAACTTGCCTGTGCAACATTTGCCGGCCGGGTCTTTTGGCGCACTCAGCAGCAATTCCTATTGGCTTTCGAAACCCAATAGGCCAGGTGTAGGCAACCTTGGCTCTTTTATGACTCATGGACTTCAACTCCCAGAAGATGTTACATAACATAACATCAACTGGAAGATGTTAAACTGTCCTTCTGTTTCTTTCCTTCCCAAAAATTGTGTTAATGAGTCCTCTCTAAGCTCTGCTGATCAGCTTGTCCTGGATTGTTCTACTGCAAAACGGAACAGTTTGCAAGTTGCAGTTGAGACAGCCCACCTCATTTTAGATATATCACATATAATTGAAGATTGTAATTAGTTGCATGTGCACGTTCAGCAAGTGTGATGTATTTGTGCTGGCATTTCTAGGCCTCTTTCCAACCACATCCAGAAAAGTTTGTAACAAACATTGGAATTCTCAAGGCCATGTTTGGTATTTCCCAGCAATCTGTTACTGGAAGGAAAAAGCAATCCCTGCTGCGTTACTGATCCCAGAGAAGCATTTGCATGTATGCAAGTATCCTTAGGGTGCCATAGTTATGGATGAGAAATATTGGTTGCAAAGTTGGCATTTCTGGATGTAATACAGATATTTTGGACTTATTTTTGTTTCTTTGCATGTTTGATATTTTTAAAAAGGCATATGCTACTGACTGTGCTTATGCACATATGTAACATCTTTTGCTAGGATACATGACCACTGCTTGTCCAGAATGTGAAAAGAGAAAGATTGTGACTAAACAAAATTTTAATGTACAGATAATACCACCAGAAATTATTTTAGCCTTTTTAATAAATGTTGTTTTTGATGTTAAGCTCACCATGGAAAACATCATATATTGTTATGTATATACTAGGTTAATTATTTAAAGACTGAAGTGCAACATAACTAGATTCTAAATAATCTATTTTTCAAAACACACAACAGTCCAAACAATAAAAGTAAAGTCCAAATTAAGAATATTTCATTCTTAAGAATTGTTTAATTTAAAGTGGTTTAGTTGTAATAGATGGTTATAGATTCAAAATAGTTTTCAAGAGTATTTACAAAAGATACTATTTTTTTTCTAGCATCAGCTAAATTAGACATATTACATTGAGAAAAATGTTTCTCATTTCTTTCCTGTTACCTTTATTGATTTTATTGCAGAGATGTTAACATAGTAAATAGATTATTTTGTTATCTAATTTTACCTTCCAAAAGACAGAAGCAGATGAAAAATGTGAGGTTCTTTCCTGTTGGCTTTTTTGAATTAGCTGTTTTAGATTCTAAAAATTTAGTTCCTAAAGAAGTAACCTTGTAAATAATTTTAATGTCCTCCTCTAGTGCAGGGTAGGCAACCTTGGCTCTTTTATGACTCAAGGACTTCCAGAATTCCTGAGCCAGCATGGTTCAGCTTGGAAACCTCTCTTTTTCCCCTCAGCATGGCTGGCTCAGGATTTCTGGGAGTTGAAGTCCATGAGTCATAAAAAAGAGCCAAGATTGCCTATCGCTGCAATAGGCTTTTGAAAGCCAATAAAGGGAGCTTTTTTTTTGCAAAATAAAAGGTGCCGGAACGCCATTCTGAGCATTCTATGAGAAAAAAAGCCCTGTGTATATGTATATGTATAGGTATAGGTATAGGTATAGGTATAGGTATAGGTATAGGTATAGGTATAGGTATAGGTATATGTATGTATATGTAGTGGGGCTGGTTGAAAGGCTTTGCCTGGGGTGAGGGAAACTCGGACAGCTGCTGCCAGTTTTGGGCGCTGCGGGTGTGGATTGGGAGGAAGGAAAGAAAAAGGAGGAAAGAAAGGGGGTGGGAGTGGTTGCCATTGCTGTTGTCAGAGAGAAACCAGGTGAAGTCGAAGAGGGATTTGAAGTTTTAGCTGATCCCTTTCTGTGAAGGAGAGGAAAGGAGTGAGAGGGTGGAATTTTACTGCTTTCTTTTGCAGGGGCGCATATCCCGAGTGGAGGCAAGAGAGAGAGTGAGAAGAGAGCAAGTTGCTGGTGTTGCTAAATTCAGATTTTAACAATAAAGGAAAGGGGAGAGGGGTTTTGACACCAACAAGACCTGAAACTGCGATTGACGACAGAAGAGAAGGGGAGGCTGGTTGTTACTGCTTTGGAAACTAGCGGCTATTCGAACTTTGATTATTGTTACTTGTGCAAGGTATAGACATTGTGGGGAGTTGCCCTTGTGGGGCGAGCTCTTACTGCAGGATGCTGACTACTTTTGTTCGTCTTCCTATCGCTGCCTGGAGCTGGGGTTTCCCCGCCCCACTTGTTTCCAAACGGTTGCTGTGAAATCATTGACTATTGCTGCTATGACTACCTGGGGCTGTTAAACACCATCACGCATTGACTATCAGTGCTAGTCATCTTTGTTCCTGAAAGCCCCCCTTTGATGACGAGAGTCTGCCACCTCCTCACTTCACGTGAGGTTCTGTTAGAAAAGACACTTTACTAACATCTTGAGAGTGCAGCTGCAGAGCGCGATGGAGGGAAGTGGGGCTGGGAGGGCCTGGGCTTTGGTGGCCTCTGAGGGGGTAATGTGTCTGTGCCCTCATCACGTCCACAGATAATTGCCCAGCCGCCCTGTTGAGGGTGACTCGCTCCCTCCTTAATCAGGAGGTGAGGGAGGAGCCCTTGCAGGGGCAGGCCGAGGAGTTTAGCCAGCATCTGACTGATAAAATCACTCAGATTTGGGCTGGTTTGGATTCTGACTGGGCAGAGACTGATGAGGGGGAAGTCGAGCGGTCTTGGAAATGTTATCTGGAATGAATTCGATCCTGTGACCCCAGAAAAGGTGGACAGGATCATGAGGAGACTGAGTTCCACCACGTGTTTATTGGACCCGTGCCCCTCCTGGCTTGTGTATGCAGCTCGGGAGGGGACACGAGGCTGGTTCCAGCTGTTCTGTACCAGCCTACTACCGGCCCTGCAGAAAAGGCAGGGACAACCCCTTTACAAAAAGGCAAGAGGCTGGAACTAAGCCTGCCAAATTTATTGACACAAAACAGAGCAAACAGAGCAAAACCAAAACACGAACCATGAAACAGGAGCTATTCAAACGGTTGCCTTCAGCAAACCAGCCCTCCCACACATTCCCCTTTTAAACAGTTCAAGGCGTGGCTTCTCTCTGCCTCCTTCCGAGGTGCCCCATTGCCTTCCTCTGTTTACTCCTGATTGACTGCCTCCTGCATCGGGTGTCCTTGAACAGGGCCAGCTGTGGGTCATCTTCATCCACACTATCAGGCTCACACAGCTGGGTCTGCGTAGTGACCAGATGAGGGGGGCCTGGCTGAGGGCTCTGCGAAGCCTCAGGGCTGTCCTCTGCAGGCTCTCCAACACCCCCCTCCTCCTCCTCTGAATCGCCCGACCCAACTGCCGAACCCACAGGCTGACCCTGAATCACAACACAGGCAGTAATAACTGCTTCTTTGAGGGAGGGTACCCTCCCTGCCGCCTTGAAGGAGGTGGTGGTGAGGCCCCTCCTCAAGAAGCCTGCCCTGGACCCGGCTATTTTGAACAACTATCGTCCGGTCTCCAACCTTCGCTTTCTTGAGAAGGTTGTTGAGAGCATGGTGGCGCATCAGCTCCCTCTGTTCCTGGAGGAAGCTGATTATCTGGACCCGTACCAATCGGGCTTTAGGCCCGGGTACAGCACGGAGACGGCATTGGTCGCGCTGGTAAATGATCTCTGGTGGGCTCGGGACAGGGGTTGTTCCTCTGTCCTAGTCCTATTAGACCTCTCAGTGGCTTTTGATACCATTGACCATGGTATCCTACTGCAGCATCTCAGGGGGTTGGGAGTGGGTGGCACTGTTCTACAGTGGTTCTCCTCCTACCTCCTGGGCCGCTCGCAGTTGGTGTTGATGGGAGGGCAGAGGTCTGCCCCGAGGCCTCTTGTTTGTGGAGTCCCTCAGGGGTTGGTCCTCTCTCCCCTCTTGTTCAACATCTATATGAAGCCGCTGGGCGAGCTCATTCGTGGTTTCGGGGTGGGGTATCATCAGTACGCTGATGATACCCAGCTTTTTATTTCTACCCCGAACCAACCCAGTGATGCCTTCGACGTGATGTCCTGTTGCCTGGGGGGGGGGGTTGTCCAGGTTTGGATGGGGAGAAATAGGCTTCGACTCAATCCCGCCAAGACTGAGTGGCTGTGCATACCGGCATCTTGGATCAACCAGTCTATTCCATCGCTAACTATGGGGGGTGAGGTGTTACCCCCCCGTAGATAGGGCCCGCAACTTGGGCATCCTCCTGGACTCACGGCTCAGTTTGGAAGATCATATAGGAGCCGTGGCCAGGGGGGCTTTTGCCCAGGTTCGCCTGGTGCTCCAATTGCGGCCCTATCTGGACCAAGATGCCCTACGAACAGTCACTCATGCGCTTGTGACCTCCCGGATAGACTACTGCAATGCTCTCTACATGGGGCTGCCCTTGAGGACCACTCGGAGGCTTCAGCTGGTGCAGAATGCAGCCGCGCGAGTTGTGATGGGGGTCTCCTGATACTCCCATGTAACGCCTCTTCTCTGCGAGCTGCATTGGCTTCCAGTTGCCCTCCGGTTGAGACTCAAGGTGCTGGTGATGACCTATAAAGCCCTAAATGGCATGGGTCCGGATTATCTTACGGAGCACCTGCTGCCAGCATCAACTTCCCATCGTCCTGTGCGCTCCCACAGGGAGAGCCTCCTCAGGGTCCCGCCGGTCAGGGAGTGCCGGCGGGTGATCCCCAGGGGGAAAGCATTCTTGGTGGGCGTGCCCACCCTATGGAATCAACTGCCTGTGGAACTCCAGATCGCCCCCGACCTTCGCTCGTTTCACCGGGACCTAAAAACCTGGCTATTTGAGTTAGCCAGTCTGGACTGAGGGGTTTTAAGGTTTTAAATTTTAAATTTTAAACTCTTTTGGGGCTATTAATTTAATTTTATTTTAATTTGTACATTGCACTGTTTTAATTTGCTCTGTAAACCGCCCTGAGTCCCTCGGGAAAAGGGCGGTATATAAATCGAAACAAACAAATAAATAAATATACACAGTATATGTATGTGTATGTGTGTTTGTGTGTGTGTGTGTGTGTGTGTGTGTGAGAGAGAGAGAGATTCGAACCTGGGCTGATTGCACATTAGGCAGTTGTTTTAACCTCTAGGCCACAGGCTCTTTCTCACTTTGTTAGCTGAGAAGCAAAGGAGATATGTGTTAAATGTTTGTTAAGTATTTAGATTACCTTGCTAGGCCCCAAACATGAGACAATTATATATATATATATATATATATATATATATATATATATATATATATATATATATATATATATATATATATATATATACGTAAATTTTAGATTGCTAACAAAGAATTAAAGGGAGACTGATATGCATTTCAAACTTATTTGTTTTCATCAGTCAGCCATACCCTTCTGAGATTTGAACCTGGGCTGATTGCACATTAGGCAGTTGTTTTAACCTCTAGGCCGCAAGCTCTATCTCACTTTGTTAGCTGAGAAGCAAGGGAGATATGTGTAAATGCTTGTTAACTATTTAGGTTACCTTGCTAGGCCCCAAACATGGGACAAATCTTTATTTCCTGTTTCAGCCTAACCGAAGGCCATCGACAGGCAGTAGTCACACCAGTGACAGCTCATATTTGTGTAAATTTTAGATTGCTAACAAAGAATTAAAGGGAGACTGATATGCATTTCAAACTTATTTGTTTTCATCAGTCAGCCATACCCTTCTGAGATTCAAACCTGGGCTGATTGCACATTAGGCAGTTGTTTTAACCTCTAGGCCGCAAGCTCTATCTCACTTTGTTAGCTGAGAAGCAAGGGAGATATGTGTAAATGCTTGTTAACTATTTAGATTACCTTGATATATATATATATATATAAATTACAGATCAAAGATCTTCTCTCTTCACCTGATACTCAAGGTCAAGGATATCCACTGGCCAAAAACATTGAAAATCTCAGGCTGACTTGCTGCTGCTGTGGATGTAATGGATCTGATTTCTTTTTGAAAATGCTGACAATGTTATTTCAGTTTCAGCTTTCCAGCCCAAGTACATCTGACTTTAGCAGATGTAGATCTTACTTGAAGAGGAGCGAAAGTGGTGGGTGGATAAGAGGGCATGAGGTGGAGGACATATTTTTAGGTATTCCAATCCACAGCTGCTTAAATTAATATGTATTTTGTGTGTATCATGTACACAGCAATAGATTTTATAGGATAGATGAGTAATGCAGAACACATCTAGACCACTTGGAAATATTTGGCTCAGATTTATGTATGTGGGAGTTTACTGGAAGCAATTAAGCCAAAAATAATGAACTCACCAACTTCTAATAAATATTTCATCTGTGAGAAAAAAAATCTTAACAAAGGGTTGGGTTTTTTGTTTTTTCCCCCCCAGAAATCACATATTCCTCCTATATGCTCTCAAAATGGCCTTCCTATCATTGCAACTCACTTCTCTTTAAGTGTACAGTATGCGGACATTGCAATGTTTTGGATAGGTCATTTACATATTCTGCCAATCTTTGGTTTAAGACTGGAGGCAAGATATTTTCAATGATCTAGATTTTGGAATGTCTCTTTTGTTGCTTCTTTGTCAATTCCATTTTCTGCTAACAAATGCTTGGTCTTTGAAATTGTTGAACATGTCCTTTCTGGTACTGATTTGTTTTGAAATATGTTGCATTTTTAATTTAGTCGCTTTGATTTCATCTGATACTGATTAAATTGTAACCTTTTTATGGTTGAACTGTGTTTTATTTTTGCTAGTGGCCTTTAGCTACCTTTCGTGGGAGGTCAGTTTAAAAATACCTTAAATGAAACAAAAATAGTTGTGTGGGGGGGAAAAATTTCAACAAAGCGCCAAGTTACAGTGAAGATATTTGGACCATCTGAGAATTAGTCATATATAATTATAAAGATGTCTAAGGTGAATTAGCGTCATCCTGAGACTTCAGGACTGCCTTGGGCAATCCAGAAGATAAATTTGATTTGTTTTCTTAACTTTTTATGGCCAACTGAGCATACTTTCCAAAATACCAAAAAAAAAAGTGAGGCGGAGGGGAAAAGATGAGGAATTGCAACTATGTGACTAACAGTTGCAGATGTCAATGAGATAAAATTCAGAGAAATCTTCAGTTTTATTTCAAATCACAGGAGCATAGAAGGAATTTACATGAAGTTGCTTTGGGGACTAATTGCAATACCAGGGCTCTGGATGCCAAGACCAATAAATGTGATGCCTCTAACAAGAGTGGGTGTCTAGCATGACTTCCCAATCAGAGATGTAGAGTTTCACCAAATCCTTACCATCTAAGCCTATGCAGGTAGTCCTCAACTTATGATCACAATTGAGCCCAAAATTTATGTTGTTAAGTGAGAAATTAAGTGAGTTTTGCCCCCATTTTATGACTTTTTTGCCACATTTGTTAAGTGAATCCTGCTTTTTTAAATTAGTAACATAGTTGTTAAGTGAATCTGGCTTCTCCATTGACTTTGCTTGTCAGAAGGTCGCAAAAGGGGAGACACTGCAACTGTCCTAAATCTGAATCAGTTGACAAAATTCAGTTGCTGAATTTTGATCATGTGACCACAGGGATGCTGCAACCGTTGTAATTGTGAAAAATGGACATAAGTCATTTTTTTAGTGCCGTTGTGACTTCGAACGGTCACTAATCAAGCTGGTGTAAGTCAAGGGATACCTGTGCTATTTTATTACCTTTCTTAAGGGTGATATAAACCAATAATCTGTATCAGCAATTAAATTGTCCATGTGTCTGTGGGGGGGAGGTAGGCAGAAGGGGAAGGAGTAACCCTACCACATCTGCAGCCCTCCCATTCCTTATAATGCAATTGACTTTTTGGCTCTGTGTCTCTGCATGTGTGTTTGCACATGGAGAGCTCGAGAGATAACTAATTTATTATGATTACTAATTTGGTTAACTCCCACTTTTCTGCTCTTGCCTCCTTATTTCCCCTACAAGAACAACCATATGGGGTAAATTGAGCTGAGACAGAGTAATTGATCCAAAGTCATCTAATAGCAAGCACTAGCACTCATGGGCTCATAGTTTCTGGTCCAGCACCTTAACCAATTCATTCAGCTGACTCCTAATGTAATGTTTCTTACAACAAGTGTTACTCTAATATTATGGTGGGTTCACCAACATGCTAAAGCTTAAATCTAGATTAAAATAATACTGTACTTTTTATGTCAAATATAAAAACATTTGCATTCATACAAATTGTTCACAAAGCCATACAGTAGATAAAGTTGCTGTAGTAGTGCAATGGGCTAGATTATCACCAAGATCCCTTCTAACCCTTACAGTTTATGATTCTGTGAATTATTAAGAACTCCGTAACCTCTCAAATTTCAAGACAGCTAGCACATGTTATTTGCACCAATCTTTCTGAAGACTGGCAAATAGCTTCTCCTGGAAGTTTTTTTTTACACTTTCAATAATTTTTATATATTCAATACATGCCAACCAAATGTTCTAGCACAGGGGTATCAAACTCAATTTCATTGAGGGCTGCATCAGCATTGCGGTTGCCCTCAGGGGGCCGGGTGGGTATGGCCTGGGTGGGCGTGGCCTACTGGGTGGGCATGGCTAAAGTGCGTATGGCCTACTGGGTGGGCATGGCCAGCTCTACATTGTTCGTATCAAGGGTGCCTATGGGGGCCTGGGCAGGAGTGGGACAGATCTGAGGGTCTCTGGCAGAGAAGGAGGGTCCCTGGGCCGGGGCCAAGGCAGCGGGGGCCATTCCCTCACTGTTTCCAGGATGGCTTCACAGGCCACATGAAACCACTTCGCGGGCCAGATCCGGCCCCCGGGCCTTGTGTTTGACATGTCTGTTCTAGCAGAAACAACCTTTGTTTAGATTTCAAAATGATCTGGACAATATACCTTCTTATTTCATCTCTCTCTCCCTCCTCTCTCCCTCTCCCTCTCCCACCCCCACTCTGTTTGTGTGTGTATGTGCATGCGTGTGAATGCATGCATCTTCAAGTTGGTTTTGGACTCTGGTGACTGCCTAGACTAGCCTCCAGAGTTTTCTTGGCATGATTTTTCAGAAGTGGTTTGTCATAAACTGCTTCCTGGGCCTGAGAGAAAGTGAGTGTCCCAAGTTCACACAGATGGCTTTAACCTTAAAGCAGGACTGGATCTCATGACCTCCTGGTTTCTAGCCTGGTTTCTTAACTGCAACACCAAAAAGGCTCTGAAAACATTTCAGTTATTTTGTCAATATACTAGCAAATGAGAATGGATTCACTGATCAGCCATTGCAGCAGAAACGGCAGAAATGTTAGATCATTTCTCTTCAGAACTGCCAATTCAAAGAGAAGAGCACAATTATTCCATTATTGGTGTCTTGAACCAATGCCAGTTGTAGCATTACAGATGGAAGTACTTTATAGAATGTACATGTTCTGGCTGGTGAGTTCAGGCATGGTTATATTGCACTCATCTGTGCTGTACCTTATAAATGAGAAGATGCTTAATTCCATATGTTTAAAGATTCAGAATGAAGTCACTGTAAAATAAGATGGGCAATCTGAGGGTCCCATCTATACCCATGCACTGGCCATCAGTGATTGCATTCAAGCACTGCCTATAGTCATATGATGACCCAATTAATCTGTAGCAAATTTCCAACAAACTATATACACAGTCTATTTTTGATTTCTGGCTTTAAAAGGGGATTGGATAATTCTTGGGCCAGCTGTTAGAGCTATTAGTATTCAAAGTTCAAGGTTCCCTTTGGATAGTGGTTAGGGTTGCACCATTTACAGATTTCTCTCTCAGTATGATATATAGAACCAAACAAATTCAGGCAAGGAACAGAGGAGAGGGACATAAAAGCACACTTGTTTTCAATGGGTGCTAAGAAACCAGCATATTTCAGTATTCACAGTGGTGGTATTTTGTTGTTGTTTTACAATCAGAAATGTGTGATAGATAGGAAGGTTTCAAATTGTAAATGTTCACCATTCCCAAAGAGATACATTGAGTCTTCTGGTTGCAAAAATTTGGATAACCATGAGTCAATAGCAAAGCACCTGAATTTTATGTATTTCTTTGCCACCATTTAACAATTATCTGGATTTTGCAGCCCAGATCTAGTAGATCTATCATAGATCTCTTTCTGCACAAAGTTCTTTCATACACTCATGCATATACATCTCTCCACAATCTACTCACTATCACTGCATTCTATCTGGCAGTAAATTTACCTTTTGCTAATAGAGGAGGATCTCTCCTTCTAAAAAGATTGTCCTGCACATTAACCAACAGAATGGAGCTGAGTCGAGTGGATTGGAACCAGAGCCAAACGCTGCCTGTGTGTTTTATTATGGATTTTTGGGTTGTGATGGGGTGGGTGGGTTGTAGAAAGGGGCTTTTGTTATTGTGTTATCGTGGCTCCTCCCCCCTCCGCCACTCAGCGAGCCTGGCTCTACGGACGCAGTGGACCTGGTGGTGCTATTGCTGTGGCTATGGTGCCTGCTGTAGTGCTCCCCCTCCCCTCTTGCCTCCGTGGAGGCTGCAGCTGTTCCTGCTGTTGTGGCTGAACTCGTTGTTTTGGGTTTTTGGTTCCCCGCGATGGGTCGCCATTACTGTCATCGTGTCTGCACCCCTTTTTTTAGAGCTGTCATCGCCACTCTTATTATGGCTTCTGCTGTCTCCGCCACCCACTACACAATACATACCATCATTGTTATCATGACTGTGGCTTTGGGATCTGCCACTGGCTGACTGAACTTTCTTACTGCTTCCAACTGCTGGCACCCCTCATTGTTTGATGTTACCATTTCCCTTTTTGTATGTGTCCGTATACTACAGCAGAACTTTACTCCCTGCGAGATTCCCCCCTCTTGCAGGAGCAACCATCTTTTTTATGGAAGATCTCCCTTGATGACGGGTTGTGGGACCCCGAGAGTTGGTATGCCGCAAAGAGGAGTCTGAGGGGTTTTTTATTAAGATTTTTAAATAAAATTTTAAGGGGATCGGGGGGGAGGCACAAGGGATCCGGAGTGAACTTGGGGGAGTTCGACCCGGACAGCAGTCCAGACCATCGGATGATCATGGTGGGGGGAGTAGGGAGTTGGGGGGGGAATCAGCTCTGAGGGAGAAGGGTCTTCCTATCCTGACAGTGATTGGGAGGGGCAGAGAATGTGGGAGCAGAGGGCTTCATCATAATTGGGGAACAGGTCACCGCTGTCTTCAAGCGGTGGCCTGTTCCCACCCTCATTGCTCTTCTCGCTCCCCCGGGGGCATAGGATTGCAGAACCCTGGGCTCAGGTTGGCCTATACCAGGGGTCGGCAACCGGAAAAAGGAAAAGAGCCACTCAGAACCGGTTCCATCACACAAACAAAAAAGTGGGAGCCACAAAAAGTGCGCGCACGTGCGTCCACACATGCGCATGTGCAAAAAACATGGGAGGCACCTGCGTGGTGACAGGTCTCCCCTTTGGAGAGGTGCGTGCGCACCTCCGCCCGAATGGAGTTCTCGGCACTAGTGGCTTTTGTAAAGCAGGAATTGCTTCCAGCGGAGTCTTTTCCCTCTATTTTTTTTTACAATAAGTTTCTCCTCCCTCTCCCCTCCCTCAAAAATAGAGGGACCTGGTCCAAAGCGCTAATTAGAAACATCATTTGAGCAATAAACTTAAACACTTTCGAGCAAATAATGCCTGCGGAAAAGAAAGGGAGCGAGCCAGGAACCTGGTCCTCGCCTACAGCGGCCAGGCCCCGGTGGCTTTTAAAAGCCCGGGGCCTCGCTGGGAACGGAATTTTTAAGGGAGGGCTGTGAGAGGGAAAATGGAGGATTTTCACCTGGAGGTTGCGGGGGATCTGGCAGCTTTCCAAATGCGGCGCCATTGTCCGTTCGGGCGGAGGTGCGCGCGCAGCTCTCCAAAGGTTTGGAGAGCTGCGCGCGCACCTCCGCCCAAACAGCGGTTTAGAGACCTGCTGGTGCCGGTTTAGAAAGCTGCTGCGGGCTGCGGCAGCTTTCTAAACCGGCACCAGCAGGTCTCCAAACCGCACCTCCACCTGAACACCAGCAGGTTTCCAAATGGGTGTTCGGGCGGAGGTGCACGCGCACCTCTCCAAAGGTCCTTCTGCCGTGACCTGAAGACGTTGTTGTTCCAACAAGCGGGCCTTGACTGACTACGGTTTTAATTAGCTCTTTACTGGTTTTTAAATTGTCAGAGATCCACCCCGAGGTCTCTCATTTGTGGAGTCCCTCAGGGGTCGGTCCTCTCGCCTCTCCTGTTCAACATCTATATGAAGCCGCTGGGCAAGATCATTCGTGGTTTCGGGGTGGGGTATCACCAGTACGCTGATGATACCCAACTTTTTCTTTCCACCCCGAACCAACCCAGCGATGCCCTCTCCGTGATGTCCCGGTGCCTGGAGGCGGTTCAGGTCTGGATGGGGAGAAACAGGCTTCGTCTCAATCCCGCCAAGACTGAGTGGCTGTGCATATCGGCATCTCGGGTTAACCAAGTTATTCCACCTCTAACGATGGGGGGTGAGGTGTTACCCCCCGTTGATAGGGCTCGCAACTTGGGCGTCCTCCTGGATTCACGGCTCAATTTTGAAGACCACATAGGAGCCGTGACCAGGGGGGCTTTTGCACAGGTTCGCCTGGTGCGCCAGTTGCGTCCCTATCTGGACCGAGATGCCCTACGCACAGTTACTCATGCGCTCGTGACCTCCCGTTTGGACTACTGTAACGCTCTCTACATAGGGCTGCCCTTGAAGACCACTCGGAGGCTTCAACTGGTGCAGAATGCGGCCGCGCGAGTTGTTATGGGGGTTTCCCGATACTCCCATGTAACACCTCTACTCCGCGAGCTGCATTGGCTTCCGGTTGCCCTCCGGGTGAAATTCAAGGTGCTGGTTATTACCTATAAAGCCCTACATGGCCTGGGTCCGGGCTATTTGAGGGAACACCTGCTGCCGGCCTCAAACGCCCTTCGCCCAGTGCGCTCCCACAGGGAGGGTCTGCTTAGGGTGCCGCCGGTGAGAGATTGCCGGCGGGTGACACCCAGGGATAGGGCCTTCTCGGTGGGAGCGCCTGCCCTCTGGAACCAGCTGCCGGTGGAGCTGAGGACTGCCCCCGACCTCCGATCATTCCGCCGGGGCCTGAAGACCTGGCTCTTTGAGCTCTCAGGCCCAGGCTGAGGAGAAATTTTTAATTGGGGTTTTAATGTATACAGGGTTAATTTAATATTTTTTTAATTTGGTTTTTTAACTTTTATATGGTGGATTTTTAACTCCCTGTAAACCGCCCTGAGTCCTCAGGGAATAGGGCGGTATATAAATGTAACTAATAAATAATAAATAAAATAATATAATTATTGTATTTATTGTTTAATTCTTTTTTAAATTTTCTATTTTATGTTTTAAATTTTTATTGTTGTGCGCTGCCCTGAGTCCTTAGGGAGAAGGGCGGCATATAAATTTAATAAAATAAATAAATAATAAATAAATAAACCCCATGGCTGGCAATCTACCTAGTATCATTGTGAGGGACAATGGAGTAATGGTTGTCCAACTATAAAGTAGGTATTATAATTATTGCATTTGCAGGTAACCATCCCGTAACCTGTTTAGAGCGATCTGGTTCCTTTTGGAGAACATCAATTTACAGCACTTTTGTGAAGAATGTGCTAGGTACCAGTGGGAAAAACTTGTTTGGATTCATCCCAAACTGGTCTCTCCCTTTCAGGCAGGTCCCATGAAGTTGACAGCGGTGCAGTCTTGCTCAGTTAGCTGGGATGAATTTCATCCTGTTGGCCTGAGGAAGTGGACAGAATTATAAGAACTGTAAACTCAGCTACCACTAGATCCATCTCCCTCCTGATTAGCCAAACCTAGCCAAAAAGAGATGTGTGGTTGTGTCTAGGTGGTCATTAATTAATATCGGAGGGAAGGGGTGGCTCATCATTACTGAAGTAGTGTGCCCTTCTTCAAGAAACCATCATTGGACCCAACCACATTGGACAACTTTTGTGCTCTCCAACTTTCCCTTTCAATCAGATTTCAGACTCAGGTATGAGGCGGAGAAAACATTGATCACACTTCTGGCAGGAGCAGGATGAAGTGTACATCCATCCTTGGTCTTCTTTATCTCTTGCTGACATTCAAAATTAGTGGTCAAAATATCCTGGTTTAAGTCAGGTGGGTTGAGAGTGCAGGAACAATATGATGGTTCTTCTTCCAAGGTCAGTTCTAGTTGCCCTTTATTTATTTATTAAATTTATATGCTACCCATCTTGGTCACTTCTAGGTGGCTTACAACAAGGTAATTAAGGGAAGAGATCTAGCCCAAGGTCTTTTTTTAATGGGCTCTCTACTTCTGTTTAACATCTACTTGAAGCTGCTGGATGAGGTCCCCTGCTAACCATGGGCCAACCTAATGACGCTCTTTACATTTTTTTATCGGTGTCTGGAGGCTAAAAGCTGTAGGGTAAGCATCACCTTTCTGGTGACTGAAGGCAACATTTCCTGATTGTGGTTGTTTAATATTGCCATTTTTCCTAGCTCAGTTTTTTTCTTTCTCTATGTGTATGTGTGTATTTGTGTGTTGTTACACCTATTAACCACCTGCTGCTCCCTCTTTGAAACAGCCTCCAATTTCTACTTTCAGTATGTTTCCTCTTAAATTTAATTGTGCTATTTGAGCTCAATGATCCAAGCAGATATAGCCAGGAATCATTTGCTATTTTTTATTTTAAAAACAAACAAGCATGAAACTTTTAAGCAACTGTTTAATTCTTACTTGGGGGCGGGGAATGACGTGTAAATACTATCAGTTTGCATGAAATCTGTCTGGTTTTATTGCCTCTCTGCAGTGAAACAACAGACATTGGGTTTCTGACTTAGCTCATTGGGAATTAAGCACCTACATTATTATTTAAACTTAATGGCTATAAAAATCAAACCCATATGTATTCTAAGCTCTTTTCGATTTCACTGGGGCTTAAGCATGTGCATAAACTGTGCATGGGATGGTAGCCAATATTCTTAGCACATAAATGGGAAATGAAATAGCATTAGAACTGCCTAGGATTGAAGATAAAATCTAGCTTTCAGTTAAATATGACCAGGAAAGTGCTAAAACAAATCTGCTGAGGAGGAGTGTTTGTGGCCAAATATGCACACTTTGGGGGAATTTAAGGGGCTTCCAACAAAGAAGAGGGGTTACCCTATCCTCCAAAGCACCTGAAGGCAGGACAAGAAGCAATGGACAAAAACTAATCAAGGAGAAAAGCAACCTGGAATTAAGGAGAAACTTCCTAACAGTGAGAACAATTAACCAGTGTAGGTGCTCCATCACTGCATCACTCCATCACAAATGGACAGCCATTTGTCTGGAATGGTATAGGGTTTCCTGCCTGGGCAGGGGGTTGGACTAGAAGACGTCCAAGGTCCCTTCCAACTTTGTTATCCTGTTAATATGGGGCAAAGTTTGGGTAGAATCTGAAGTTTCAAAACTGAGTCTGATGATGTTTCCCCAATCTGTCTGCAAAGACAGATGCACAAGCATCCAAATACAGAAAATCAATGTTTTATCATACTAATTGACATAGTTTAGCTCAATTTTTTTAATAGTGAAAGCTCCAGAGCACTGTAAATATTTTCTCATAATCAGATAGCAGCACATTTTCTGAGGCACTTGAGGCACGTATGACAAGAAATGATGAATTATTATAGTTATCAGTGCGCCAAACATGATGCAGGCATCACAGGACATGCCAGCATTTCAATAAGAGTTTGGAAATGCATCTTTCTCAGGCTACAAGAACATTTGAATACAGTTCTCCTTTGTCACCATATTCCGGGGCTACCAAAACAAGACTTTATTACAGCTGTTGTTTCTTGTACCAAAACCCAAACCGAGCTGAAAACTATTCTGCTTGGTTTTTGGAAAATGCATACACTCTCACTTTTGAATCAAAATACTTGTTGCAAAGTCAATGCATATTCCAAAACTAGTCACAATTTGCAATTCCTCTGACTTACTTTTTCATTTGTTTTCCTCAACTTGTTTCATATCTCATTGTTATTATATATTTGCAATTTGGCTTGCCAATGCCGCTGTTATTTTAAGATATATTGTCGGCACCATGTTGTACTGCGGTGATACAGCAAATCAATTTAAAACATCCATTATGTTATCAAACTGCTGATAAATAGCACAGCACTTGCTCTGCTGAATGTCCTTGTCTCTGTGCTCAGAAGATGTTTCAGGTAAATGAGATGAAAACTGGATATCAGAGGAGTTGTTCAGTGCCCCTTTTAAACAAATGCAGCACAAATAATAACAAAATGTTGTGTTTGTGCAATGTCATCAAACCACAAGCTACCCAACCATCTTTTCCTAGCGGCCTAGCCTATGGGACTGATTTAGGCTTCTGGCATGAAGCCAAAAAGGAATTCAGTAAACTGTAGTCACACATTCTGGCTTGTTGTTAGCTGTGAAGTTGTGTCTGACCCATCGCGACCCCATGGACAACATTCCTCCAGGCCTTCCTGTCCTCTACCATCTTCTGGAGTCCATTTAAGCTCATGCCTACTGCTTCAGTGACTCCAACCAGCTACCTCATTCTCTGTCGTCCCCTTCTTCTCTTGCCCTCAACCTTTCCCAGCATTAGGCTCTTCTCCAGTGAGTCCTTCCTTCTCATTTGGTGGCCAAAGTATTTGAGTTTCAACTTCAGGATCTGGCCTTCTAAAGTGCAGTCAGGGTTGATCTCCTCTAGGACTGACCGGTTTGATCGCCTTGCAGTCCAAGGGACTCGCAGGAGTCTTCTCCAGCAACATAGTTCAAAGGACTCAATCCTTTGGCACTCAGCCTTTCTTATGGTTCAAATTTCACAGCCATACATTGCAACTGGGAAGACCATAGCCTTGACTATACGCAGTTTTGTTGACAGGGTGATGTCTCTGCTTTTTAGTGTGCTGTCTAGATTTGCCATGGCTTTCCTCCCCAGGAGCAAGCATCTTTTAATTTCTTGGCTACAGTCCCTATCTGCAGTGATCTTGGAGCCCAGGAAAATAAAATCTGTCACTACCTCCATTTCTTCCCCATCTATTTGCCAGGAATTGAGAGGGCCAGATGCCATGATCTTGGTTTTCTTAATGTAAAGTTTCAACCCAACTTTTGCACTCTCCTTCTTCACCTGCAACAAGAGGCTCTTTAGTTCTTCACTTTCTGCCATTAGAGTGGTATCATCTGCATATCTTAGGTTGTTGATATTTCTCCCGGCAATCTTAATTCCAACTTTTGATTCATCTAGCCCTGCTTTTCTCATGATGTGCTCTGCATATAAGTTAAATAGGCAGGGTGACATTATAGAGCCTTGCCGGACTCCTTTCCCAAATTTGAACCAATCAGTGGTTCTGTGTCCAGTTCTCACTGTTGCTTCTTGACCCGCATATAGGTTTCTCAAGAGACAAATAAGATGGTCTGGTACTCACATCTCTTTAAGAATTTGCCACAGTTTGTTGTGATCCACACAATCAAAGGCTTTAGCATAGTCAATGAAGAAGAAGTAGATGTTTTTCTGGAATTCCCTAGCTTTCTCCATGATCCAGCGTATGTTGGCAATTTGATCTAAATTTCCTCTACCTCTTCGAAATCCTGCCTGTACTTCTGTGGTAGTTCTCGATCCACATACTGCTGGAGTCTAGCTTGTAGGATTTTAAGCATAACTTTACTAGCATGTGAAGTGAGTGCAATGGTGCGATAGTTTGAACATTCTTTGGCACTGCCTTTCTTTGCAATTGGAATGTAAACTGATCTTTTCCAATCCTGTGGCCACTGTTGAGTTTTCCAAATCTGCTGGCAAATTGAGTGTAGCACTTTTACTGCATCGTCTTTTAAGATTTTGAATAGCTCAGCTGGAATACTATCACCTCCACTAGCTTTGTTGTTGCTCAGCTTTCCTAAAGCCCATTTCACTTCACATTCTAGGATGTCTGGCTCGAGGTCAGTGACCACATCATCGTGGTTATGAGGGACCTTAAGCTCGTTCTTGTATAAATCTTCTGTGTAATTTTGCCACCTCTTCTTAATCTCTTCTGCCTCTGTTAGGTCCCTGCCATTTTGGTCCTTTATCATGCCCATTTTTGCATGAAACGTTCCCTTCATCTCTCCAATTTTCTTGAAGAGCTCTCTGGTCTTCCCTATTCTATTGTTTTCTTCTATTTCTTTGCACTGTTCATTTAAGAAGGCATTCTTATCTCTTCTAGCTATTCTCTGGAATTCTGCATTCAATTGGGCGTATCTTTCTTTTTCCTCCTTGCTTTTCGCTTCCCTCCTTTCCTCAGCTATTTGCAAAACTATCTCAGACAGTCATTTTGCTTTCTTGCATTTCTTTTTCTTTGGCATAGTTTTAGTTGCTACCTCTTGTACAATGTTGTGAACCTCTGTCCATAGTTCTTCAGGCATTCTGTCTATCAGATCTAATTCCTTAAATCTATTTGTCACCTCTACTGTATATTCAACAGGGATATGATTTAATTCATACCTGAGTGGCCTAGTGCTTTTCCCTACTTTCTTCAGTTTAAGCCTAAACTTTGCAACGAGAAGCTCATGGTCTGAGCCACAGTCAGCTCCTGGACTTGTTTTTACTGACTGTATAGAGCTTCTCCATCTTTGGCTGCAGAGAACATAGTCAATCTGATTTCTGTGTTGACCGTCTGCTGATGTCCATGTGTAGAGCTGTCTCTTGGGTTGTTGGAAAAGAGTGTTTGCTATGACCATCATATTCTCTTGACAAAATTCTATCAGCCTGTGCCCTGCTTCATTTTGTACTCCAAGGCCAAACTTGCCTGTTATTCTGGTTATCTTTTGGCTTCCTACTTTAGCATTCCAATCCCACATGATGATAAGCACATCATTTTTTGGTGTTAGTTCTATAAGGTGCTGTAGGGCTTCATAGAACCGGTCAATTTCATCCTCTTCAGCACTGGTGGTTGGGGCATAGACTTGGACTACTGTGATACTGAATGGTTTGCCTTGGATTCGAACTGAGATCATTCTATCATTTTGGGGATTGTATCCCAGTATTGCTTTTCCTATTCTTTTATTGACTATGAAGGCTACTCCATTTCTTCTGAGGGATTCTTGCCCGCAGTAGTATACCTGATGGTCATCTGAATTAAATTCACCCATTCCTGTCCATTTTAGTTCGCTGATTCCTAAGATGTCAATGTTCAGTCTTGTCATCTCTTGTTTGACCACTTCTAGCTTGTCTTGATTCATGGATCTTATATTCCAGGTTCCTATGGAGAAAAAATCTTTACAGTATCGGACTTTCCTTTCACCACCAGATACATATACAGCTGAGTGTCCTTTTGGCTTTGGCCTAGTTGCTTCATTCTTTCTGGTGCTACTCGTACTAGCCCTCTGCTCTTCCTCAGTAGCATATTGGACACCTTCTGACCTGAGGGGCTCATCTTCCAGCGTCATATCGTTTTGCCTTTTGGTACTGTCCATGGGGTTTTCATGGCAAAGATACTGGAGTGGGTTGCCATTTCCTTCTCCAGTGGATCACGTTTTGTCAGAACTCTCTGCTATGACCTGTCCATCTTGGGTGGCCCTGCACGGCATAGCTCATAGCTTCATTGAATTATGTAAGCCCCTTCGCCATGACAAGGCAGTAATCCATGAAGTGGCATTCTGGCTTAGTGTGCTGTATAAACTCAGACTTTGAGTTCATAGTTTAATATATTTTTGTGACTTCAGCAAATTGGATTAAGCATGAATTAGCATCTTTTATGAACACAGCTATACTATGGAGAACGTGGAGTAGCAAATATATTGACCAACAATAGCTAGATTATACAAGTACACACATTGGAAGTTACATGGTTAGCCACTGTATTCGTTTTACTCACTTTAAAGAAATATTGCATACTAGAGGCTGCTTAGCTTGACAATGTTGATACTTACCAATGTTCATTTTATTACTTACATTTAAAATCCAAGCAAAAATTTGTTTTTATTAAAGCACTACTTTTCTCAGATCATTACACCTGTAGTCTAAATTGTGTAAGTCAAAACTAATATTTTGTGGTGGAATTATACAAATGATCAAACACCTCAACAAAGTTCCCAACCACCTACTTCTGAGGCATGCAAATATAATTTTGCATGTAACTGGTGATTAAACAGTGAATGTAAAATAACATTTTTCTTTGTTTGCAATAGTGGCGAATAGTGGCAAATGCTGCTGCCAATGTTATCAAGCTTGGTAACGAAACGTTCAGAAACCAACCCACAAGCTCGGAGAAAAAACTTTCACCCTCATTTTTCTTTGTATTTTGCTTGCGTGTTCCTGTGCCTCCAACCAGATTTTCCTAATATCAAATTGGCACTATCAAAGTGAAAACTTGGAAAGGATAAACCCAATCCTAGGACTCAAATGCTAAACTAGTGACATAGCCATTAAGATATTCAATAGGTTTGTTTCCCTTCTGCCAATCTTGACTATACTCTGAATGACTGCACTGTAATAGCTACATCAGCTTTCAGATAATAGAAATTCATTTCACTGTTTCCAATCTTTTCAATATCTCCTCTGCTAGGACTGAAGAGAGTGCATAATGCAATTGGCAGGAATACCTTCAATTATATACTCTGTATCCTGGGCCTTACTCTATCATGTGAGAGAAACATTAATAAAGAGAAATTCACTATCTCTGTCATTTTCTTGAAGCTGAGCCAGAAGCCATGTAATAAAAAGATAGCTTAGTACTGAGCCGGTTATTTGAGTGATAAGACACTATGGTTTCTGAATCTTCTCAGCAACTAATGGAATGGATCTCTACCACCCTAGTAATCTTTGTTTCTGTCGTTCTCATACATATACCACTATAACAGAATGTTTGCTTTAATTACTATTACAGTAATCAAAAGGTTCTTTTTGCTTTTTCAGAACTGTCTTTGAGGGATTGACAGAGCCTAAAAAGGGGTTCACAATTTTTCTTCCTCCCTTCTTTGTATATATTCAAGAAAAAAGTTGTGGAATATCTTCTCATTAAAATATTGCAAATAGAAATAGCTATTGAACCATTATTAAAGCATTATTGAAGCTATTATTAAAGCATCACTGTCACTCTTCTGGGCAATGGTGAACATGAAATTATGCAGATTGTGTGTATTACCTAGGTTGTTTTTTAAAACTCTGTGTCTGGTCTATGGAACGGCTGCTCGGAGAAACATAGTACAGAAATTCAATCTTCCTTAAAAATTGTCCAGTGTAAAAATCAAAAGAGGAAACCTGTAATTTAAAGTTTTTGAGGATTTTGATTTTTTTTAAACTGCATGGTTTTCATAACAGGAGTGATTCTAATTTTCATGTATTGTGATTTTGTAAATTATCTGTTTCTTTCTTTTCCTTGTCCATTAACAGACTCAACAGCCTAGATTTATATTATTTTAATTTATTTTCTTATTCTAGGAATCGGCTTCAGTCCAGCTCCTTCAAATCTATGATTACTGTATTCGTAGATCACATGATCTGTCTTATGTTTCTATGCTGAAATTTGAAAAGTGCATGATCATCATTTCTATATTATTACTAGCATATGTTCTTCAAAATAAAGATTTGTTGGAAAAATATTGAGATTGAAAAACCAGATTTTCTGATGCTGGAGAAAGTAATTTCATATACATGTGGGTCTAAGTGCATTTTTTTGCAGTTTTTTGTTGTAATTTTTTTTACAGATGCCAAGAAAGTTAAACAGCAAATCTGTCCTACTCGCCCCCTTCTCTTTTGTCCTCCTTTACAATCATCTGTGTCCTCCTGTGCTTGTTCAGATATCTTGTAACCTAGGAATGTGTGTCCTCAATGGTATCATCATCACTGGATTATATGTCTCTTTTGACATACAAGATAGTCCATGAAGGGGATTTCCATGAATAATAACAAAATTCATCAGACACAGTAGGAAACTTGAGTATTGTGAAAGGCCAGATCTTAATTATATTAAGGTATTCATCTCAAAAACCAGGAGCGCATTTTTAATGCATTGTTTATGATTAAACAAAATAGAAAAAGACGTATCTTTTCCTAGAAAGAACTTTTACCTTTGAAATGTCTTTCATTTCAAAATGAAAAGACAACCTTGCTTTTTTATATGGAATATGTGACAGATCTAAACTTTGAATTAACACATTATTATTAGTTTGAGTAGCACACTGATTTGTTACAGAAAACAAAACATTGATTTTGACATTAAAATATGCTGACACATCACTGCGCTGTTTCTTGTTAAAAGCTACCTTACTTAAATAAAAGTCACTTTTTCCTCTCAAATGAACATAACATATTCATTATTAATGATGTAACTACAAAAAAGAGGTGTTTACTTCCAATTTTTCTTCTCTTTTGGCTTTCAGTTGTTTAGTGCCAGCCAAAGCTCACTAAATGGTTTTGAGAGTCACTTAAGTAGCTATGGCAGGAACTCACAATGAAGATGAAGAACTGTGTATAATAAAAGCACACTGATCTTGTTTTCAGTTACATTTAAAGCAAGATTAATTATTACCTTGTTGATTCATATTGATCACGTGATGTGCTTTTCCTCAAGCAAGGAGCTGTAATTTATACTTCAATAAACCCAAGCTATCTGCTGATTACCTTATCTTTTTTTTTCCTTGAGTGAAATGTTTGATAACTTGCAAACACTTTTTTGCATGAAACCCGTATTATTATCACTTTGTCTTGTTGTGTGAATTGTACCTTGAATGCTTCTTCACTTTCAATGTAAAGGACAACACTAGGACAGTGGCCTTATTCAAAATCCTAAAGAAAAACTGGGTAAGAGGTTGGCCGGCTTTGCTGGCTATCTTTGCTTAATGGAGTGCTCAGGGGTAATAAACAGTCCCTTGAGATAGAAAAAGACAGTGTGGTATAGTGTTAACAGTGCTGGACTAGGATTCTAGTCCACCCTTATCCATCGGAACTTGTTGAGTTATTATGGGCTGACTACTCTCTCTCTCTCTCTCGGCTTCACCCACTTCACAGGATTGTTTGTGGAAAAAGTAGGAAGAAGACATACTATGTTTTGAACTCTTCAACAAAGACAGGATATAAATCTAATAAATAATAAAGCAAAGATAAGTGGTTTGAAGAATGAAGGGGTGTTAGCAAGTTCTTTAAATTTGGGTTGTGCAAATTAATTTAGCTTTTGATAATCTGATTGATGGGGAGAAGGGAATCCAAAAAACAGAAAAGGCTAGGATGAAAAGAAAAATTATTTACAGTTCTGTGCCGATGAATTCTGGTTTAGTTGTAGAAAGATTTGTGGGAATTGGCAGAGCTTACATTCAGGGTAAATAATTCTCCTTTACTGATTTTCTACTTGTGAAACATTTGATGGCTTCCAAAGAATCCCGGGCTGCTCCAGAATACAGTATGGAAATTAATTCTGCATTGCAGACTTTGGTCTTTCTCTCCTTACTTTTAATAATTTTTTTATCAGCTGAAATAGTTTGAAACACTTCATGCAAACAACCAGACCTCTTTTAGCAAGCAAGTGCTTAGTAGACAATGAATTTGTTGGACCAGAGTAGGGGTGTCAAACTGCTGGCCTGTAGGCCAGATGCGTCATGCCAAAACCGTGCCTACCCCATTGCCGGCAATGGAAAAAAGTCACGATACATTGCGACACGTCATGTGACGTTGCGAGTTTGACACCCCTGGACTAGAGAGAAAATGTCAATGTAATTTAAATAACTTTTAAGAATCAACTGTAGTGGCTCTTTGCTGCCTTCCCTCAAAAGAAATTGAGTGAATGCTAGAACATTTTTGTTTTGATTAATGAGAGAAGTGGGATGATGTATGTATTGGGTTATGTATTTAGTTGCTTATCCATGTCTATATTTGTGGGTGTTTTAACTGCCTGTGAGGCCTGTGAGCAGGTGTTAGATAAAGAAATGAGTAAGTCAGTTGTTTGGAGAGCATCCAGGAATAATGGATTAACCTAAATCCCAACATCCTCTCCTTTGGTTTAACTGTTTCAGTTTATTAAACAAATATTGCTAACTTCTCTTTAAGAACTATTACCAAAATACCTTCAGAGGAACTAGGAATGATTGCCATCTGCTGGGCAGAGTATAAAATTAAACTGTAGCTTTTCAACTAAAAACATTTAACTTATAAAACCATATTCTGCCTCCCTTCCCCAATCGTGGAGTCAGTGCTAGAAATCCCTAAATGGAGGAGAAAATATGTTACATAATACATTATGCAAAGAATCAGTGCAGCTAAAAACCCTCATATTTCAGCCTCCCAACAAATGCCAGTTTGTTGTTGTTCACTTGCTAGGTTGTGCCCGATTGTTTGCAACCCCATGATGTATGTCTATGGAGATTCTCAGTCAGAGTTGAAGAATCTTCTGCCAATAGCTTATGTGTAATACTGGTACAGTATAGATCAGATATTCGAAATTCCTCAGGCACTCCTAAAAAAAAGCCCTTGGGGGTATTTCTAAGAAATGGAGGAAATCATGGTTACAATCATATCCTATTCATTTTGAAAAATACTCCTTTTCATTAATCTAGCATTGAAGAATTAATAGCTCTGTGGATAATGGGAAGAAAGTGTAACCCTACAGCCCTCCCTCCAGTGTTTCCTCTAATGCTTCTTCCTGCTTAATTAAGTGGAGAAATGCATATAGGTGGTCAAGTCTTATAGTGGAAGTCAGTTGTTCTGCAGATCAGTATGCAGTGTAACTGCAACTAGTTCTTGAAATGCATACAGGTAGTCCTTGTCTTAGAATAACAATCGAGAGCAGAACTTCTGTTGCTAGATGGTTGTTAAGCGAGTTATGCCCAATATTATTATATTTTAGCCATAGTCATTAAGTGAATCCAGCTTCCCCCATTGACTTGCTTGTATGAAGCCCCATGGGAAAGTCACAAATGATGATCACATGACTCCAGAATGCTGAAACCATCATAAACACATGCCAGTTGCCAAGCATCTGAATTTTGATCACATGATTGCAGGGACACTGCAATGGTTGTAAACGCGAGGACTGGTCGTCACTTTTTTATCACTGTTTTATCTTTGAATGGTTACTAAACAAAGTTGTAAATAGAGGACAATTTCCTCTGACCTTAAGCTTCAGCATTTATCTGTTATGTTCCATTCATTCATAAATGGACAGTCCTTCCAGAAGAGGGCTTCCTGCAGCATTGGAAAAACTGGTTGATGAAAATTTTACAGAAAAGCCTCATAACAGCATCTGAAATGATATACAGCTAAAAAGTGATGTGGTTTTCCCCCCCTTCTGCCTCCTTGGTGATGGAAATCTGGTTTATGGCAATTACCTCACTATAAAGCAGACTATTTGTTGCTTAGAATTGAAACAATGACTAGATGCATAGCCAGTGACAAAGCTGAATGCATTTTGCACCATGACAACATGGGGCGGGTAGCATTTGAAATCATCCTCTGAATTTTTCCCTTTCTTGGGGGCATCTTAATGCTTTGATCCAGGCTGTTATTTAAGTGGCACATATTTTTACCTTAAAATGCCTTACTCAGAGACATCTTTCTGCTAATGCATGGTATTCAGCCTGCTGCATAATATAATATAAAGAAAAATGTTGCCCTGGCAGTAATGTTAGCTCAGCTCTCTTTGACCTTCCAATTGTCTATAGCGCTTTCTGTCAAACACACTCAGCAGTTTTTGCTGTTACATGATATTCTCAAAGGGAGAAAAGATTACAGCTTTCCTAAGAATTTGCACTATATGGCAAAAAAGATCAAGAAACTTTGAAGACAGAAAAGATGGATAGACAGCATGTGAGCCAAAAGGGAATGAAGAATTTAAAATGCTTAAAATAAATAATAGAAAAAAGGGGAAGTTACAAAGGTCACTTTTAATTTAAATAAGATTTCTCCAGCCTGGTGCTCTCTAGAAGTGTTAAACTATAGTTGTTAGCATTCTTAGCCAGCAAATTGGCTATTTTTTTCAATATCTTCATCCAAAATGGCTGCTGGCTGGGGATGAAAGGGGTGATAATGCAATATATTTGGATGGCACCAAATTAGAGAAAACAATCCTAAATATTTGGAAAAATCTTTGTAAGAGTGTGAATTATAGAAACAAACATGAATACAGAAGGTGTACCACAATACCTTCAAGGCTGAGGTAGCACCCCCATTCAAAAAACAATACACACAAAAAACAAACAAACAAACTCATGACACCACTACATGGACCCAACCACACTTTTAACCATCTAGGAGGAACATGAATTTAACAAGCAGTTGGCCAGCTTACAAACAAGAATTCTATCCACTTCTCAGAAGTCAAGAAATCAAGCTTGCTCCAGATAACCCCACAAATCTAGCCCCAGGCATATCAACTGTTGGAACTGAACAACCAATCCAAGTGATCTTATTGGCTAAGTAGCAAGAATATTCTTCACAGTGATTCATCCCTCTGCAGGAGGAACAATGTCCCTGCTATAAAGAGAGCTGCAGTGGAGCTTCCTGTAGATGCAATAAGAGCAGATAAATAAGAATATTTTGCCACCCTATTGCCATAATGTAATCTCTAGTATGGGTTCTTTCTTGTGCTTATTAGTTATCTTCTTTCAGTAGTGCTCTATGTGTGTCTTCTTGTGCTTTAACCTCTAGAATTCCTCAGGAAATCTCCATATGTGGAGAGGTCACATGGGGCAAACCAATCTATGGCCCTCAATACTTGCTTCTGCTGAACTGCCTACCAGTCTTTCAAGGAATGCCTTAAAGTGTCTCTGGATACCAACTAGTTGTACAATTTGCCTGGAGTGGGCTGATCTAATAGGCCCTACTGCCTTGTAGAAATAGGTGGGCACCAGCTAGGAAGGGAATTACTTGGACAATAAGCCTTAGAACCTTCCTCAAAAATTGCATAGTCTAGATTGTTCAGTAAGGGCTGTAATGAGTTTATCAATACATTTTTATAGTGCAGCATTTTTTTTAAATTCCATTTATATCCTGCCCTTCTCCGAAGACTCAGGGCGGCTTACAAGCTTAGCAGTAGCCTTCATTCTATGTATATGCCTGCTTATTAGGGCTTTCACACACACCCCAAGCGGCATTATTACAAAGTCAGCTTAATTGCCCCCAACAATATTATTTATAAAATAATAAAGGAAAATCTCCCTTATTCTTCTCTCCTGGTAGTACAATATCGTTATCTACAAATACATGGCTAGCTCTAATGTGAAAAGCCCATCTGAATTAACGTCTTCTAATTGTTCCCGATGAGTCAAACTCTGTGTCTTGGATTATCAGGAATTTGTTCTGGATCACTGCAATGCTCACTAAATGGGGCTGCCATTGAAGAGTATTCAAAAGCTTCAACTGTTACTGAATGAGGCAGCACAGTTGTAAATGGCACTGGTTATTTGGTGCATGCAACACTTCTACTTTGTGAGTTGCGTTGTTGACTAGTATGCCTACAGCTGCAATTCAAAGTACTACTTTAAAGTCCTGCATGGCTTGGGATCGAGTTAACTGAGGGACTGTCTTTTTCCTGTATTTTCTAACCATCTGATCTGATCAGGTGGGATGGGCATTCTTTGGACCTTCTCAGTTAAGGAATGTCAATTGGTGGGGTCTAGAAGACATGCCTTTTTTGCTGTGCCTTTTCTGTCCTTATGGAACACTCTCGAGAGAGAGATCAGGATGGCTCCAACCCTGTTGGCTTTTCATAAATTGTCAAAGATTGGCTCTGTGCTTGTGCCTGCAGCCCCGAGTGTGTGCAGAGAACCATTTCTTGCTTATTTTTATATTATTGTAATTGTATTTTATTTTATTTCTAATTTTGTTAGCCACTTAGAATCACTCGAGGGGATGGGCATTGAATTAATAAATAAAAACAAAAACAAAATTTTTAATAATATTCTAAGCATGAGGTAAAGATTTGAACTGATCACTCTAAAATTCCCTAGGTTCTTATGCTTAGTATTTGGATAGTTTACTCCAAGGTACTTCAGAACGAGATATAATATATTTGTTCTGACTTGATCAAGGCTAAAGATATTGATATGAGTAAAGGGCAAGATCTCTATTTTTCATCAGTAGTCTTAATATGTTGGGGACAATCTGGGACAATTCTGCTTCCTTTCTGGACTACCTACACCATCAAATAAAGGAGCAGGCGGTTGGACGTGAAGACTTCCAAGGTCCCTTTCAACTGTATTATTCTGTTTTGTTCTGTTCTGAATCTTTCTAAGTAGAGGAAGAGAGATTTGAAGATAGGAGAAAGGGGTGGAAAATTTCCTTTTGTAAAATTTCCATTGTCTTTCAAAATGGGAAGGTTGCTAGCAACTGTGTAACAGCATACAGTAAAAAATGTTGTGGTTTGAAAATCACTACTGTGAAACTAATCACTTTATAATTATGCATTGAGAATAATTCATCATTCTGTAAACAAGACTATAGTTGGGGGCCATCATAGAGAGGAATTTAGAGATAAATTTGGCATGAAAAAAACTGTCCAGAGGGGCCTGGAGAAGTAATTATATAGTCAAAGACTGTAAATGTGAGAAATAAATGCAGTGTAACTCCAACTTGATTTTATTTCTCTTTTTTAAATAATGTTTTATTAATTTTTCAATTTTACATCTAAGCATTTAAAAAGCAACGTGGTGTCTGGGTTAATCAATAGTTCAATAACATACAAAAATCTTTAGTACAAATCTCAAGTTACAACATCAAATATTTCCTCTCTTTTTCCCTTAATATCTACTATCTCATATTTAAGCTAATACTCTAAGTAAAAACATCATTATTACATTTATCAATAAATTTTTAGCCTATACATATCTTAATTACTTTTACATTCAATCTTTATAGACAATCAATGTCCTGTTATTAATTTTTTCCCAATTTTTAGTTTCCCATCAATATTCAAATTTAACATTTGATATTTATAATTTCCAGGCTTTAGGTAACCAAAGTTTCCCTTATCTCAGTTCATAACAGAATCTAATATTCAAAAAACACATCTTATCTATTTGAATATAGTCTTATTTTATTTCCTAAAAGTTACCTATTTCCAACCATATTAAATCATCTAATTAATAATATAGTATCCCCTTTAATAAATCAGAACCATTATATATATTGTCTGAGTTAATCAATAAATCAAACGTATTCATAATTTTTTCCTTTGGGTCTAATTTTTAAATATTAAACAAATTGAATCCTTATTTTCAACTAGTTTCCAAATATTTTAAATTTAATGACCAAAATTCCCCTTATCTCAACTTATCCCTTTAACCCTCTAATTAGTAATATGAAATATTACTCTAATAAATCAGAACCCCAATTTTCTTCAGCCTTATTCTGGATTTCTTCATTTGCCAACTAGCCTTCCATGTCAGTGCTTTTAGATCATCAAATAGATCTCCTTCTATTATTATATATATTATTTGAAATAAGAGAGGCCATTTAGTTGCCATTTTTTGGAAGGGCTAGCCCCTTTTGTATTCATTAAATCTTCTCCCTATTATTCCATTTCCCCATGATTGTCCTGATATGTTTATCTTCCATTCAACCTGTTCTTCTTCTTTCTCAAATTTCTTCTGATTTATATAGAAAGTCTTTTCCATTTTCAGTGCTGTCACTCCCTTTTTTGGATCTTCCATTAACTGTATTTGTTGGTCAATTGAGACCTCTGTCTTAGTATTTGATTGTTCCACTTCTTCTGTTATCTTCTGTGTTGTTAGTTCTTTGGTTGTACTCAAAATTTGGGTTTGTGTATCTAAGCTGGCATCTTGTTCTTTTATGTTGGGTCTTATTTTATCACAAGCTGAAAGAATGGTTTCGTGTATTGCTTTCAACATGGAAAGGATCTTTTCCTAGTCTTCATATTCTCTTAATAATGTATTGAGGACTTTAAAATCAGACATTAAAAATATTTTATAACTAGGTATAGGACCTCTATTTTACGTGTTTATAGGTAGTCTTTATAGTAGAAGTCGTTTGTCAAGTAAAATTTTATATTTCATCATCGCATATAATAACCAATGTTCCTCAAATAAAGAGATAGGAAAGCAATTTCCCACATATAACTCTGAAAGTCAGTAAAGGTTTACATTCATAGTTCAAGCAGGCCAGTTATGCCGCCCAAAAATTCTCTTTACAGCTGAGTTTCTCACAGGTGCTATCAAGGTTGAAAGAGGTTTATCTGAACTCTGGGCTTCAAGCCAAGTCCCTTTTAGGCAACAACAAGTTGCAATACCAATCTTTGCCACAAGATGTCACTGATGCCATTTAAAACTTTTTAAGTCCCCCGTTTTATAATAGTTTTTCAAAGTTTATTTATTTTCTTTTTAGATAAAAATCAGCGTATCCAGTAGAAATAGGAATAAGAAAACTTTTAGAAAAACTTTTTAGTCCCCAAATTTCAAAAGTATATGCATCCAATTAGATTAAAGTTGCTTTTATAATTGCTTTGTTTCCCCTGGGTAGTCAGTCGCTGCTGTTCTTAGAGGGTGGGGCAGGAATTCCCTTCTCTCCTCACAGGGGGAAAAATACTTAGGGCAGCTTTTGCAGGAAAGATATTTAGAGTCTTAAAGAGAAGATCAGATCTCACCCATTTTTATCTGCATTGCTTTAAACGTGCTTGGTAGTAATTTTGACTTCAGCTGTCAGCAGCTTAATGACGACCCATATTGCTATGGCCGGTCTTTCCCCCATCGGTTTGGAGAGCTGCCCCAGATCAAGCAGAAGGGCTGCCGCCCTCCTGCAATCAAGCGAGAATCCCCTCCTCACTCATCAGGGCGACTTTCAACCCTTTCCAGGGTCCCCCCAGTGGTATAGAATTGAACACCGAAGATGGAATTCGCCTCCATGCGTCCAGAGGCGTCGATGGCAAACCAGAAGTCAACTTGATTTTATTTCTTGAAGAGGGAACAGAGAGAAGCTTAAACAGGTTTCCAAGATTTTATATCCTACTATAATGCAAGCAATACTGCAACATCCTTGCAATGACTTTCTTGTGACATCTCCTACCTTGAACAGTTCATAGATCAAATTGGGCCCAACTCTGGCAATTAGGTAGCCAAATGCCTGTCATCTTGATCTCTCTCCAATGGTCATCTGCAGTTTCATTCATAATTGGCACATTTATCACACTGTTTTCAGTAGAGGCAATTCCATTGAATTAAGTAAATAGAATTATATCCACAGCTAAAGTTTTAAAGATGTTTGCGAACAAAGTATCAATTGCTTTCAGTGTTGCCACAATTGCTTGGTGTTCATAATTTAGTTACATCTTTTAGTTTTTAAGTTTAAAACTGGTTTACAGACTGATACTGTCAGCTGTTTCAGTAATAATTATGTCATGAGAAAAGGAAGCATGACGGAAGACACTGTCACATCATTTTCATTCCTTCAGCTTTAAAAAGAATTTTGAAGCCAACCAGTGATCACTTTTACTTCTGTTGATTTTCAAATACCGAGAACACCAAATTATTGCTGATCAAAGAAAAGACATTCTCAGCTGATATAATCTCCCATCCACAGTTTTGCTTTTTGGTTCAGGAAATAGAATGTTTGCTGTGAAATAGAGTTGCAAAGCCACAAAGTCCCAATCCTAGTGCCATTAAAAGAGCTGAGAAATTATGATGTAAACATTCTGATGCTACAATAGTAGAACCCAGTGGAAAGGAAGAAGCTTGAGTGCTGGAAGCAGTGAAATAAGAATTCCTATCAGTGAAAAAATATCCCCCAAGCATTTTTTGGAGGACTTCAGTGTCTCAAGTGGAATCAGCTGAACAGAACAGAACAGAACAGAATAGAATAAAAGAGTTGGAAGGGACCTTGGAGGTCTTCTAGTCCAACCACCTGCTCAGACAGGAAACTCTATACCTGTGGTGGTGAACCTATGGCACGTGTGCCAAAGGCAGCACGCAGAGCCCTCTTTGCGGGCATGCATGCCGTCACCCCAGACCTAGGCCTTCAGTCCCGTCCATGAGCAACCTGCATCAAAATCTCTATGGGCAAGTGGCTTTTTAAGCTGGGTTTTATAAAACCTTTTCGCTTTAGGCCTCCACCGCCGTGTGCAAAACCAAAAAAAGTTCAATCAATCAATTTCAAATTCTCATGGGAAGAAAAAAGATCTCACAAAGTTGGAATTGATTGATTGAACTTTATTTTTAGTCCCACATAGCGGCGGAGGAAGTGATGCGTTGGTGCTGGAAAGAAGGTGCTGCATGGGGGTGGAAGGGAGCGGCGGTAGCAGGGGGGTCCATGCGAGGGGTGGGTCGAGACCTGTGTGTGGGGTGGAGAAGCAACGTGGAGGTGCTAGTATGGTGGTAGATCAGTTGCTTCCCTCCCCCTGCCAGACACTTGCTGAAGCCGCGCAGGGTAAGGTTGCCACCCCCGTCCCCACCCAGATGCCCTCGCCTGCCCCAAGCAGGTTTTTTTTAACTAACTTGCCTTTCAGCTGTATTCCATTTCTCCATTCACTTCTCAGCCTTTGCTGCGTGTTTGTGGGACTATCATTAAAAAAAAGTTCCATCAGACTTTCTAACTTCTCATGAGATCTCAAGAAGTTAGAAAGTCTGATGAACATTTTGTTTTTACCGATAGTCCTACAAGCACGTGGCGAAAGCTGAGAAATGGAATACAGCTGAAAGGCAGGTTAGTAAAAAAAAACTTGGGGAGGGCATCTGGGTGGGGGTGGGCGCAGCAACCTCACCCTGCATGGTGGCGGGAGGCCATGCCAGGCCAGCCCCTGCAGCCCTGGGGCGGCCGTGCTGGGTGGTGGTGGGCAGGGCACTGGGTGGGGGCTGGCAGGCTGATCAAAGCAGGAGGTGGAGCGCTGGAGGCTCGGGGAGGGAGGGTGCTGAAGTGGGTGGTCGGGCCATTGGCAAGAGCAATGCGGTTGAGTGGAAAGCGGCTTCAGAACAAGCAGGGCAGGTAAGGAAAGAAATCCTCGCTCCCCCCAGAAATTGCCTTTCTTTCCTTACCTGACTCCGAGCCCTGTGCCGTTTCTCTTTTGCGATCCACCACCGCCACATGCAAAGAAACAAAGGAAGTTTTTTTAGGGAGAAAAAAAGGTCAATTAATCAATTCCAACTTCGCGATCTTTCACGAGGTGACAGAATCAGATCATAAAAATATGGAGCTAAAAAAACCCTGAAACAAAACAAAACAAAATAAAAAACAGAGTAAAAGGAAAAAAAAGAATCTAAAAGCCATGACTGCAAATACCAAACTATTCAAGTGTCAAAATTGTATAATTTTACATTCTGAAGTTATTAATTTTATATTAATATAGTGTTAATTTTTTAAAAGTGATTTGAAACTATGGAATAATATGGAATAATATTTTCTGATCTTGCCTCTCCTTGGATAAAAGCACTTCAACAGCGGAAGCTGACAGATAAAACTACATTGACTTTTACAGTCAGTACACAAATATCACTCCAAGAATATATAATTACCTTTTTTCAGCATTCCAAGTATAATAAATTCTAATTCTTCATAAACTGACAGATTCCAGATATCTGGACTGTAACTTAAGAACAAATTAATACTTTTGACTTGTAACTGCCTTCAGGGTCTTCCTTTTTAAGCATAAAGCATATTATTTAATATTTATTGATATTAATCTGTAAAGAAAATATATCGTACCTGTAACATATGTTTGTTTATGTTTTTTTCCTCTCTCTCTCTCTCTGTGTATACACACATTACAGTGAAATGTATATTTGTGCATATTTATTTATTTATTTATTTGATTTTTATCCAGCCTTTATTACATGATTCTGAAGTAATGCAAAGATCCAAATGGGAAGAGCCCTTAATTAAAAGTACAGTGTTGAGCTGTGACCAGTGAATGTCTTCTTAGTACATTTTATGAGAAGACCAAAATTTAAATCCCCCTTTCAATGAAAATTTTGGGTTTAGTGCTCTGGGAAACCAAAGAATAAATAGCCATCTTACTCAAACCACAGCCAGCACCTGCAAAAAGTCACTGGGTATGCATACTTCCTTTTCTAGCATCTTCATAAGAACATTATTTCTAACATTCAAATAAGCCTTGACAGTTGTTTGATCTTTAGGATTGAACCATAGGACATTCCATTTGAAACTCATTTAATGAGGAACCACTGCAGCTATCTATCCATTTAATTACAATATTATCCAGTCTGCACTTAACTAACTGGCTCCTCAAAATGCATAGAATATTTTTTCAATAGCTTTGCAGAAATAAAATGTATTAGATGTGCGGCATTATCACAATTTATGAAGGAAATGACTCGATCTAAAAAATGAGATTAATGTGGCAAGATTTGTTCTTGATATATCATTCTTTTATTTATTAGATTATTATCCTGCCTTTAAAGTAACTCAAGGCAGTGAAAACACACAATTACTCCTTCATCCTATTTTCTCCACAATAATAACTCCCTGAATGGGCTGGACTGAGAGAGAGTGACTGGCCCAAAGTCACCCAGTCAGCTTTCATGCCTAAGGTGGGACTAGAACTCATAGTCTCCTGGTTTCTAGGCCAGCACCTGCACCAGATCTTCTTAGTTAACAGTCAAGCTAAGTAATCTTTACTTCTTCAGGTCTTCCTCTTTGCCTCCTTTTGAACATATGGACATTTGCCTTCCAATAACCTGCCTTACCTCAAAAATAAATTGTAAAGGTTGGATTGGACTATCAGCAAAATGGCATGTTCACAGGAACAATAGAAAAGCCAATATTAAATATTAAAACATAAAAAACAGGGGTCAAAAAATTCAAACAGATATGCAATATTTGCTTATAGTTATACTAACCACAGCTAACATTATCCAGCTGCTGCTGCTGCATGGAACTTTAGGCTTCATTATTAGCATTCTAATAATGGCAATATTAGCATTTTAGCACTCTTTACTATTCCACTGAAAAGACTTTTAGGTAGGATTCCCCGCCCCCAAATGTTTAAATCTATTGATTAGAGATAAATCTCTTTGCAGATAAAATTTTATCAACTGAATTCCAGTACACTAAAAAAAATGTACTGTGTTGTATGAGAATGGATGTACCCTGAATCAAGGATACATTTGGACACAGAAATAACTTCATCATCTTCTCTTCTAGAGTACAAATGGTCTTTGAAGATGTACATTTCTGTAATAAACTTTATCAAAATAGCAATTTGGGTGCATATACCCAGTAGAATCTAGGCCTGTTTTTCTTATTTTTGCTGTTTTCAATAAAAAAGTGGTTTTGAAGCTCACAACATAATCAGGAACAAGAGGCCTTCTGGCATACCCAAAGATAATAATGTTCAACCAATGGGCAGGAAAACAGCCCACTCTTGGGGCTCATGGACCTTCTGAGCAGTTGTTTGGATCTCACAGATCTTCACATAACTTAATTCCTGCCAAGTTCACTGAACTCTGTTTGTGTCTTGGGTTTTAAAAATAACTAAAAAGAAGAATAATTTCTGGGAAGAGAGCCAACTATCCATCTGCAGCGATGTTTTGAAATAGAATAGCTTGCAATCACTTTTGAGACCATACCTGTAACAAACAAACAAGAGATAGAACATCGATAAAGAATCAAGCTAAAACCTTTGGTCTCTAAACAACAATTTCCAAATATTTAGACTAAAAAACATTTCCAGTGTTAATTTGCTAAACTGAACAAAACCTTAATTTAACCCCAGAACTTAAAATCCTGTATATTTCTCAGGGATCTTCTCAAACAATGGATCTCAGGGACCTCTCAAACAAATGTCAGGGATCTTCTCATACAAGAACCCACACCTTTGGGGAGCTTGTTTACCTTTGTACGGTAATTTTGTGAGAATCTTGCTATATTCTCAAACAAACTCTGTGCTTTATCTGCCCATTGTTTTAATTTTGTAAACAAAACTTATAAAACCCATTTAGAGCCCAAAGACAGCATATCAACAAAGGGCAGTAAATTCAAATGTTATCACTGATAGAAAACCAGGTCTCCAGAGAACAGATTTCTAGATTAAGGCTCCAAAGATACATGGCAGCAGTACAGGTTTCTCATTCTTGATGAGAATTTGCTTTTATGTGGTTGATCCATTTTCATCCAAGAATGTGGTTTATAAGGGGAGAAATGCTATTATGCAATTTGTGCCAGCATAGTCAATATATGGAAACATGCCAAGACTTCTTCCTTCCAAAATCCCTTTCTGCCCTCGCTAACATATTTACCACCATACAGTGTGGTTGTTCCAATTGTGCATATTGCCTTTCAGTTATTTTTGCACCCGTAACAGATATTATGGTTAATATGGTATCAAAATGGCCATCAGTATCTTGTTCAACCCCATTGCCCAAAATGAGAAGGAAAAGGACATAACACCAGAAACAAAACTTGACATCTTACATCAAGCCAAAAATGTTGAAGGATCCTTAACTATATATCCTTAACTATATATCCTGGGGGAATATACTTAATGCAACATAAATGAAGAATGCTAATAAAATGTGTCTTTGTCTGCAGTGATATCTACATGCATTAGTAATCTAGCTATAGATCAGGGGTGTCAAACTCAATTTCACTGAGGGCCACATCAGCATTGCGGTTGCCCTCAAGGGGCCGGGTGGATATGGCCATGGTGGGTGTGGCCTACTGGGTGGGCGTGGCTAGAGTGCATATGGCTACTGGGTGGGCGTGGCCAGCTCTACATCTTTGGCATCAAGGGTGGCTATGGGGGCCTGGGCAGGAGTGGGACAGATCTGAGGGTCTCTGGGCCAGGGCCAAGGCAGCAGGGGCCGTTCCCTCACTGTTTCCAGGATGGCTTCACGGGCCGCATGAAACCACTTCGCGGGCCGGATCCGGCCCCGGGCCTTGTGTTTGACATGTCTGCTATAGATAATACAAAGGGATTTGCTGTACATAGAACAAAAGACAAGAAGAAAACATGTTTGAGTAACCTAGTGCTCAAGAATTAATGGTCTAAATATTTATGAGTGCATTTGGCTTGCAACATTAGACACAATACTCAGCAACCCATTTTTCATGATTAGTTCAGTGTATTTTTTTTGCAATTCATTTGGGGAATGTAACACTAGCATAAAGTGAGAGAAGTCTGTTTCTTAGACTAGAAACTAAGAGTTGGAGGAGCCATTCAGGTCATCTCTAGGCCAATCCCTTCCCCCCCCCTTTTTTTTTTTGCTCTTGGTCAATTTTCTCAAATATTAATTTTACTCCTAGATTGTGGAGTTTTCAAAGCAGTTTTAGTGTGTTTGTCTGCAAGTCATTTACTCAGATATTAACTTCTTTTCACTGTTCAATGTATGCTTTGTGACTCACTCATATAACAGCAAGCAATTATCAACAGGGCAGTGGGTGTTTCCTTTTAAAATGTAAACAAGCTGTTTTCCCTATACTGAATAAATGGAAGTATACTTTATACAATATAATGAATAAATATACCAATGACATTTTTATTAGGGCCATACAATTATTTTATATATAAAATGAAATTTTAAGGAAACTAATAAAACTTTATTAAGGTTTATTCTTTTACCCTGGTACCTACATGTTACCAAATAAACCAAAAAGAGAGACAATGTTATTATCTATCAATTTCTTAATCTTTATTCAAGTATTGACTTGCTGTGTAAATCAAGTGCCAACAGACCAGGAGAGTTTGACCAAGTTTTTCCATGCAGTGTGAGAGGACAGTCACTAATCTTTTTATTCTAGATTTCTTAGACAAATAGTCAGACGCATAACATTTGTAGAATGGTAGGTATTAATCAGTTGTATCAAAGAGTAGCTTTCCTTGATTAAAAATATTCCTTCCTATACAAGTTCAGATAACTAATTTTTATTTATAATCTTAGGTCCTTATAACTGCATTCCCCACAGTGTCACTCTTAATCACTATCTTACAGAATACCGATTAACAGAGCTGGAAGGCAGGTTGGTGGTCTTCTAGTCCAATGCCCTGCTCTAGCAGGAAAACCTATACCATTCCAGACAAATAACTGTCCAATATCTTCTTAATAGCCTCCAATGATAGCATGCCCACAACTTATGGGGGCAAGCCATTGCACTGTTTAATTGTTCTCACTGTCAGGAAATTTCTCTTTAGTTCTAGATTGGATCTCCCCTTGGAAGAGTTAATAGAAGGGACTTGGTCTTGATTATAGCAATACTTTCTAGAGCTACTCTTGAGAGGAAGTTTTTTTTAACACAATAGCAACAAGCAATAAAGTAGATTCTGTTGAACTGAATTATCCTTTCGGTGACTATATGAATTGGCAGCAATAACAAAATGATTTACCTTTGCCTTTTTCCAAGAGTTTTTGTTTTTATTCTCCACTCTTGCCACTGGGATGTGGTATTTTTTTTTATGTTCTCTCATCCAAGATCCAGTGGAGCACTTGGGGGCGACTTGAGCCCCTACTAATTCTACTAGGAATCTCCTGATCTCTAGCCAGAACATCCTCAATTGTACTTTTAATCCATTTGTTCTGGTCTTGCCCTCTACAACAATAGAGAAGAGGTCTATTCCTATGCATAGAGAATACAGGCAGTTGTTAGTTTATGATCATTTGTTCAGTGTCCATTCAAGGTTACAAGCAAGGGGACTTATGACTGATCCTTGGAGTTCCAGCCATTTCAGGCCTCAGTGGTCACGTGATCAGATGTTCCTTACCCACTTCCTACCATCAAAGTAAATGGGGAATGTGGTAGGAAGTTGTAAGTTGTGATCATGTGAGGTCTTTTCTTAACAATGGCAAGTGGTACTGCCAGAACTGCTGTTGCTAAGTGGCAGTCATGTGACATTGGGCTTTAGGATCATGTTGCTTTCCTATGGGAATTCTGGTCCCAATTGCTGCCATAAGCTGAGGACTAGCTGAAACCCCTTCTCTTTAATTTTTCCACTTACAATCTCTAAAAATGATGGCACTTTCCTTGAGCCCAACCAAAGCAAAAGTTTGCCTCACTTGAATCAAATGGAATATTCAATGCAAGAACTTATGGTGACAATGTATTCAGAGCCTTTTGTGAGTTTTGTCACTGCACATTTTTTTTGTTCGTTTACTGTTTGTTTTGTTTGTTTACTGTCAACAAAACCTTCAACTGTTTTCTGGAATAGCATCAATTATTAATTAGTAAATTACACAATGTCTTCTTATATATATGGTAAGTAGTTGGTCAGTTTTTTTCTTGGTTTAGCTTTAATGTAATTTGGATAAGCAAGGATGATATATTTATTTTGTGTGCATTTTTCCTTTGAGCTTTTAAAATATTATAAAATAAATAACATGTTGTGATGGAAACCTGTTGTTTAAAACTGTTATTTACAAAAAATTAATTAACATGTTCGTAACAAGGAGCCATGGGTTAAGTTCTGGACCAATAAAGCCTGACCACTCCTTTTGAGGATCAGTGTGCAAGCGTCAACTCCTCACCTGGAATAAGTAGGTATTTCCCCCCCCTTTGTTTTGAAGCTACTTTAGTTGGAGATATTGTTTTATTAAAAAAAAGGATCTGAAAACAAGCAGGTGTGAGTCAAATCCAGAGGACAGCAGGATGCAGGAAAGAGAAACCTCCAACCCAAAGGCAGTAAACTCAACAGTAATCTTCAAACAGCAGGGGAAAAAAATTCAATTCTTGGAACTGCAAGACAGAGCTGGGAGGGAAAGGGGACAAGAAAAGAAGGAAAAATAGCCTGACCAGAGTCCACAAACGGAAGCAAGCTGCAGACCAAACCAAGCTCAACAGTAGGCCAGGTGCAGAGCTCCACAAACCACTTTGGCTTTTGGTCACCAGCCAAGTAAGTATTCCCTTCATCAGGGCTTTTTTTTCTCATAGAACGCTCAGAACGGAGTTCCGGCACCTTTTTTGGATGGAACCTTGTAGGGTAGGCGAGGCGGGTTGTATGACACGTGTGAGTTCTGGCACCTTTTTCTTTTACGAAAAAAGCACTGCCCTTCATCAACATTCACCCCTGGGCTGTATTTGAGCATGGGTGGTTCCCCCCCCGTCCCTTCTCAGCCCTGGGATTCCTTGGAGGGGGTGCCACCCAAGAGGCCCAGTTCAGACCAATGTTGGCCAGGGGCTGCCCCCAGCCCAACTCTTCCAGTGGTTCCCCCCTCCGATCCCTCCCCCCCAAAGGAATTCACCTGAAACTTCAGGTACGGTTACAAACGCCACGCGCTCAAACTATGGCACTCCATCTGGGCAGATGATTTTAAAAACGTTCCAGTTTAAGCCGCCGTTTCGTTTTTTTTTGTCCTTTTGCTGTCCGTGCGAGGCAACCAAGCGTCCTCCAGCATCCGGTTTCCCACAGTGTTACCTTCAGGAAAATCTGTAAAAGGGACTAGAGCAGCGTTTCCCAACCTTAGGAACTTGAAGATGCGTGGACTTCAACTCCCAGAATTCCCCAGCCAGCTATAGCTGGCTGGGGAATTCTGGGAGTTGAAGTCCACGCATCTTCAAGTTCCTAAGGTTGGGAAACGCTGGACTAGAGGTGGGAGGAGAGCGCGTTCCCGAGAAACCTGAGAAGGGAGGCAGGGACCAGGCAGGCTTCAGCCCCGTTAACCCAGCCTCGGAGCCCTGCGCTGCTCTCTTTCAGCACCTTCGGGAGAGCTTTGGCGCCTTTTTTTCCCCAGAAAGGCTGGGGAATTCTGGGAGTTGAAGTCCACGCATCTTCAAGTTCCTAAGGTTGGGAAACGCTGGACTAGAGGAGGGAGGAGAGCGCGTTCCCGAGAAACCTGAGAAGGGAGGCAGGGACCAGGCAGGCTTCAGCCCCGTTAACCCAGCCTCGGAGCCCTGCGCTGCTCTCTTTCAGCACCTTCGGGAGAGCTTTGGCGCCTTTTTTTCCCCCTCCCCTTAATTGCTTCCCCGGCACGCCTCGCTCAAGCGCTGCCGCGGCACGTTCTGGGCTGGCTTTGAGCCCGCTTCTCCTCCTCCGCCCCCTCCCCAAGCCGCTCATCCGCCAATCAGCGCCGGGTCGCCGAAGCTTCGTTCCTCTTCGGTGCGCTTCTTCTTCTTCTTCTCTGCGTCCAGGATGGCCAGCGAGCGGGAGGGCGGGCAGGTGCAGGGCAGGTGAGTCTGTCGTGGCTCGAGAGCGCGGGTTAAACGGACGCGCAGGGCAAAAGACCTGGAGCCGAGTCGCCTCGGCGCGGAGGGCTCGCCGCTCCCTGCAAGCTTGCCAAGGGTCGCTCGAGAGGCGAAGACGCGTGCGGGGGGCGCGCTCGCGCGGCTCCCTTCCCTGGCATCCGTTCCCAGCGCCCGGGAGCCGCTGGCAGCTCGCTCCGCTCGGCGCTGCAACAAAGGAAGAGCGCCATTGCGTAAGGCAGGAGAGCGCGGGCGGGGGGGGGGAAAGAGAGAAGGCAGGTATTAAGGCAGGGGTCTTCAAACTTGGCCCTTTGATGACTTGTGGACTTCAACTCCCAGAATTCCTCAGCCAGCAAAGCTGGCTGAGGAATTCTGGGAGTTGAAGTCCACAAGTCATCAAAGGGCCAAGTTTGAAGACCCCTGTATTAAGGGGAGAAAAAAAAAATAGGCGGGAAACTTTCCTGGCGGCCGGCCAGTCCCCGCGGCGCAAGGAAGAAGGCCGCAAGAGACGTTTAAGCCGGGGAGAAAGGCAGGCGATGCTCGGAGAATAAAAGCCCAAACAACCGCCAAGCCTCCCGCCCGAGAGAACGGTGCGCGTGCGTGCGGCTGTGTTGACGGGCGGAGCGGAGGAAACGCCTCTCCAGCCAGGCCTCCCTTTTCTCGAGCACGTGGGAAAGCGCCCTCCCGTTCTCCACCCCGAGTCCCTTCTTTTTTGGGGGGGGATCGGGGAGGTGGGGTTGATTTTTTTGTTCTATATGCGGGCAAAGAGACGAATCGTTCGTTCCTTCGTTTCTTTAATTGCTTTGCCGCCCATCTCGCCGGTGAGGCGATTCTGGGCGGTTTACAACTTTACTTACAATGTATTGTTTTTCAACAATAAGTGTTGAAAGGAAACTCCCTTTCTCTTCGTCGAAGATTCACAGCCGCGCATCCATGTAATTTCCTAAACGGCAAAATTGTAATTAGGGTCATTGCTTTCTTCCTGGATTTTTTTTTTTTAAATTTTTTTTTCCTGCTTTAATCTGCAAGTTTCGCCCGGTAATTTCGCAGCGATCTTCCGTGCAGATTCGACTCTTCTTGGCTTTGGACAGCAGCCGGATATTCTCTTAATCGACATCTTTCCTTATTACTGTATTGTTTTTGTTTGTTTTTTTCCCCTCCTGCGTGAGTGAAAGCCTGAGCTCAGATGCAGTTTCCTGACTTGACATCCAGATAGGATTTTTAGCATGGGTCATTTCACCCGGATTATAGCCTTTGTTAAAAACTCGGATGACGTTTATAAGGGTTGCTAACAGAGTTTATAGGAAGCATTTAAAGAATTTGAATATTCCAGTTTATGTTCACTTAAACTTAAAAAATGGAATTCTTATTTTGAGATTAATTGTAATATATCATTGCAACTTCCTTTAGGAAAATTGTTTGCAAACATCTCATCACTTAGGATGCACAGATTTTAGCAACAATTTTTGCTTTTCAACTTCTACAATAATATCTGAAGTCAAATTGATCTTCTTGAACATCATTTTGTTTCCTTAGCCATTCAAACCAATATTAGAGATCAGAAGGAAATCAGATCAAATCTTAGTGTAACCAACTCTCATTTTCCACTTCAACTTCCTCTTAAAGGACACACACCCACACCCACACAATAAATAAATAAATAAATAAACCCAGAGAGAGAGAGGAGAAAAATGAAAGAAAATTGTAGTTTTTGCAAAATGCATTTCTAAAATAGGAAAAGAACCTTCAAGTTAATACTGTATACTAATTCATGAAAAGCCTAATGTATTTTGATAAAATTACATGTAGCAGGAAAACCTATATACAAAGCTAGAAATGTACATTATGTACAAATGCAACAAATAAATTTCATTATATTATCTAGTTTTGTCTTTTTTCCTTAAAGGTATTTTTGATAGCTAGTCAGGTTCCTCTTCCTTCCCTTCTCATCTAAGTTATTACTAATTTCTAAATTTTCTTTGACATTCTGTACTGTTAAGGCAAATACAGCGAAGCATAACATATCTTAACAGATGCCAAACACTTAGAGAAAGATGAAAGGATGGCTGGTCTATGCTCATTAACAATCAAGGCTGACTGAATTTGCCCACCTTTATGATTGAGGGACGCGGTGGCTCAGTGGGTTAGGACGCTGAGCTTGTCGATCAGAAGATTGGCAGTTTGGCGGGTCGAATCCCAAGTGCTGCGTAACTGAGTGAGCGCCTGTTACTCGTCCCAGCTTCTGCCAACCTAGCAGTTCGAAAGCACGTAAAAATGCAAGTAGAAAAATAGGGACCACTACGGTGGGAAGGTAACAGCGTTCCGTGCGCCTTTGGCGTCTAGTCATGCCGGCCACATGACCATGGAGACGTCCTCGGACAAGCTTCGGCTTTGAAACAGAGATGAGCACCGGCCTCTAGAGTTGGAAACGACTAGCACGCATGTGCGGGGGAACCTTTACCTTTACTATGATTTCTCTTGCCACATTTCTTTCCCACAGTGAAGTATATGTAGATTCTCCAGTCGTACATATGAAAAGAGCCAAGAATCTCAGTAATGCTTAAATGTTGAACTGGCACAAGGGAGACCCAGATTCAGATCTGTCCTTGGCTACATAAGCTCACTGAAGTACTTTACGTACTTATCAATCCAAACTTCCCACAGAGTTGATGTTGAGAAAATAAAATTTTGAGGAAAGGGATACTGTGGTACTCCTAAAGGAAAAGCAAGATAGAAATAAAAAAACGTTCCGGTGGAATTAGATTTAATTCATTAAAATTTCCAGAGAAGATTCTTTCAGACACGCCAAGAGAACTAGGCTTCAGTAGATTTTATGCAGTATAAAGATGAAGAACGATAAACTGAGCCGAAAAGTAATGCTAAGAATGATTGAATGAATTGTGGTTGGGCTCCCTGAACAGGCCATGATTACAAACCACAATGGTAGGTTTATTGATGATGCTATATCAAAATCAAACAAACCTCCTTTTAGCTTGGAACAATAGGTATACTGTGCTGTATTCTACATTCCATGAACATGATTGTAGTTCTTCAGTCAAAGTTAGGACTATGCTAGTGAAAACAAATGTGAATATAGATCTTTGTGGTGGCTTCATTACCACTTGTATTTATCCATCTCTCAAAGCCAGTTCACATGTTCACAGATGGACTTTAGATTTGAGAAGTTATATGCTGGAGCACTGCAAGCCTGTTTCCCATTGCCCATAGCCATGTGGACATCCAATATATATGCTCTTTTTCCCTCAAAGAAAGGCAAAGATGAGATCAATGCACAAGCTGTCCTCAACTTACGACCACTACTGGGACCAGAATTTCTGTTGCTAAGCAAGGCAGTTGTTAACCTGATTTTACCATCTCTTTGCATGGTTGTTACTGGATCACTGGAGTTGTTAAGCGAATCACATGGTTAAGCGAATCTGGCTTCCTGCATTGACTTTGCATTGTCAGAAGCTTGCCAGGAAGTTCACAAATGGAAATCACATGACCCTGGAAGACTGCAATGATTGTAAATATATGTCGGTTGCCAAGCACCCAAAATTTGATCACGTGACATTGGAGATGTTGTGACAGTAGTAAATGCGAAGACAGGTTGTAAGTAACATTTTCCAGTGCTGTTGTAACTTTGAATGGTTGTTAAATGAATGGTTGTAATTTGAGGAGCACCTGTGCTAAATTAAGGAGCATACATATATTATTTGCATTAAACATTGGTATGCTGCAGCACAAATCTTGTGTTAGCTCAGAAGAGTCTGCAATGGGTAGACAAAATCAATAAGATTGCAGAAGTAGCATTATGAGTAAAACCTCTTCTTTTCTAAGAGCATATATAAAAGGGGAAGACATTTGATCACAACCTCATAGACATATTTGCAGATGTTGTCTCCCTCCATGGATTCCTGTGTTGTGTGAATTAGGTAGCCAGATTTCTTAAAAAGATCTGCTTTTAACATTTAATTGTTATTGTTATTCTCAGTTGAAAACTGAGTAACACTGCCTTTCCCCCCAAAAAAAGCTTAATAATATAAAATTAAGGCTTTTATTTTGCAACCTGCTCAAGCCATTCTGTGCATTGTTTGTCATTGTGCTATTCTTATTCTTTTTTTATTGAAAAGTTTTACAGTACATTTTATTTTTACCACAACAAAACAAAACCCCTCCCAACCCCCTCCCCTCTTCCCAACCCTCCCCAACACCTCCCTCCCTCCCCCTCCCCCCTCCCCGACTTCCCAGAGCTAAATACAAAGTATAAAAATACAAACAATCCTAGTCTACCATATGCAAACAACAATAAACTATTAAATCTATCACACTTTAACTCTTATAAAATAACTACAAGCCATATAAATATCACATCAGTACTTATTCAAATGCTAAGTGAAACTTTTTAGTCCCATATTTATCCTGAATATAATCAATCCATTTTTTCCACTCCACAATATATCTCTGTTGCGAATGGTCTTTCAAATACGCTGAGATCTTTACCATTTCCGCCAGGTTGGAAACTTTTAAAGTCTATTCTTCTATAGTTGGCAGTTCTTCCTTCTTCCAATATTGCCCTACTAAAAGTCTTGCTGCCGTAATTAAGTTCAACATCAACTTAATGTCCACAACAGTAGTGTCAGTAGTAATGCCCAGTAAAAACAATTGCGGACAAAACTGCAATGGGTAGACAAAATCAATAAGATTGCAGAAGTAGCATTATGAGTAAAACCTCTTCTTTTCTAAGAGCATATATAAAAGGGGAAGACATTTGATCACAACCTCATAGACATATTTGCAGATGTTGTCTCCCTCCATGGATTCCTGTGTTGTGTGAATTAGGTAGCCAGATTTCTTAAAAAGACCTGCTTTTAACATTTAATTGTTATTGTTATTCTCAGTTGAAAACTGAGTAACACTGCCTCCCCCCCCAAAAAAGCTTAATAATATAAAATTAAGGCTTTTATTTTGCAACCTGCTCAAGCCATTCTGTGCATTGTTTGTCATTGTGCTATTCTTATTCTTATGAAACATGCCTATTATAAAATATTGGTGTATCCAGACATGGGCCTAATCTGATATTAATACTCAAATAATGATATTCCAAGATAAGCCTGTTTTCTAATTTTTGATACAAATATTTAACATAATGAAATCCTTTGCCTTTTGCTCTGCAGAAATTCATTTTTATGTATGTGTTAATTTATTTGCCGCCAGTTTTAGCAAAAATGTAAATTTTTTAAAATAGAAGTAGTTTTCTTATTCCTTTGGCACTGGTTATTCAATAGGTTTGGAAAAGAAATAAATAGTACATCCCTTGTAATTTGAGAAAACAGTAGAGTAATGTGCAAATTCAGGAAATATTTTCCAGCAGAACAATCTGCAAGCGTAAAGCAACATGAAAATATGAATTAGATTGTGTTTTTTATATATTTATTTTATTATACTGACCTTGTTGCCACATGCCAGATTATGTCACTAGCATACTTTTCTAATCCAGTTTTTTTCATTGATGGCAACAAAGCTCTAGAATGATATTAAATAGTTAATTAAATAGTTTCCTGTGCAATCCTATGACCTCATTAGAAGGTCCTACATCTACAGCTCTCTTTTGTGTGGCGTTAAGTTTATGTAGGTTTCAACTAAACTTCTGAGTAAACTTGAGAAGATTAGAGTGTAAACCAAGATGGTACAGTATGGAGCATTGCATTGCATTGCATTGCATTGTTTATTTGTTTGTTGTTGTTGTTGTTAGTTGCGAAGTCGTGTCTGACCCATCGCGACCCTATGGACAATGTTCCTCCAGGCCTTCCTGTCCTCTACCATCTTCTGGAGTCCATCTAGGCTCACGCCTACTGCTTCAGTGACTCCATCCAGCCACCTCATTCTCTGTCGTCCCCTTCTTCTATTGCCCTCAATCTTTCCCAGCATTAGGCTCTTCTCCAGTGAGTCCCTCCTTCTCATTAGGTGGCCAAAGTATTTGAGTTTCAACTTCAGGATCTGGCCTTCTAAAGAGCAGTCAGGGTTGATCTCTAGGACTGACCGGTTTGATCGCCTTGCAGTCCAAGGAACTCGCAGGAGTCTTCTCCAGCACCATAGTTCAAAGGCTTCAATTCTTTGGCGCTCAGCCTTTCTTATGGTCCAGCTTTCACTGCCATACATTGCAACTGGGAAGACCATAGCCTTGACTATACGCACTTTTGTTGTATTCTACCTTTATTATATTTACAAATAACTCAAAGTAGCAACAGTATCATTTCTCTTCCTATTTTCCCCACAACAACCACCTTGTGAGTTGATTTGGGCTGAGAGAGAGAGAGAGAGAGAGAGAGAGAGAGAGAGTGATTAGCCACCAAATCACCCAGCTTGCTTTCATGGCTAAGGCAGGATTTGAACTCACAGTAAAAATAACCTAAATTAAATCTAGATATACAATAATCAAAATATAAAAAAATTACATGGTTATAAAAATATTTTAGAAAATGAGGTCATACGTTGGAGTATATATTTTGCAAAATTTTTGTACATTTCTTAAAATTAATTCCTTTAATAAAATGCAAGCAATATCAACACTGAATTTATATAACAGTACTGATGTTGAACATTTTATTCTCTGCTGCTTGTTATCTCATAGAAACAGTTAACAGTTAACAGAATGCAAAGGAAAATAAAGTGCATAAATATTCTCTTATCTTTCTAGTTTGCAGAGTCGTACTTACACAACATTTGTGTGGATTCTGACCATCATGTCAATATAGCTGATAGTCGAGTTTTTATAAGTCTACTGTATTACCTTCCTTTTAAAAACATACTGAGACCCAGTATGATACCATTATTGAGTTGTTTGCTGAAGTAGAAAGGGTAAATGCTGTATTTCAAGTTTTTAAAAAAATTCTTGGGACCAATAGTCTAACAATATTGATATTGTTTCCTTGTTTAATGGAAATATACAACTGGCCTGTTGGAAATGTAAAGCATGAACTGAACTGGAAAATGGAATTGATTTTCCAGTGTGGCCTTATTTAGCCATTTATACATGGCTAAATATATACATTTATACAGTACATGTCCCCAAAACAGGAATGTGTAATAAAAAGAGGGCACATTGGCATTCAGTTTGCATACATATCGGACATTTTAAAAAGAATTATATAAATTTAATAGCAACATCATATCAGACAAGGTTTTCTATCTTGATAAGGTAAATTTATGACTAGATGCCCTGTGTATTTGCTTTGCCTGGTTTTGTTTTGTTTTTTGAGATGCAAAGTGGTGATGGTCCTTGTGGCACAATCTTAGGATTTTTTTAATAGGAAAAGTCTTCAAATGGAACGCTTTGCAAAAAGAAGAGTCTAACATAGAATAACCAGACACAATCTCTGCTACAGTAATAATTCTGCCTATAAAAGTATGTGCTATGAAACATTTGAGATGTGCCCAAACTGAACAATCAGCTTTAGCCAATCAGCTTTAGACAAAGCTTTCTATTGAATCCTTGGTCTAGAAATTCTGGCACAGAGCTTAGGTTGTTGATTAAAGATCCTATAGGACGTTTACTAAACAAATGTCTCATTCATAGGTTTATAAAGCAAATCTACAACGTCTACAATGGTATGGTTTTATATCGTAGCCAACAAAGAAATGGTTCAAATGTGTGACTGAATACACCCATTTTTCTTATTAAGATGCATTTAATACTATTTAATGCTACAAAGGATCTCATGTACAGTACTTAAATATTAATTTGGTTTTTTTCCAGTGAATCTGATGGTACTTCTGAGGATGACAAAGGTAATTTTTCAAAAATCTATAATTCTCTTCAGTGTATCTTTTATTAGTAAAGGTAAATTGATTAAATATAATTATTTCTTTCTTTCTTTCTTGAGCAGCTGAGGATGAAGAGAAAAGGGAAAGAGGGTGTCAGTAAAAGAGACATATCCAAACAGATTGCTGAAAACAAAGAAATTTAGGGTTTCAGAAAGAAAGAAAATAGAGTCTCCACTGATCTTGCTTTCATTATGCTTACTCTATGTCTTCACTGTCATAGAAGGAAGCAGATTATTCCTATATAATAGGGACCTTGCTAGGCCCTCCTGTGTAGCCATTTTGATAATTTCTGGATAATTTCCTCATGATTTAAAGAGGCTATGGAGAGGTGGCATTTTGTACCATCCTTCATAAGGCATCAAGGTTGTTGCTATTGAAGTCCTGAATTTGATTTAGTTTATTTTCACCTCTTAAGAACTCCCTTTGGCTGCAGAATCCAGGTCAGTCATTGAGATCAGAGCTTTTGTCTTCTGAGCTTTTGAGCTCATGCTGGAGCCCATCCTCAGGGAACTACTCTCTACCAGAATGTGTGCTTTTTTGCCATTTCTATGCATAGTCTTTATGTGGTGCCTGGTTTGTGTGGCTTTTTATTTGTTGATTGGAGTGTTGGTGGCCGGCTATTAAGTTGTTGGCTTAATAGGCACCATGTAAATACTATGCTTATAATAGCCCAAAGCACACATTCTGATAGAAGTGGATGGGCTCCAGCATGTGTCCAAAAGCTTGGAAGACTAAACCCCTGGGCCCGGTGACCGACCCAGATTGAAATCTGCAACATTATCCTGGAACACATATATTTGCCTTTGATTTGTCCAACATCTAGAAACTGCTAGAAGCAGTAGTTTCTCTATGGCGTTTTTTGTGCTCTGTGAACTTGTCTACTTCACACAATAACCAAGCTTACAGAGCACCAAAACCTCTACAGTTCAACCTTAAACTGCCTACGTTCTCTTCTATTGGAGTAAGTTTTTCACTAGATCTATGAATGGCAGATCAAGTTGGAGATATGCAAAGTAGATGATTTGCGTTTCCAAACTTTTTATCAGCAGCAATTCTTAAAGAAATGCTACGTACTTAACAGTCACTGTTATGCTGATTGCTTCATTTTGCATAATGATAGGGCTTCCCTTGGTTCATAACATGCTGACCTCTAGGAGAGGAGGTAAGGTATTTTTATTGATTGCTCCTTTCCCCTGAAGGGAAAGTATATTAAGTTCTTTAAAGTGTATCTCCAATCAGTCAAAACAGATTTTCATGGTTTCATTGGATGAGTAAATTGGGCAGAAATTGTCAACTTCCTTCCTCCAAATCAATTACTACAGTCTGGCTTAAGCCACCTAGTTTCCTTCAAACCAGTTATTCCATTTTGAAAATAAAATATCTTGTACTATTCCATCTCTCTGAATTATGATTGTTATCTTATGTAATACTTTTTTAAAAAATTTTTTTGCCATTCTCTTTGAGTTTCTCTTGATTCTCTTGTTACTTTTTAAAAACTTTTTGATGTGACAATCAAATTCTGTGGCTCTTGTTTTTACATTTGCTGCCCTTCCAGTCTGTTTGCCATATATATATACACTCATTTTTGTCTGAGGCTCTCAATTCTTTCCCATAATGTCTTGGGAAACGTTTTCAAATGATCTCTGCCACCTGTTGATTAAGATGAAGGCCTGGCCAGTTCTGCATTAAAAGTTGATCAACCAATGTACAAATGAAACCTAAAAATGACCAATGTATGTTTCATTTTTGTGAAAGGGATCACAAATTATCACCCTAAAATATTTTTTAAAATATTTTCACAAGATTGCTGTAATTTCCCCTTTATTTTAGGAAGGGCTAGACATTGTTATAGAGACTGAAAACTGCATTTAATATTTGGGGGAGGGGAAGGAGGGCTGCAGCAAATGGGTTTTAGCGTACTTTACTCCATTTTGGCAGTGGTATTCTTTGTTCTTTAAACTTGAAAATGCAATTTTAGGCTTATGCTGTAGTTCTTAGCTCCATACCAGCAATGCATTTGTAGCTGGAAAGAACCCATAGCAAACAAACAAACAAAAAAAATATAGGGAGTTTGTGACCCTTTGTGACCTTGGGAGACAATGGATATTTACATAGTTCAATTACATAGTTAAATCTGTAACAATAAAAATGAAGATTTTGCACAAGAAAATAAATTGAGAAAATTGCACAGGAAAATAAATTATCTTCCTAATAATAATGGCTGTTGAAAACGTTTGGCAGATAATATATATATTTTTAGTTTTAGTATGACATAAGTCCTCATTTGGATTTCATCCAAACAAATTGGAGCAGAGGGAGGAAAAAACACTGAGTGATTTAATTTTGAACAAAATCCCATACAAAGCTTTTTCCATAGCATAATTACACCATCCAGCTAAGGTCTTAACTAAAAGTGATGCAAAATTATTAATATTTTTTAAAGTAATAGAACCTATGTCCAATATTGATGCATAGATATTTTTGTTTCATGTAATTGTAGTTCTTGAAAGAAGGGTCAAATCTTCCATTCCCACGTGGTGTAATCTCAATCACAAGTTGATCTTCAGGTGCTGTTTTCTTTAACAATGTCTATATCATTACATTTACAGTAGTCTAGGATGCAGTTTACCTTAAACATAATGAGCAAGTAAAATATAGGTTGCACTGTCCAAATTATAGTGGGTCACTAAGGAATCTTGAATATGATCTTATAAGAGTTTGTACAAATAGGAAAAGTCATCATTTTTCCTACATACAGTACCATTTTCTTCTAAAGTCAGAACTAGATTGAGCAAATATTACATTCAGTGGTATCATTTTAATTTACGTAATTGTTTAACTGTTACTAAGACAAAATACATTTTCATTTTATGAAGGTAACGACAGTTCCAACAGTGACTCAGAGAGCTCCGGAAGCGAGTCTGGTCAGTAATTATGCAGCTACATTTCATGAATATCAATAATTAATTGGTAATTTTAATGGGGAGGGGGGAACCTTAAAGAAGAAAATCTTCTTTCAAACGATTCCTAAGGAAATGAATATGTTTAATTAACATAGAATTCTTCCTCCTGACCATTTGGAGGGACAGTTGAAAAACAGAAGAAGGCAAGAAGAAGGAAGTGAATAGAACTTGTCCTATTTTAATATCTTAAATGTTGAACTGCAGCCAGTATCTCTGTACAGGTAGTCCTTGCCTTATGACCACAACTGAGTCCAAAATTTCCATCGCTAAGCAAGAAAATTAAGTGAGTTTTGCCTGATTTCACGACTTGGCTTACCCAGTTGTTAAGTGAATCACTGCAGTTGTTAGGTTGGCAATATGGTTGTTAAGTGAATTTGACTTCCTCACTGACTTTGCTTGTCAGAAGGTCACAAAAGGGGATCACATGACCTAGGGACGCTGCAACTGCCATAAATACATGTCAGCTGCCAAGTGTCCGAATTTTGATTGCGTGACCACAGGGATGCTGCGATGGTTGTAAGTGTAAGGTCGTAGGTCACTTTTTCAGTGCCTTTGTAACTGTACGATCACTAAATGAACTGTTGTAAGTCAAGGGCTACCTGTATGTAAATCAGCTCTTTGCCTTTTACTCTTTTCATTACTTTTCTGCTCTCCTTGATATATGTTGTTGCCATGGCGAGTGATATTTTATCTCAGCAAACAGTTTTCTATCTCAAACATAATATATGTTCACAAGGACTCCACCAGAGGTGCCATGAGAACAGGTCCCTTGAGATTGGCAGGAAAAGTGGCAAAACAGGATGGTCAGGAAAAGAATTGAAGGAAATGGTGTCTGTCTCTGAATAACAAATATAGCTTTGTGCACATGTTTTAATATTTATGCCTAACAAGTAATCCAAAAAGTTAACAGGAAAACAAATCTTTCTGTCTCACCATGTCACCCTTTTTATTTGCAGAGACAAATGAAAATGAACCACGTGGGTATCCTTTATTGATCGTTAGTTGTAGTTTTTGTGTGAGAAAGCTTTAACAGAATTGCTCTGCAAGATCGCAGGAAGATACTTAGAAATGAAAGCAAATTATTTGGCTGTTTATGTTATTAAGAAGGTCATAAGATAATTTGAAATCAGTTAACAATGACCAAGGTATGGTATTTGCTCATTATAGTTAAAACTTCAAAAAGTATCCTACTATCGCAGAAGTGCTATTCTTCCTCAGAATAATAATTGAGGAAATTATAGTTAAATTGATTAAATAGTAATAAGTATAATAGCTAGATGGAGTTCTCATACTGTACTCGGATTGCCAGAGAGTGAAGAAGATACTAGCGGTAGTCCTCGACTTACGACCGTAAAGGAACATATTCATTACAGTCGTGATGAACCTAAAGTGAGTTATGATGTGACCAATCTTTTTTGTGGCACTTGTTAAGTGAACACATTAGTCATAAAGCAATTGTTAAGTGAACCAGTTGTTCACTAGGGGTGTTTTTGCCCAAACCCTGAAAGCAAATGCCAGTTTTGCCCAAAAAATGGCAAAAAAAGTCACAAAATGTCTGGGATGCTGCACATGGCCAAAAATGTGGACTATTTGCCTAGTGCCGGTGTTGCAGGATAGGAGGTGGCTGTCAGATCTTCAGAACCAAGTTGTAAGTATCCCTGGTGAGATCCATTGTAACTTTGAATGATCACTAAGCAATCAGTTGTAAGTTGAGGACTACTCGTATGTCAAGTCCTTTGTGCCTCTACTCAGAACTGCATCATGTTAGAAAAGCTGAGGGAGGCAATGTTGTAAGTAGCATTCTGAATTACCAGAGACTTGATTTTAATCAGATAGGCTCTTGTTCTTTAATCATACAAATAGAAACCAGTATCATTGCAAATGTGTGATGTTTGACTTATAATTTTTAGGATCAAATATCTTTTGCCTGTAGTATTCTTGGCAACTAAAAAAAGAGTCCAGTCTAAAGTGAAAAAGTTACAGGAAATGACTTAACATGCAAACGTTTAGGCACTTTTGTGGTTTGTGTATCTTTAACACAGGCATGTCAAACTGCCGGCCCATGGGCCGGATGCATCACGCCAAAACCACGCCCACCCCATTGCCGGTAATGGGGCAAAAGTTGTTGCGTGACGTTGCGAGTTTGGCATGCCTGCTTTAACAGAGCAGGAGCTGACCCAGTGTCTGCAGAGTACAAACTAAAAAGGAGATATTTTGCCAAATTTGAATGCATATTTACTTGCATAGTATATGCAATTGTTTACAGATTCAGTTTTTAAAGTATAGCAGATGCAAAAAAAAAGGATCCCTCAGTCTGGTATTTTGTAACACCTCCTTTGGCAGAAAGAATAATTAACAAATGTTTTCCTATTCTTCCCCTTCCTCTTATTTCGACTGTTTCAAGAAACATTAATTCCTTGAAACAGACCCGCTACCAATCTGCTAGTATTTGCATGCTTCAAAATCACCCCATTGATTTCCCCATGTGTACTAAACACTTGACCATGGCTTCAAAATTTTATTTTTTTATTTTTTATTTTTTTATTTTAATCCCATTTATATCCCGCCCTTCTCCAAAGACTCAGGGCGGCTTACAATCTAAGCACAAATCAAATGTGCTTAGCAATAGCCTTCATTCTATGTATATGCCTGCTTATTAGGGCTTTCGCCCCCCCACAAGTGGCATTATTACAAAGTCAGCTTATGAATCATATTACCTTTTTTTTAACCATTTACTGTATGCATAACTTGAAATTGCAATAAATATAATAAAGATATTAAGAGTACATCACACATCCTTGTCTGATTAGTTTTGAATCATTTACAAAGCATTCCATTTATTCTTATGTATGTTTTACTTCCATATGCAGCATTTCTTATAAATGGTAAAGACACTATCTGTTACTTTTTGCATATTTGGAGCAAGCAAAGTCTAATTTTACTGCAAATATGCTCAAATTTTCCTTCAGACTAGGGTCTCTAATATAGTGTCTACCTTGAAAGTCACTTTATTGTTGCTTGCATCCCACCAATTATGAGCATATGCAGTGTTCTGACATATACTGGTAGTTCTCAACTTACAACCATTCATTTTAGTGACCATTCAAATTTTCAACGACAATGGGAAAAAATGACTTACGACTGGTTTTAACACTTGTAACTTTTGCGGCATCCCCATGGTCATGTGATCAAAATTTGGGTGCTTGGCAGCTGGCATGTATTTATGACAGTTGCAGTGATCCGGAGGTATGTAATCGCCATTTGTAACCTTCCCAACTGCCTTCTGACAACCAAAGTCAATGGGGGAAGCCAGATTTGTTTGACAACTGTATGATTCAATTAACAATTGTAATGATTCGCTTAATAACTGTGGTGAAAAAGGTCGTAAAATGGAGCACAACTCACTTAACATCTATTTTGCTTAGCAATGGAAACTTTGGGGTCAATTGTGGTCATAAGTCAAGGACTGCATATCTTGCTGTATTTATTTATCTTGTTTATGTAAACATTCTTTTCTATTTTTCTCCACTATTGATCAATGTTCAATAGACTTCTTAGATGCCTGCTGCTCCATTGTTTTGCATTTTTCCATTTCTCTTTAATTTGCATTTCCTTCAGTAGTACTTTATAATTCGTATGAATATGTTAGATATCTAAAAACCTAATTTGATTATTTTTTTCTGGTAGTTTCATGGTGAAAACCTGATAATAATGAAATGATACTGAGTATATGATATGTGTCATTTTCGAAAAAGAGTTTTGAGGAATTTAAGGTGAATTAACTAGAATGGTCAGTGGTGAATGCCAACCTTATCTCTCATAACAAGTTACATTTGGATTAAAATTCTTAATTTGGACTGGAATGTCCAAAAGCTATAGAAAACTGAATGTATAGGAACATAAAATCTCTGTTAGGTCAGGTTAATTATCTTCCCAGTTCAATATTCTGTTTTTTTTAGCAGTCAGTCTTTTGCTTCCAGCAAGCTTACAAGTGAGTTCCTTAATAGTAACTTTGCACTAGTGGTTTATCCAGGATAGCAGGCATTGGCTGATGAGTAAGGAACATTTAACAAGCTGTCATCGCTAATAGCTGTGGAAATCTAGCACCATGTTCATTTCTTTTCTTTTTTTTTTTTTGGGAGGGAAGCTGCAGTGTTAAGGGCCCAATCCCATTTATTTTATTTATTTTATTTTAATTCCATTTATATCCCGCCCTTCTCCGAAGACTCAGGGCGGCTTACAAGCTTAGCAGTAGCCTTCATTCTATGTATATGCCTGCTTGTTAGGGCTTTCACACACACCCCAAGCAACATTATTACAAAGTCAGCTTAATTGCCCCCAACAATCTGGGTCCTCATTTTACCTACCTCGGAAGGATGGAAGGCTGAGTCAACCTTGAGCCTGGTGGGACGCGAACCTGCACTAATTGCAGGCAGCTGGTGTTACTTAAGGAGGCATTAGCCCACTGCTCCACCAAGGCTCCTACTCAGCCTACTCAGACTAAGTCCCACAGAATCTTCAGTGAACCCTCAACCTAACTAAGCAAATATGTAAGCTGTCTTTTTATTTTATTTTATTTTATTTTTTAAAAAAACCCCTTCCCCCTCCCTCCTCCCCCCTACCTCCCCTCCTCCCCCCTCCCTCCTCCCCCCCTCCCTCCCCCCTCCCCCCCCTACTTCCCAGAGCTGAATACAAGGTATATATATATATATATATATATAAAAAGCAAACCTAAGCAACCATATACTAACAACTATAAATTCTAAAATCCATCACTCTCTAGCTTATATAGGATAAAACAAACCTTAACAATATTAAATATATGTATAAAAAAAACTAGAATAAGAAAAGGACACTCTCTAGCTTATATAGAATGGAACAAACCTTAATAGTATTAAATATATATTAAAGACAAAAAAAAAGGAAAAAGAAGAAAAAAACCCCTTCTCAACCCTATACTTATCCTAAATAAACTCCATCCATTTTATCCATTCCATGATATAACATTCTTACAAATAATTTTCCAGCACCATGTTCATTTCTGTAGCTGGTTTAATGTGATTACTCTCATATGATAGCATAGCAAGTTGTGTAGCTTGATTATATCATGTGAGAAGTATTTTCTGTTGCCCTAAAACAATATGAAAATATTGAGATTGCCAGAATTCTGGAAAATAAAGCACAGGCAGTTAATTAAAATACAATGCAACAGGGTGCAGGGTGTTAATTTGATATGACCTCAAATTACAGGAATTATTTACAGGTTACATTTTGATAACGATTTAAAAAATCCTAACTCATTCAGTTTATGATTCACTTTATTATTTTTTTTACAGTTGAGGAACTAGAAGAGAAAGAGTTACAGCTATATTGTAGCGAATCAGGTACAAACACTGTATATTTTGCAATATTGTCCAGAGTTCTGGAAAATGGAGCACAGGCAATGAATTAAAGTTAATTAATTAATTAATTAATTAATTAAACAGGGATGGGAGATCTAAAACAACACGGATCGTTCAAGTGTTTTGATAGCAATTTTAAAATTCCTATCTGGTTCAGTTTATGATTCATTTTTTTGTTTGCTTTACAGCTGAAAAACCAGAAGAAAAAGAGTTACAGAATGGTGGTGAATCTGGTATTGATCCTTAGAACATTGTATATGTTGCAATGTTAAAAAGTTTTATGTTTTTAAAAATATAATTTTGTTCTATTGTTTCATTTTAGAAGTTAACATCCAGCAATGCTGTAAACATTGCATAATCCAAAAAGTAGGTTTGAAAATTTCAAGTTGCCTTAAATCTTATTTCATAAAGGTACCACTGATATTTCAATAATTTATTTTTTTTCCTTTTAAATATAAAGAAGCAACATGAACAAGTCACTCCCAGAAGATTTCTAAAAGGACAGTTTTGGTAATTTATTGTTGTTATATTGTTATTGTTGTTGTTGGAAACATTACTGGAATTGTTTTCTTTTTTATGTTTACATGTACCGTATATAATTGTGCAGGTCCAAATTTATATATGCATGCTATCAATTAGTAAAGGATCTGGGAGGATCTGCTGCTAATTCTACATATTCACTTAATTGCTCAAGTATTTTGATGGAATAGGAAAAAAATGAAGGAAAGTTATTGGTTGATAATTATAAAATCAAGAACATTCATATAAAATTGCTATATATACCTTATTCTTCTAGCATACTGTTTTAGGAGTTTTAGGATATATCTATATATAAGTTACATATCTATAAATCTATATATATATATATATGTCTGTCTGTCTATGACTTCATATAGTTCAGAGTATTGTTTATTCTGGAATTATGAAAAGGAAGTCCACTTCATAGAAGATGGAAATTATGAATTTTAGCTTACTGTTACTTATTAAAAGCACATTAAAATACATTTATTATCATTATGTGAAGTGTAAGAAACATAGTGTAAGAGCCTAGTACTATCATGTACACTAATTCTACTAATTATATTATGCATGCTAATTATATATATATTTATTATAAAAATCAATAAAATTAGTGTACTCCGGGATATAAAAATAGCCTTTTCATTACTGAGCTAGGCTATATCATGTGATATTAATATATGATATTAATACTTCTAATTATATTAATAGCTAATGATCTGTTTACTAAGGGTATATAACAAATATAACATTTGTGATTTTCATCTTTTTGTATTGTTAAGGAATGGTTTGCAGGACAACAACTTTAAAACATTTTAAAAGTATCTTACTGCTCATAGGCGGAAGAATTACGCTAAGCACCAATATTCCATATTTATTTAGAAAGATAAAAAAATGTTAACTATCATTTGATGATATTATAGACTGACAGTTATCTTTTGTATGTCATTTGTTTAGCTTGAAGTTGGATGGTGAAGGAACTTTTGAATGTACAGCGACAGGGTTAATTTTTGAAGTAACCAGAGCTGTCACCATTGAATATTCAGTTTTGTCTTGGACCAAATATGCTGCTTATGTTAAAGATCCGTGGATTGTTGTGGGCCCTATATTTGATATCAAATGTACTTCTTCTGTTCTTACTTCCATTCAGTTTCCACACACCCTCTGCCTGAATGGTAAGATTCATTGTAAATATTATCTCATATATTTATGTATTGTGGCACATTCTTTAGAAAGTTCTAACATTTTGGAATTTGTGTGCAGATCATTTGTCTGAGAAGGCCTTCAAAGTATTCCATTTCAAAAAGAACGGTCCAGAATTTGAAGGCTCCATTGATCATTCAACCACACATGTCAAATGGCACGTGAGCTCACTGTCTCCAGTTGGACCAGTAATTGAGAGATATGATCCAGTTTATTATCATGGGGTAGTCATTTTATATAAAGTTATCAACAATCATCCTTCCTTGAAATTCCGTGTGTATATAGCTACAAATAACAATTCATTTATAAAGGTAAGATCAACTTTTAAAAAAACAAATATTGGAAAATAAACTCTTCATCCTTGTTAAAAGCTGTGACTATAAAATTCTTTCTAGTGGGTACTTAATAAAAAGTTCTAAGAAAGTGACTCGGTTTGACTCCCTTGCCATTGCAATTCAGTGGGTTGAAACTCATCTCAATGTGGATCACCTGAGTGACATTTAGGAGACAGAAATGCCATTTCCAATGAAATTTTATGCTTTGCTGCTTATCATTATTTTATCATTTTACTGTTTGAATTTGTGTGTGTGTGTGTGTGTGTGTGTGTGTGTGTAGGTCTTGAAAATCTACGAATGTGTGTGTGTGTGTGTGTGTGTGTGTATATATATATATATATATATATATATATATATATATATATATATATATATATATTATTCAACTCCATATGCTTTTAATTTGCTTTGAATGTACTTTTAAAGGTTTGGTCTCTAACGTAAAATAAAATAAAGTAGTAAAAAAATTGCTCAACAAAGGCTAGGCAGACAAATTAATTGCTATGTTTATATCTATTTATTTCTATCCCTCCTTTATTAATTTTATAAATAACTCAAGGCAGCAAACATATCAAACACACCTTCCTCTTCTCCCCACAACAGCTCTGTGAGGTGAAAAAGGGCTGAAAGAGAGTTATTGGCTCAAAGTCATCCAGCTGGCTTTCATAGCTAGGGCTTGACTAGAAGTCAAAGTCTCATGGTTTCTAGCCTGTTACCTTAACCATGAGACCACATTGGCTCTTATATATCTCTGAAGATAACATTTCTAGAATAAATATCCTCAATATAACCAGTTCTGCATAACATTTCTAGGGTTCCTACATACATGCTCACAACTGGGAAAGTGCAATCTCTTTATAATAAAACAAATGAACACAAAATGAGGATATAATATAATGAATGAATTTAAAATACTGAGCAGATAATTAGCCCCTTTTTAGATTGAAATAGGTTGATAAAATGTATATCTAATATGTCTATTATTAATATTACAATTTTATGTGGACAATTTTAAAGAGGTTTGGCTTAATTTTTAGGATATATCCAAAACTGTAAGACGATCTCTTAATAAATTCATTAAAATTGAGAAACCTCCTTGTCATAAATTACTGCAAAATGGAAAGAAATACAGATTAACTAGTGATCCAGAAGCTGACATAACCCCTGAGGTATGTTTCTTCTTCTTTGATAATTGGTTTGTCAACATATGTAGAGTTTGTGAAACATGAAAATGTCACCATTTGCACTTCCAATTTTAGGGCAGTTGTTATTTTAAGTGAGATCTAGCCTTTGCTACCATAATGACATGTACAGCAAAATGCTTCATTCATTCATAAAGAAGAATACTTTAAAGAAGAAAAGTATTTTGTCACAGCAAGCAGACTTTTTTATATTTCAATATCCCTTTTCTAGGAAATTCAGTTTGGAGATGACTCCACCCTGGCAGAGAAGCCTTTCTTTGAGGTATATTTAGAACAGCCAATGGAACTTATGTTATCTTTGGTGGATTTGGAGTCTGAGGAAGTTGTGTGGAAGGCAAAGCTCAGAGAATGTAAGCATATATTGAGCACAATCCAGTGTATGCTGCATGGATCTAGACATTTTAATTAAACATTTAATAATGAATTGCAATTAATAAATTTGCCTACAGTGAGAATTTGTGCACTTTAAGTTACTTTGGGTTTGATTTATTTTTCTAACTAAAATCAGCTTCTAATTCTAAAGCTCCTATAAAAAAATCTACAGAATAAACATAAATATTTTTAAATTTCTCATACGAAAAATTAGTTTGGGGATTTTATGTAACTACTAATCTATGGAAAGTTCATTTAAATAAATTCTGTCTTTACTGGCTAGGACACAAAGTACTTAACACAACACAAAGCACTTTAACTTTTACAGTCTATCATATGGTCTTATTTATTATTTGGATTTATATACCGCCCCTCTCCCGAAGGACTCGGGGCCTCCACTATTTTGGAATGACTGGACACAAAGTACTTAACACAACACAAAGAACTTTAACTTTTACAGTCTATCATATGGTCTTAGACCTTCACTATTTTGGAATGACTGGCTGTAATCTTAACAGTTAATTCTGTCTTAATTGTAGTGGAGCAACTTGCAGATAGATTTGAGGCTGGCCCACTCGTTTTTTCAGTTTAGGAGTTGTCTTAAAATATTTCTGTTTATTCAAATCTTTGAATGGCATACTGTATACATTTTTAGAATTAATAAATTAATAGCAAATTCAAGCTCCATGAAAAAATGGTGTTTTCTTATTTATTATATAGGAAATGCTGACTGGAGTCAGATGCAATGATTTTATTTGATATCATGAATATTTGGCCTGTGTGCTTCGTTTTTATTTATCTGATGTACTGTAATTCCAGATTTCTTACAGCTGAGATGTAATCCTTGGGAAACAATGAAACAAGATTCTGATCTTTCCTGATTGCTCCTGGGCAAAATTAAGGAAGGGAAATGTCATGGAAGGTTTCATACATTCTCGTCCCCACCATATAAAGATTAAGAAATAATATCTTATTTCCCCTCAGCAGTAGTAGCGACATTTACATTTGCAGGAAAATCTTTACTAACGATGAGTTTCGGACAATTTAGCTGATTGTGAACCAGAAATCTGCATCCCCAGAAGGATCACTTTTTTTTTTTTGAAAAGTGACTATGTACACTTCATTTCAAGCATTTGAAAAAGCTTCCCATGTGAGGTGATAGAAGCTCTCCATTGGGACAATTACAAAAGCAAGTCTAGAAATTGTAATTTAATTTTTAAAACTTTCTTTATTTTTGGCTGATACTGATCCCTTCCTTCCTTCTTCACTGAGTTCTGGAATGTGCAGAAAAATCAGAGTAATGAAAGACACAAACACTAGTTTGCCTGAGTTTTATTGGAGGAGGAGCAAAGAAAAAAATCAAGCAGGTTTTTTTGGTACAGAAAATAGTTCCTTCTGTTTCTTTTCCAGTTCTCTTCATATGCTTTACAATTCAAGGAAATTGATTTCTTTTGTGATCTAAAAACTTACTGCAAAATGAAAAATGGGCCCTCCTTTTTCCTTTGCTCAGGTTCATTGCATTTCCCAAAGGTTTCTTGCATCCTTGACATTGTAGGTACTGTAGCAAAGTTACCTTGACTTTCTTCTTTTCTGCAATGGTTGAAGTAAAATTTCATGTATTCTTAGGACATAAGAAACATTATGTATTTTGTCCTTTTCCTTTTCTATCAGATACAGGGCAGTTGACCCTCAATAAATAGATGTTTCTGTTTTAACTAGGTGTTTTTGAGTAGTAGGAAACTCAACTTTTATGTATATTTGCTTGATTAGTTTCTGCTTTATGAAATTCTTTGAAGATGTAGGTCATATATTTTTAAAAGCTATAAAATAAACATTTGTACAGTAAATGCCTATTTGACCTGCATTATTTATATCATTCTTTAATTATGTCATTCTTTAATCAGTATTGCAAATTACTTTACCACATGCTTTTTTTTTGTATTGAATAGCCGATTGGACTCTACATAACCAGAATGATAATGAGCAGGAAAAATCTTTTAACTGTAAGTGTTTGGAACAGATCTGCTTAAAATTGGTTTTGTATACCATATCTTTACATTCACTTTTCTATTACTTCTCAGATGGGAGCATTCATGTGTCTTTGCAACTATAAACATTATGTTGTGATTCAGTGTCAGCCTGTGGTTTCGGCAGCTGAATCGGACAATTCTGAGGAGGAGGAGGAGGAGGGGTTTGGAGAGCCTTTGGTTGCAGATGCATCGCAGAGCTCTCAGCCAGGCCCCTCCCGTCTTGTTCCTCCTCAGACCCAGCTGTGTGAACCTGAAAGTTTAGACGAAGACGATCCACAGCTGGCTTTGTTCAAGGACGCTCGAAGCAGGAGGCAGACAAGCAGAAGTGAACAAAGAAAAGCAATGAGGCACCTCGGGAGGAGGCAAAGAAGCCATGCCCTGAGACTGTTGTTTAAAAGGGAAATGTGTGGGAGGTGCTGGTTGCTGAAGGCAACCGTTTGCAGAGCTTCTGATATAGTCTCGGTCTGTATTTGTTTTACTCTGTTTTGAACTGTTTTGTTTAGTTTTTGCAAATAAATTTGGTTGGCTTAATTCCAGCCTATTGAATATAACAAAGGGGTTGTCCCTGACATTTCTGCAGGGCCGGTTGTAGGCTGGAACAGAACACATTATTAGGTAAAGGTTCCCCCGCACATGTGTGCTAGTTATTTCCAACTCTAGGGGCCGGTGCTCATCTCCGTTTCAAAGCCGAAGAGGCAGCGTTTGTCCGAGGACATCTCTGTGGTCATGTGGCTGGCATGACTAGAAGCCAAAGGAGCACAGAACGCTGTTACCTTCCCACCGTAGTGGTCCCTTTTTTTCTACTTGCATTTTTTACGTGCTTTCGAACTGCTAGGTTGGCAGAAGCTGGGACGAGTAACAGGCGCTCTGTTATGCGGCCCTCGGGATTCGACCCGCCAAACTGCCGACCTTGTGATCGACAAGCTCAGCGTCCTAACCCACTGAGCCACCGCATCCCTTATAAACATTATTGCTGAAGCACAACTCAGCATTATAATAATGCTTTTGTTAACCTTGTGTTCTATCTTAAGAAAAAATATATAATCCAGCTATGGTGTCCTTAATGTTTTATTAATGTTTTATGAAAGGTGTAGGAGGCAGACAAACGATGTTTAGGGGAAAAGATGGTGATCACCAGTTAAAATTGGTCAGAAAAGCATGTTTGGGGCTAAAATATAACCCAACACCAATTTTTTACAAAGGCATATCTTTTTTTCATAGAATTGTCCCAACCAAATTCAAGGCAGAGGCTTTATACGTACAATACCCATCAACTGTAAGGTTGACATACCTATTATGTAGTGGAAACAACCCACTACAAATAGACCATTGCACCCAAAATATCTTCACCTGAAGCCCAATATTTCTATACTTTTAAATCTCTCTATGTCTATAGCCAGATACATTCAAGTGTTACAGTGTCAGGGGTTGTGTGCATTAATACCATCCTAACCTCTGCACCTAGGACCTCTGCTTTAATTTCAGAGAATTTAAATTTAAATTTCAGGGCATTTGTTTTTATGCCAACATGTTAAGTGGACTGATGCTGGTTGAAGCCTAGCATCATTCAGGGCACCACTGGTTTCACATCCCTAGCTGTGGTAGTGTTCCCTCTGAATAGGCAGCACTTACATTTCTTCAGATATTGGCTGATTATCAGTCACTTTAGTTGCAGTTCTCATCGCTTGAAATAGCTGCTTTGGAAAATTACTTTGAAGTTAGTTTGTGATGGGGTATGTGTGGGATTGAGAACAAAGGACAGTTTCACTTAAGGGTCTTGGGATGGTACATATGTTTAGAAAGCATGAAAGGCTGTACACTTTGATTCCCTGTTGTTGTTGTTTTTTTGCCTAACATGCTTTAGGTGTTGGAAAACGAAAAGCTACCACCAAACTTAAAGGTGAACTTTGCTGTAAGCGACAAAAAATGGTAGACATTTCAGGTAAATATTTCGTGTACTTTTTTTTTAAGTGGCTTTTCGTTTTTCCATATTGTGAAATGATGCATTTTAAATAGGATTAACAATCTGAACTATGGAAATGTAACGATTGAATGTATATGTGATCAATTTTAATCCTTGTTTTTATGTAATAGTAATGTATTTGTAAATGTCCACAAGAGGGAGATCTTTGATTTCTGTTACTTTGATGCTTTTAAATGAATTATAGCAGAGACAGCTTTCATTAGTATATGAAATTCTAATTAAGATGATATTAGTTATATTTCCCTTCTCTTTGATAATTATATATGCTCCTTTACCAGCAATGCCCATAGAAGTTCTTTTTACTGTCTTCCATGTTACAAGCAACGTTTGCTTGTGCATATATGTGTCCATTCTTTCTCCTTTATTTAAGAAAATTTATATGGCTGCCCTACTCACTCTCGGTGACTCCAGATGGCTTATAAAAGCCAAATATAAAAAAAGAAAAAAATTAATAGCACCTATTACTTAGATGTTTTTTTAAAATAATGTTATTAAATATTATAATGCAATAGTAAAAACTAATATAAAAACTAAAAAGAGAAAAAAGAGTAGAAAGGATAAAAAGTGCAAAGGAAAAAATAGAAAACAAAGAATATTGTGAAGAAAAAAGGTACATAAAGAATTGAGTTTCAACCCTCATCATAACAAGTATAAACAATTTTAGTAATTTTTCTCCTCCTAATGTACAACCAATAATCTCTTTATCCCATGCCCCATCTCTATCTATAAACAAATCCATAAAGCATCATCATTTCAGTCCTTATGTCAGTAAAAGTCCATTAAGGATTGTGAGAAATACCAATATTTATGTTAAACTTGATCAAATAAGCCAATTTTATAGTCCTTCCTTTTATTTATAACAATCTTAATCTTTGGTATATTCATATCTGTAAATATAACATAAATAAATATCTGGTCACTCTCTTGGTTTATTATTTATGATTCCCTTTTGATTTTTTTAAGCCAATTTATTTTGTATGTCCACTGAAACATCTTTCCATGTCATTCTTGTTCTCTGGCCGCAAACCAAGAATTAGATGTGATGATTCTTCCAAGTTGAGTTCTTTATTGTTTCACACCTATAGACAAAATCTTGCCAGACTGAGGACTCTAAAATATACTCTGTGAATTATCAGGGAAAAGCTGTCTTTACCTTTTTTCTCTCAAACATAACACCTGGTCTGAGTTGCCTCTTACTCCCCTGGAATACCCCCCCACCCCCCTATATGTGGGCTCCTTACTACATTCCATAACTCTTTGTAGTCTGTCATTTATATTCATTGTTGTGGCCTGATTATTTTCACTGTTGTCTCTCACAAATAAAACTTGTTGCTCTTCTGCCATTTATTCTAAAGCATCTTTTGTACATAGTCTAGCCATGATGATGTTATCTATTCATTTGACTCCAATTCTCGGTGATTCTATGGGCCAGATCTCCCCACATCTTCCTTTGAGCTCTTCTATGCTCTGTTTGGTGTCAGCTTTGATATGGTCCAGCCACCATGTTCTTTGATAGCCTGATTTCCTTTTACTACTAACATATCCAAACATAGTTGCGTTCTCCAGTGAATTCCCTGCATGACATGGCCAAAATGAGTGAGAAGCAGTTTTGTGATTTTGCCTTCTAGTGACGTGTCTGGTGTTATGTGCTCCAATACTTGCTTGTTAATCACCTTAATCCAAGGAATACGTGGGAGCTTTCTCCAGCACCATAGCTCAAACAAATCGATTTTCTTTTAAGGTCCAACTTTCACAACCGTAGGTAGCTTAGGGAACACAACAAAGTGAACTAATTACATTTGGTTGCCAGGCTGATATCCTTGCTTTTCCATCTTTGGCTCAGGTTCATCATTGCTCTACGACACACTGCAATCGACTTGCAATTGACATCTTATTTCTGTGCTCTTTCTTCTCTGCGGTCCTAGAAAAGTGAATTTTTCCACATATTCTATCACTTCACCTTCAATTTCTATTTTGATGTTTCCCTTCTTCGCAGTAGTCAAGAGCTCGGTCTTTAGAAGTTCAGAAAGAGATAAAAATTCTCACTTTCTTCTTTGATTTTCTTGATTAAATGTTCCAGGCTTTCTTTGGTTTCTGAGACAAGAGTTGTATTATCAGCATATTGAAGATTGTTGATATTTCTTCCACCAATCATTACCCCAATTTTTGATTCTTCAAGAGCTAGCTTCCTCATGATCATTTCAGCATGCAGGTTGAATAAGAAAGGGGAGAGAATGCAACCTTGTCCCATTCCTTTCTCTATCTTAAACTAATCAGGGTCTCCATATGGTATTCGCTCAATGACTTTCTGATTTGTGTACAGTGATTGCACCAACTTGATCAAACGTGCTTGTACCCCCAGGTCTTGTAGGGCTCTCCATAGCTTCTCATGATCAACATAATCAAAAGCTTTCTTGCAGTCGATAAAGCACACGTAAATGAACCTTTGATGTACACAAGATATTTCCATGATCCAGCACAGATTTGCAATATAGTTGTGGGTGCCACAACCACTTTGGAAGCCGGTTTAGACATCTGGTAATTCCCTTTTGATGGTTGGTCTAGGCATTGTTGTATATTTTTAAGTAGAACCTTGCTGTTGTGAAGGATGACAGCAATTGTGCGATAATTAGAGTCATACTTTTTTTGGCAGTGGAATGAACCCTGTTTTTCAATCCTTGGTCATGCGCTGGTTTCCCAGATTGTCTGGCACAGGTGTCTAATGACTCTGGGTGGTACAGGTCTCAGTAATTCTGCAGAGATACTGTAGTGTCAGCACTTTGAAGCTTGTTGTTCGGCAGATGGTTCTTCACCCATATCTTTTCCTCAAGGGTGGTGAGTTCTTTTTATGATTTTCTTTCCTTGTCAGCCTTACACCGGGTCTCTGCTACCTACGTTCATCTCTTCTGTATATTTTCACATTCCCTTCTTGATGCCTTGTTGGTTGGACAGTTCTTTCCTTTGCTTCTTTTTAGTGATGCCTTTACGAGCAATAAAAGGTGCTTGGATCTTTTTGACTTGCATAAATGCATTCCTCTTCACGTGGTCTGCTTCAAGCTGTTTACATCGCTCATTCCAGTAAACTTCATTATCCTTTTTTTGCTGCCCTCTGGAAAACTGTATTCAATCTTCTTTCTTTTTCCATTTGCCTGCTTGCCTTGGCTGCTTTTCTTTCCTCAGCTATTTTATGGTTTCATCTGAGAGCCACTTTCACTTTTTCTCTGGTTTCTTGTGTGGTACGTGTTTTTCTGCAATTCCAATAATAGTTGATTGAGTTTCCTCCCACAGTTCATGAGGTGTCTTCTCGGCAGAGTTCAGTAGTTCAAACCTGTTTTTCACTTCTATTGCATATGTAGTAGGGATTTTGGGGAGATCAAACTTCTTTGGAGGCACTGCCTGTTTCAACTTGTTTGCCAACTTTTGCATTAAAGTCACCCAGGATGTGAACTATGTTTTTCTCAGGGCACTTGTTTCATGGACCATGGCATAAAAGCCCTCTATTTCAAGCTCTGTTGAAGCAGTCATTGGGGCATAGACTTGGGCAATTGTGATTTTGAGGGTCTTGGCACAAATTCTGATGGTCATAATTTTGTCACTGATAGTTGATAGACGTTTTCCCCTGCTCTAACAAATTACTTGCTTACAAAAAAATGCTATTCAATTTGTTTTCCTAGTATCATGTCCTGAATAATAGACAGTGAAGTCCTCAAGACTGGGAAAAGCCGTTGTCCAACTAGTGTAGCTAACGGACACCAAGAAGATTAATTTACAATCTGATCATCTCACATTTGGCAATATCTATTTTACCCTGTCTTAATACAACACAAACATTTGTTTCTGCCACTGGCTGCCTCAGCAACTGGTATTCCTTTTGTCCTATCATTGGGCATCATTTCAGATCCTTTCCGTAGAATTTTCTTGGCAATTTTTTTTTTTGCAGAGAAGTCACCAGGTCTTTTTCTAACTCTGTAACTCACTTTTCAGCACTTTTTGCCCAGGGACAGTAACTGCGTGGTCCTTGTTACCCCATAGGATCACCAAGCTGGTATGGGATTCTTTTTTGTTGTTGTTGTTCTTTCATCATGATTAGTGGGTTTCTGGATACTCTTAGTCTGGCTCCTTCATTGAGATCTGTCTGGCTTGTGAGATCCTTCTTTTATACTTTCTAGTGATATACCTCCAGCATACCTCTCAACCTTTATCCATAGAAGTCTATCCATAAAAGCAAACACTGCTATTAACATTTTATTATAACTTCTGATTCCATTTTTCAAAATTATCCTTCAGCATTTTCAATGTTATAATATTTTGCATCATTCTGTAACTGTTTAGTCAGTTTTAGAGATGCTTCTGCTTTAAGTTAAAGCCTTTGGTTCCCTCTAGTGCCCATCTTTTGAAATGGTTTATCTCTTTTATATTTAAAACATGTCAACTTTCCCACAAATAGGATTCTTAAAAGTAATTCTAAACTAGTGTTTCAAATTTATCTGGATCCTTAATCCCATTTATAACTTTCTAAAATCAAAGTCTTTTTGCTGTTTATTTCATTTTTAAAGTTCCTAAGCTTGTAGTTAAATTTTTCTTTCATTAGGAATTGAAGAAACTCACCTGGTATTTTCAGATTTGTTGATCCAGTGGTTTCTAATACTGAAAATGAGTTAATAAGTAATTTCTGAATGTGATTAGAAAAGGAACTACATGAGTGTAGTGTCCTTCTAAAGGTATTGATTGTGTTTTGAGCAAGATGGTCATCCTTATCTGGGGACAAGTTAGTGTTGAAGTTGAATTGATTAGAACAGAGGTGTCAAACTAGCGGCCCGCGGGCCAGATGCTTCATGTGCAGGCCACGCCCACCCCGGCTCCACAAAGGCAAAAAACATTGCGATACATCATGTGACACAATCGAGTTTGACAGCCCTGGATAAGAGCAGGGCTTTTCAACCTTTTCACCCATTGTACCACTTTTAGGATATGGCAGTATCCGAGTACCACCAGTCGCCTAGCAAGGTGTCAAAAACTTGATGACCCCCCCAAAAGGAAAAAAGTGATGAAGTACAGATAGTCCTCGACTTACAACAGTTCACTTAGTGACTGTTCAAAGTTACAGTGGCACTGAAAAAAGTGCCCCCCCCAAGCCACAGCCGAGCAAGACACCTGCCTGCTCGCCTGGAGGTGCTCTTCCTCCTGTCCGAGAGTTTCATTGTTATGAGCATTTCTGTTGAGGATTGGCAGCAGGGGTGGGATGCGGGGGGTGTTTGGTTTTTAATTCTCCCCGTCTGCTGGGTGGTTGCAGCAGGTTTTGGTCACTTCACATGACCCTGGGACACTGGAGATGCTGCAACATTCCAGCTGATCAGCGCTTCTTCTGGGCTCAGCAGAAGTGCCGGGATCAGCGCTGAACTCCAGCTGGATCCTGGCGCTGATCCTGGTGCTTCCGCTGAGCCCTGACAGCCCTGCAGCTCCAGCCGTCTCTCACTCAGGCTTGTGCGGTGCTGCCACTGGTTCAGCTCATTCCCCTCCCCAGCTACCACTTTTCTAGGATGGTTGCGTACCACCTGCCAGGCGCCAATGTACCACAGGTGGTACCCGTACCACTGGTTGAAAAGCCCTGGATTAGAGTCTTGCATATAGGCTTGAATAAATTTTCTGTGCTTCAACTTAATGGGTGGTGCTGATTCTTTGCACTTGATAACAGCAAAAGTAAAGTAAAACCTGGGCATTAAAGTTATAATACTAAGTAAATGCTGGCTCTGTGATGAAATCTCAGAGTGGCAGAGGTAGCGTCTTGTACATTATTAGCTGCATATGGCAATTGCTCACTCTACAATCTTGGGTGACAAAAAGTTATTCCAATGTTTATAACATTCTACTTGTCCCTTGCCTGTCTATTAATATGCCATCTGTATTTAATCAGTCATGTGACATACTTCACAATCTTTGTTTTAGTGCAGTTTATGTTCAGCCAGACTCCTAATCTGACTTATATCTGTGAAAACAAACAACATTTTCATAAAGCAAAAAAGAGGGTCCTTTGCCAGGCAACCTTACAGGGTGATAATGCTGCTGTGAAAAGGCAAGATATATAATTAAATAATTTGCATAGATGTTAAATAATCATGGAACTAACAAGTAACCTTGCTCAATGCATTTTTTTTATTATGGATCCTATGTGACAGTTTGTCTCTAATACTGGAATGGGTATCACCACACAAATGATAAATTAACAAAAGGAGCTGTCTGACAATACTAATTTCACTCAGTAAGATTCACCCATATCTTAACAACAAATCAATTGCTGATTTGAAATCTGCCAAAGCAACTTACTGAGCTGTCTTGGAAATTGACTTTCCTTTTTTACTCAGTGGGGTAGAATCAAAATCTGACTGTTTTGTTTGATGCTTGATTGCTCATCTAATAAAGTGTTACATTACTGAATTTAATCTTGAGATATCAGCAATAGATTATTAACAGAATCTGTTTCTGAAAATTTCCTTAACAGCTTGATTAGATCTCCTTCCCCTTAATAGGAATAATGATGGTTAAATTCCAATCTTTGGTTATGACTATAGCATGATCTGTGGCAGTAAAAAGTGGTAAATAGGCTACCATTCATATGTCTGCTTTAAGAATATCTGTGTGAATCAGGTCATTGCCAGGGGCTTTTCAAATTGACATAGTTTAATCAATTCAGGGATCTTTTCACTGTAACCTGTGGTCAATATTTAGCAGTTTCCAAGTCAAACACAAACTTGGGCAGGAGAAACCTAACCCTAGGGCACTGATGTAAGGTTTTGCACTTCCCAAATTTAGAAAAGTTATTTTCATAACTCATATTTGAATTGGCTTTAGGAAAAATAGCAATATGAACAAAGCAAGCAAGTAGCATTAAACCTTACAGCCACTTGTATATGGCATTAGTGCATAGAGGATCTCTAGTGACATTTATATATAATTTGATAAAGATCCAAGTGGTATTTCCCTCATTTGGCCTGCCTTTGTCAATGTTTTGTTTTTTAAAATTGTGATAGGGGAGTGAATAAAATTTCCATCATATTCAGACCCTTTGTGTTTATTCTATGCTGTCTCAAAACTCAAATTTATCTGACCTCATTATTTGGTTTAGTTACTGAAGCTCTGGTGGGCTGCTGTGGATCAGTTGTTAGGTACCCTGCTGCTCTGATGGAGATTTTAAAGTCCTGGGCTTGTTCCATGACATGTTTTGCCCTTCAGTTTTATCTTTTATTCCTTCTCTATTACAATAATATTTCTGCATTGGAAATAATATGCTAGTTGAAAGAGAACATCAGAGCTCAGCAAGATTTCCAATGAAGATGTCATCGTCAATTTTGATGCAGCATGGAACATAGCTAACTAGCTATTAGCTGCTTCTACTTCAGGGTACATGGGAAGGACCCCATAGGTATTTGTATGTCATCCAATCTTCCATACAAATCACAGTGCCATTTTTACCTCATGCTGCAGGGTTCTTTAATATATACAAAGTAAAAGCAATCACTACCTATAACCAACTTCTGCTTTTATGCATTTAGGTGGAACAAACAATAATCACGTGTTAACAGATCATGAGCTGATGATTCTTGCAATGAAAATGGGTAAAGACTGGAAAGTCATTGGTATTGGATGCCTGAAGTTGACCTTGCAAGATATCGAACAGATTGAGGCAAAGGAAGAAGATGTTAATATGTATAAATGTATGATGCTGCGGAAGTGGAGAGATTCTGAACAGAATAATGGAACAGCCCATAATTTATATAAATGTCTTGATGGTCAGGCATCCCACGAGGTGCTAGAAATCCTGAAAGGTATCCTTGCATCCTATGTAATCAAAAATTTGTGAGGTTTTTTTTGTTTTGTTATTTTTTATAAATACAGAATCAGGACCCAGCATAAGAAATTTGATCGAATATATTGTCATATTAGTGCCCAATTTCTCCTTGTTGATATGAAGAACTTATTCACCTTTAGGTAAAAAAGGTAAAGTTTCCCCCGCACATGCGTGCTAGTCGTTTCCAACTCTAGGGACCAGTGCTCATCTCCGTTTCAAAGCCGAAGAGCCAGCGCTTGTCCAAGGACGTCTCCGTGGTCATGTGGCCGGCATGACTAGACGCCAAAGGCGCACGGAACGCTGTTACCTTCCCCACCGTAGTGGTCCCTATTTTTCTACTTGCATTTTTTACGTGCTTTTGAACTGGTAGGTTGGCAGAAGCTGGGACGAGTAACAGGCGCTCACTCTGCTATGCGGCACTCGGGATTCGACCCGCCAAACTGCTGATCTTCTGATCGACAAGCTCAGCGTCCTAACCCCCTGAGCCACCGCGTCCCTTTAAGACTTTGTTAATTCATTTATTTGATTTGTTCCCTCTGCAAACATATTATTTTTGGATATTTAGAACAAAAATATTAATGAAGTAAAAAAAATCCTACAAATGCTCCAATATAAAATAAAGAAACCCATCCATACATCAGCACCATTTCAGTTACTGTAGACCTACAGAACAATCGTCCAAAAAGCAACTATTTTGGGGAGAGTCTACTATTAACCAGGAAGTTCCTAACATAGATTCAGCCCCCATGAAAAAATAGTGGTATGCCTCATTCCTCCTCCCCATTTGATAGTGCAGGACCAAAAGCAGTTTCTCTTCGGATGCAAAGCCCAATTCCAGCTGGAGGAGGTAGTCCTGGTGTCAAGCTGTGTAGGATTTTATAGATCAAAGCCAGCACTTTGAATTTCACTGAAAGCAAATAGGAAGCTAATAAAGGGTCTGATTATATGGTTGGGGTAGAAATATAGCCTGGTACCTTATTCAAAATTATTAGAAGCTTCTGAATGTCTTTCAGAAGAAGCCCCATGTAGAACTCATAGCAGTTGATCCCAACTAGGATCACTTCCATGTTAAAATCAGACAAACCAATTTGCCACCTTTCTTGCTTAACTCCAGTATCATAAAAGCCTCTTCTGTTCCATTTGGTATTGATGTTTATAACTTGCTACATCTTTTATAATGAGTAACTGGGATGTTGCTGTAGAACAGATTTCCCCATTCTGAAAATGTTGAGTACTATGTCCCAATAAATTCAACTCATTCTGTATTTATATGTAATCTTTCTTAGCGATTACAATTGGGATTATCAATTTGATAGTTAAGTGAAGTATTTGTTAAGTGAAATGAGCTTGCTTGAGCGTTCTTTTGCTTTATTGAACCGTAAAGGAGAAAATACAGGGATTGGTTGTCAAATTGCTGCAACTGCAAATGGTTGCTAAACAAAGCAGTCGCTAAATGAGGACTACCTGTAGTAGGCCTCTACACATTTCAACAGAGATTTCAAAGTAGCAGACCTCACATGGGAATCTTTTGACATGTACACAGCTGTATTTACCTAAATTCCAAGTACTGCCTAATTTTACTGCTTTATTTTTTTTCCAGGTTTTTTGCCGCAAGTGTGAGTTAATATGGAAACAACTTCAAACAGAAATATTGGGAATATTCTTTTGCAAATTTTCCAGTTGCCTAAAAGGAATTTTGTTGCGAACTTAGCAACACTTTAAAATTAACAAAAGAAAATGATGGACCAATTGTTGAAACTCAGGATTTAGTATGGTTTGGGAAGGAAGCAAAATGAGGGGAATCGTGAACTTCTGTAAAGGCATTTCCCGCTACATTTTACTCACAGGTTCCCAGAGACATTTGCACAATCAACAACTCCATCACACCTAGGCGAACTGGTGCTTTTCCAAAATGTTTTCAGGTTTTTTTTTTGTTCATTTGTTTGGATTAGGTGGGACCTTCACTTTCTGCCTTTCTTTTCTACCCACATATGAAAATCGTCAATCTGGCATAGTGTTGCAAAGGCACTTTCTAACTGTGCATGCCCCAAAATAGAAGCGTTCATTACAGAACATTCATCAAATGTTCTCATTCTAAATTCTCTCTCTACTGTAGCTTTTGGATTATTTTCTGGCTATCATGCTTAGAAATGAAATTTTTGGTGCCTTGCGACATGTTTGGTTTCAGTTAATGTAATAAAACTTAAGAGTTCCTCAAAAGTTTATTAGGGATTCCTCAGTAAGACAACTAATAATGCAATATTTGTTTCTTGGAAGATATTATGGTTGTCTTAACATTCTTCTGCAAGATGCAACTGAAGGGACGTTGGATGCATTTTACTTTTTTTGTGGTATTTAAATCACTCATGGACTTTGTTCCATAGTTGTTATTTAGAGGGCTGGCAAAATATTTAGAAATCCCCTGCTTTTTTCTTCAAAAGTATATTAAAGCAGTTCAAACTTTCTGTGAAAAAATGCTGATCTTCAGAGGATTTGTATATAGAGTGATACCAATTTGCATAAATAATTCCTGTTTTAAATAGCAGTTTGGTTTTAGTGGGAGGGGAGAAGCACTTATGAAATCCAATTGTCAAAATACAGGAAATACTTAGCCATTATTTCTCCTGAAAATGTTAGCTTGTTCCTCATTTTGTAATTTTGTGAGTACCTTATGCACTCTTCAACAGAGTGAGTGCCATGCTTGTTGTTGTTAGCTGCAAACTCGTGTCCGACCCATCACAACACCATGTACAATGTTCTTCCAGGCCTTCCTGTCCTCTACCATCTTCTGGAGTCAATTTAAGCTCACGCCTACTGCCTCAGTGACTCCTTCTAGCCACCTCATTCTCTGTCGTCCCCTTCTTCTATTGCCCTCAGTCTTTCCCAGCATTAGGCTCTTCTCCAGTGAGTCCTTCCTTCTCATTAGGTGGCCAAAATATTTGAGTTTCAACTTCAGGATCTGGCCTTTTAAAGAGCAGTCAGGGTTGATCTCCTCTAGGACTGACCAGTTTGATTGCCTTGCAGTCCAAGGGACTCGCAGGAGTCTTCTCCAGCACCATAGTTCAAAGGCTTCAATTCTTTGGCGCTCAGCCTTTCTTATGGTCCAACTTTCACTGCCATACATTGCAACTGGGAAGACCATAGCCTTGACTATACGCACTTTTGTTGGCAGGGTGATGTCTCTGCTTTTTAGTGTGCTGTCTAGATTTGTCATTGCTTTCCTTCCCAGGAGCAAGCGTCTTTTAATTTCTTGGCTGCAGTCCCCATCTGCAGTGATCTTGGAGCCCAGGAAAATAAAATCTGTCACTACCTCCATTTCTTCCCCATCTATTTGCCAGGAATTGAGAGGGCCAGATGCCATGATCTTGGTTTTCTTAATGTTAAGTTTCAACCCAATTTTTGCACTCTCCTTCTTCACCCGCAACAAGAGGCTCTTTAGTTCTTCTTCACTTTCTGCCATTAGAGTGGCATTAGAGTGCCATGCTAAACCTAGCCAAATTGAAATTAGCCCCATTTTCAAGAAGACAAATAATTAACCCTAGGCTAAAAGGAAATCACTTTGTCTAAGGAACTAAAAAACAAGGTGTAGGTGAAGTCTGAACTAACACAAAATCAATCTTTTTAAATCCACAGATTCAACAACAACAGCAATAATAATAAGTTGTAAGGGAGCTTGGAGGTCATCTAGTCCAACCCCTTGCTCAGGCAGGAAACCTATACCATTTCAGACAAATGGCTTTCCAGTCTCTTCTTAAAAACTTCCAATGTTGGAGCATTCACCAATTCTAGAGGCAGGTTGTTCCACTGGTTAATTGTTCTGTCAGGAAGATTCTCCTTAGTTCTAGGTTGCTTCTCTCCTTGATTAGTTTCCATCCATTGCTTCTTCTCCTGTCTTCAGGCGCTTTGGAAAATAGCTTGATTCCCTCTTCTTTGTGGCAAGCCCTGAGATATTGTAACACTGCTATCATTTGAGGGAACACCTGCTGCTGGCATCAAACGCCCTTCGCCCAGTGCGCTCCCACAGGGAGGGTCTGCTCAGGGTTCCGCCGGTAAGAGATTGCCGGCGGGTGACACCCAGGGATAGGGCCTTCTCAGTGGGAGCGCCTGCCCTCTGGAACCAGCTGCCGGTGGAGCTGAGGACTGCCCCCAACCTCCGATCATTCCGCCGGGGCCTGAAGACCTGGCTCTTTGAGCTCCCGGGCCCAGGCTGAGGAGAAAATTTTTAACTGGGGTTTTTAAGAGTACAGGGTGAATTTAATATTTTTTAACTTGGTTTTTAACTTTTGTATGTTTGATTTTTAATTCCCTGTAAACCGCCCTGAGTCCTCAGGGAAAGGGCGGTATATAAATGTAATAAAATAAATAAATAAATAAAATGTCCCCCCTCATCCTTCTCTTCATTAAACTAGACATAACGAATTCCAGCAACCATCCCTTATATGTTTTAGCCTCCAGTCCCCTAATCATCTTTGTTGCTCTTCTCTGTACTCTTTCTAGAGTCTCAACATCTTTTTTACATCGTGGTGACCAAAACTGGATGCAGTATTCCAGGTGTGGCCTTACCAAGGCATTGTAAAGTGGTATTAGTACTTCACGTGATCTTGATTCTATCCCTCTGTTAATGCAACCTAGCACTGTGTTGGCTTTTTTGGCAGCTGCAGCACACTGCTGGCTCATATTTAAGTGATTGTCCACTAGGACTCTGAGATCCCTCTCACAGTTACTACTATTGAGCAAGGTACCCCCTATACTATACCTATAGATTTGGTTTTTCTTGCCTAAATGTAGAACCTTGCTTTTTTCACCATTGAATTTCATTTTGTCAGATAGCGCCCAGTGTTCAAGTCTGTCCAGATCCTCCTGTATCTTAAGCCTGTCTTCTAGTGTGTTAGCTATTCCTGCCAGCTTGGTGTCATCTGCAAATTTGATGAGTTCCCCATCTATTCCCTCGTTCAAATTGTTGATGAAGATGTTGAAGAGCACTGGGCCCAGAACAGAGCGCTGGGGCACACCACTACACACTTCCCTCCGTGTAGATGCGGTTTCATTGAGGACCACATGCTGAGTACGGCCAGTCAGCCAGCTATGAATTGATCTGGTGGTGATGCTGTCTAACCCACATTTTTCTATCTTATCAAGTAGTAGGTTGTGATCTACTTTATCAAATGCCTTACTGAAGTCCAAGTAAATTATATCCACAGCATTCCTCAGATCCACTAATTTTGTCACTTGATCAAAGAATGCAATAAGATTTGTCTGGCATTCTTTTCCAGAATCTTCCCAGGTATTGAGGTCAGGCTGATAGGTCTATAATTTCCTGGATCCATTTTTTTCCTTTTTTGAATATGGGAACTACATCAACTCTTTCCCAGTCCTCTGGTAGTTCCTCAGTGCTCCAGGATCTTTGAAGAATATAGTTCAGTGGTTCCGAGATCACATCTGCCAGTTCTTTAAGAACCTTTGAGTGTAATCCATCTGATCCTGGTGATTTGAACTCGTCTAGGCTGCTCACTTACCATTTTCTTGCCTATCTTAACTTGTGTTTCTATTCTGTTTTTTATGTCACTATTTTTGATAGGTTGGTCTGTTTTTTCCATTTGTGTAAAGACAGATGCAAAAAATGAGTTAAATAGTTCTGCTTTCTCCCTGTTGGTTGTCACCTTCTTGCCACTTTCACCCACTAATGGACCAGTCATTTCCTTCACTTTTTTCTTGTTTTTTACATGTTGAAAGAAGCTTTTTTTGGTTATTTTTGACTTTGGCCGCAATCCTTAGTTCATTTTGAGCCTTAGCTTTTCTCACTTCATCTTTGCAGGCTTGGACTATTTGCTGATATTCTGACTTATGTTATGTGCCCCTCTTTCCTCTTTCTATACTTGTCCTTTTTGTCTTTTAATTTATCAGAGAGTTCTTTATGCAGCTGTGTTGGTTTCTTTTGAGAGCTGTTATTTTTCCTCTTTGTTGGTATTGTGCTAGACTGGGCTTTTATTATCTCACTTTTCAAAATTTCCCAAGCTTCTTGAGTTGTTTTCCCCTTGAGGATTCTCATCCATGGAATCCTTCCCAAGCCCTCTCTAAGTTTATTGAAATTAGCTCTCTTAAAGTCCAAGACTCTAGTTTGTGTTCTATTGCTTTTGCTTCCATAATGTTGAATTCCAATATTGCATGATCACTTCCTCCTAAGGTTCCTGTGGCTTCAACACCTTCTATCATTTCATCTCTGTTAGTGAGAATTATATCCAAAATGGCTAATCCCCTAGTTCCCTTCTCTACTTTTTGGGAGACGAACTTTTCTGCTAGGTTTGTCAGGAATCTGTTTGATCTTCCACTTAGTGCAGAGTTTGTCTCCCAGTTGATGCCAGGGCAATTAATGTCCCCCATTACTATTGTGAAGTGCTTCCTATATACCTTAGTTAGCTGACTAGCAAAAAGTTCATCTTTTTTCTCTGTTTGGTTGGCTGGCCTATAGTATACACCTATGGCAATGTCATTTCCCCCCCTTTTATATTGACCCAAAAGCATTCAAGACAGTATTCATCATTGTTGTGCTCTATTTCTGTAGAGATGTAGTTATTTCTTATATAGAGAGCAACTCCACCTCTTTTATTTGGTCTGTTTCTTTTAAATAATTTAAATCCCTCTAGCTTTGTGTTCCATTTGTGGGTTTTATCCCACCATGTTTCCGTATTGGCAACAATATCATATCTGCCCTCATTTACCTGAATTTCTAGTTCACCCTGTTTGCTGTTCATACTCTGTGCATTGGTGTATAGACATTTGAGTCCTTTATGACTGACCCTGTGTTTACTTTCTCCAAAACCTGTGTGGTGTCTAAGTTCCCCTATTGTCTTACCACCTATTTGGTTAGTGCACTGTGTGTGGCACTTGCTATTAAAAGCTTGATTTTGCTTGACAGCAAGGTTGATATTGTTGTCCACACACACATCTATGTTACATGCACTGATAGCCCTATAATTTTTAGATTGCCGGGGACAGGGATGTTCTGTCCCTGCTGTTTAGTTTAAATATTCCTCCAGATAATCTGTGAATTTATAGCCAAGAAACTCAGTCCCTTTCATTGATGGATGCAAACCATCTCTTTTGTACATTTTTTCATTGGACCAGCTACTGACATCGTGACTAATATATCCAAAGCCTTCCCCTTTACACCACTCCTTTAACCACATATTGAATTGTGCTATATGCTGGTCTTTTCCATTTTGCTCCTTATACACTCGTAAAACCTCTGAAAAAGTAAGCCTACAGCCTATTTTGCTAAGTTCCTGCCCCAAGCTCTGGAAATCATTCTGCACAGAGAGTACATCTTTTTGGGACAGATCGTTACTGCCAAGATGTACAATAGCCTCCACATCACAGTCCTTGCTGGCATTCTTGATTATTTTAGAAATACGTTTCTTGTCCCTACTGGCAGTAGCACCTGGAAGACACCTGACCTCTTTCAAAACCTCTGTGTCCTTTCCTAAATTTACATCCCTTATAATTGAATCACCAACCAGAAGGTGGCTTCTCTTTTTGGATGCCTTTCTGTTCTCGCATGACTGATATGTAATACCTGATTCGCACTTCTCCCTGTTGAAAACAAGTTGTTCATCTCAGACTACGATCCCCTGTTTATTTGAGATCATCACAAATACCTTTACTTGTCTCCTTAATGTCCCTATTAAGGTCAGCAAGGGCACTGTATCTGTTGTGTAGAGACACAGCGAAAGGTTTGTGTTTATGGTTCACAGCTCTTACCCTGCCAGATTCCACGGTTGTCCATATTGCCCTTCTGCAGGATCTTTGTGGTAGAGGGGGCTGATAGCGCGGAGGCTCAATAGAAGGGCCGAACTGGACACCTAATTTCTGCCTGAAGAGCACAGATTACAGACCCGAGATAAATAATCTGTCCTTGTAGACTAGTGATTTGTTTACAGATAGGACCGTTTCCAAGTTTGAAAAGGTACTGCGAAAGACAGCTGCAAAACAAGTGTTGCACTGAACTAAGCCAGACATTCTTAGATATAAGGAATCTCAGGTGCACTTGGTCTGAATGTACCACTGCTGTTTTTTATTATTAGCAGTGCGCTGGCTGCTACTTTTCTGCTCCAGCCTCCACAAACTTACAGATTGTAGCACTTCCCAGCAAGCTCTGGGCAGTTTAAATGCAGTTTAAATGCAATGGAGATCCAATCAGATCCAAGCAGCAGGTTCTCAGCTACTTTTCTGCTCCAGCCTCCACAAACTTACAGATTGTCAGGTCTTATTTTGTGAGTGACTTCTCTGCTGATGTTCAGAGAAAAATGGCTTAGGCAAGAAACTGAAGACCAGCTATGTGGTTTCAGGGCTAAATGATACTGCTTTTGTAAACCATGTTGAAATAGAAAAGATGTAAAAAACCAAACAAACAGAAAAACAAATGCCCAGGTAAAACAGATGGAGAATAACCCTATTTCTGCTTACCTCCTTTTAAAATCTGACGAGTGTCCATGATGCCCATTTTTTTTTTTTGCTTTTCCTGCATGGCCAAGAATGTTTAAGTGAACTGTTGTTAGGGTAGCCAAAGCTGGCCTGCAAAATTTCAGGAACTATGAAAATGGTGTAAAGAGAGACAAAGGACAAAACTAACTCTTTGCTGACATCTACTGATTGGATGGATTTTTGCAGTCTAGATACAGTGATCTTAACTCTTTCCACAGCACTATTATAAGTTACTTTGGATATAAAAACATTGTGGGACATTTTCTATCATGCCAATTCGCTTTTGTCATGTTTTAACATTTTCGACAAAAATCAGGAATTCCAGAACGTGGCCTAGAGCATCATGTTGGAAACCCTAGGAATGTCTGAATGAAAATGAGGACTAAAATCTTTTTGAAAGTGCACAATTTTGCACTCCATAATCCAAAAGCATTTTACAAATACTTTTGCAGAATTATATGTATTGAATTGCTATTTACTTAAGTATATTTTTCTAAAAGTTTCTCTGTATTGGTGGATACATTTGATGATATAATTTTTCATCCCCAGAAATGTAGCAAATCCACTTCTCAATGAAACTTTGGCCCTAAAAATTAATCTTGTAATCACAAAAGGATATTTTGCCACGTAAAATGCATCAAATTACATAAGATACCTCAGATTTTTTTAAAAAAAATCTTTTTAATGTAGCATTAGATTTAATTTCAGAACTAGATAGAATGTATATACTGGTCCATAAATGTTTCTTGTGATAGAAGGAAATTAATGATATGTTGGTTTAAATAGATTGTATTTTGTATTTTTTTTATAATTCATTAAAATTAAATACATGTACATGCCAGTGTGCAGTCTTATTTATACTGAAGCAGTCTAAATAGTCATTGATGCTAGGCCAACTATGTTTTGCAGTTTCTCAAAAGCTTTCTTTCCCTAACAATGAAACTTCTCTTTCTTTCTTGTTTTCTGGATGTTTCAGAATTTTTTTTGGAATTTCTCATTATAGCACTTTGGAGCTTATTTGAAGACAAGCATAACTTTATTTTGATTATTGACCAATAAAAGTACAATCAATAAAAGGAACGACACAAAACTATCTCCTAAATAACAAGAACCATTAGCAACCATTTGTGGGCAAAGCTTACGCATAATGTAATAAAATGTTGCTTCTTTTATCTTGATTATTTAACAGATAACTAAAAGCTATCAGAGTGCCTCTGAAATTTAAATAAACCGGTGGCGTAAATCTCTGTAGAACTTGCAATATAGAAGAACATGGGCTGTGATTTTTATGATATTTATATCACAAGGGCAACATTGGGTTTCCTATGTTTTCCTTCCTGGACAGGGATTGTGCTATTATTGGAGATAATAAAGGGGTTACTTTATTATTGGGGATAAGGTTTAATCCTAATCTTGTGTTTTACTCTTTTAATGTTAAAGCCCTTCTAGCTATCCGCATTTCAGAAAGCAGTCTATTCTAAGATACTCAAAGGGTCCTAGCACCCCAAACACCTCCAAGATGTCTAGTGGAGAAGCATTAATTGCAGCATATGTTGGTCTATTCAATAGAAGATGTTTTTTCCCCAAAGGACAACTATATTTTCTTGGTATTTTCTTTGAAAATGTGTCACTTATCGTCCAAAAAGCTTCTTCACTTCTAACTGACCCGAGGGAATGGAAGGATTTATATTCTTTGCAGTCATCTGGTCATTAGCACTCTGAGGGTTGGTTGTTAGCTCCTTGACTGTCATTAGGGCCACTTGAGGTTTATTCAGGAGTCACCTGGATCAGAATATAAATGGGTGTGGAACTTTCTTGGGACTTCTGAAAGGACTGTGTTTTAAACAGGAGACAGGTGGTGTGGTATCCCTCCCGCTCTGCTGAGGGAGGGCTTTTCAATTTTAAACAAAGAATATAAATCCCTCCATCCCCCACCAATCAGTTAGAACTGAAGAAGCTTCTTGGATAAGAAGTGAAACTTTTTCAAAGTAAACACCGAGAAAGTACAGTTGCCTTTTGGAAAAACATCCTTGGGATAACCATGACCTGGATGATTGAGAATCTCCATAGATATATATCCAATGGCATCCACAGGGGCAATCAAACTGGGAAGATCCCATGGATGTACAAAAGAGAGGACTTTAGTTCACAGTGCTGTGACCACCATCTTGCCTGTTCAGTCCACCCCTCTTCTCCATGGATGTTACTAGGTCTACTACATGTATAGTTACTTGGCAAACCATGTTCCTTTTTAAGGATGTTTTAGTGACTACATAGGACATTCCCAACCTACAGTAGCTACCAGAGCTGAATTGGAAGTACCACAAATTCCTTGAGCAGAAGTGAGTGCAGTATAATGGTTTCTCTGTGTAGTTCATTCTGTTTATATCCTTCCTTCACAAAAGAGCCTTGGTGGCGCAGTGGGCTAATGCCTCCTTAAGTAACACTAGCTGCCTGCAATTAGTGCAGGTTCGCATCCCACCAGGCTCAAGGTTGACTCAGCCTTCCATACTTCCGAGGTAGGTAAAATGAGGACCCAGATTGTTGGGGGCAATAAGATGACTTTGTAATAATGCCGCTTGGGGTGTGTGTGTGAAAGCCCTAATAAGCAGGCATATACATAGAATGAAGGCTACTGCTAAGCTTGTAAGCCGCCCTGAGTCATCGGAGAAGGGCGGGATATAAATGGAATAAAAAAAAAAAAGCATCCCATATCCACTTAAAAAACACTGTAATTAGAAACAACCCTGCCCCATGATAAATGACACCAATAAGGAAAAATAAAGCAGAAGTTAAATAAAAAACAGTGGAAATGTAAAAAGAAAGAGAAAAATGGGAGTAGAAGAAACTTTTAATCCAAATTATAAGGCCAGAAAGCAAAAGACTGGGTCTGAGCCATGAAAGCCAGCTGAGTGATTTTGCACCAGTCACTCACTCTCAGTCCAACTCACCTCTCAAGGGCCGTCGTGGGAAAATGGGAGGAAGAAGGTATGTTGGATATGTTCACTACCTTGAGTTATTTGTAAAAATAATGAAGGTGGGATATAAATAGTCAAATAAAATTAGAGGGGACTGGTGTCTTATTTAATTGTCCACAATTTGCCCTTTTATGAAGTCTAAAGAAGTATGGTGTATGTGAATTTTATAATCATACTTCTGTTATAGGTATTGATATGAATTTTGAGAAGATTACCTTCTTTTTCCTGTTTTTTAAAAGTTTTATTTAGCCATTCAAATATATGGAGCACAAAATGATGAAGTGATAAAAATTAATTGCCTTGAAATCTAATCAGAAATGCATGGAACAAAAATGGGCTAATGAAGTGACAAATTAAATAAAGAAAAAATAATGAATTGTGGGTTAAAGTGAACAATTTTTTAAAATTCAGTCATCACTGAATAAATTGATGGAGATGCCAACAACTAAATTATAGTTTTCAAAGCAAAGTAACTGAAGAACCATGTCAAATAAGAATTATGAAGGATATCTAATTAAATGCAAATGTTAGCAAAATAAAATAAACCCTAAAGGAAAGGATGTTTCTAGAATGTATAAAATATTTTCCTCTTCTCTTGCCACTGAATGTTTGCAGTTTTGACTCTTGCACATTTGTAGTGGTAGAGCTGGTTAAGAACTTTAAATCTGTGTCTTAAGGAAGTCCTTTTTAGATGATAATTTTATTTATTTTACTTTAAATTAAAAAAAGCATATAACTGTTGGGGTACCAGATCTGAGCTGCAAAAATCCAGGTGACCAATAGATAGCAGCAGAGAATCATTTGTAGCTTTTATGAATCTGTTTGCTGCCATCTAATGGTCTGCAGCATGCTTGCTTCTGAAAAGCAATCTTAGAAATCCTAATTGTTCTCACATGTGCAATATACATTTGCACCAATGTTCCCACCCCCTGCAATCTCCTACCTCACCCCAAATGTTAAATATGGCTCTTGGCCATTAGAAAGTTGCACGTATCTGGTACAAAAATCAATGAGTCTGAGAAAATAAACATAACAAAGGCAGGATATAAACAAACAAACAAACAAACTAAGCATCTTTTAAATCTTATATGGATGTGTCTTTTATTATATTTATTATTTAGCAATGAACAAACCACACTATAACTATAATTTAGATTATAAATAAAAATTAATTTAGAAGGTATTTATATATTACATATAAATTATTTGCTTATAATTAGCCAGTATCATGAAATAATTTATCACTTGACATTGGGATTAGCATAAATCTATTACAGATCCAATTTCCTTACTTGAAAAAAAACTTTATGAAAGGCACAAGTTGATATTTGTTAAAAAATGATTAGCAGAGAGGGGAAAAAATTGTGCATGGCACCCATTGAATCCTCTGTATTAATTCTCTATGGTTGGTGTTGCCAGTTTCTAAGAGAAAAGATGGGATCTAGCTTTCCTTGCAACCATTATTCCATCTATATGGCACTGCCAAATTGGTGTTAGATGAGAACGCCTCATAGGCTACTTGGTTTCATGAATTTTACTCCTGTGATTTGCTCAGGGCATGCTACAGTGTGGAATTATCTGTTTATATATATATATATATATATATATATATATATATATATATATATATATATATATATATATATATATTTAATTCCATTTATATCCCGCCCTTCTCCGAAGACTCAGGGCGGCTTACAAGCTTAGCAGTTTTATTTTATATTACTAATCTTATGTCAAGGGATAAAGTTGAGAAAGATTGTGCTTGATTTTTCTCTCTTTCATAGGTAATTTAAAGTGTTTTAGGATCAATAATTCTTTCCACATAATTTAAATTCTCTTCCTTTAGTTATCATTTCTTGAGGCTTATGAGGTATGTTAAACTCCTATGGATGGTTTGAGAGAGCTGTTGCAAAATTAGCAAAGTACTGCATTGCTTCATTTGCACTTCATAATTCTCAATTAAAGGAGTCTGAGATGAGAACAGAGGTTGAACTTGGGTGTGATTGTCATTCAAAGCCTGAAAAAGATGCATAACAAAAAAAGAAAAGATTAATGCCAAATATTGAAACTAATCAGTTACAGGTCGTCCTCGACTTACAACCATTTAGTGACCATTTGAAGTTCTAATGACACTGAAAAAATGTCTTATTATTATTCTTCATACTTATGATTATTTTTCATCATTGCAGCATCCCTGGGATCACGTGACCAAAATTCAGATGTTTAGCAACTGGTGCATATTTATGATGGTTGCAGTGTCTGTCCTGGGATCATGTGATCATCTTTTGTGATCATCTGACAAGCAAAGTCAATGGGGAAATCAACTGATTCACTTAAGAATTGTGATTTACTTAACCACTGATTTACAACTGGTGATTTACTTAACCACTGTAGCAAGATGTCTATGGAGATTCTCAGTCCTCCAGGTCATAGTTATCCCAAAGATGCTTTTTCACAAGGCAAGTGGACTTTCTTGTTTTTCTTGGTAGATGTTTCGCTCAAGATGAGAAGCGAAACGTCTTCAAAGAAAAACAAGAAAGTCCACTTGCCTCGTGAAAAAGCATCTTTGGGATAACTGTAGCAAGAAAGATCATAAAGCGGGAGAAAATTCACTCAACAACTGTCTTGCTTAGCAACAAAAGTCTTGGGCCCAATTGTAGTCGTAAGTCGAGGACTACCTATAGAAGCCCTCTTTAAAACAGTATTACCATGGTTTCACATTCACATACTGTTGAATGCATTCTGTACAAGTAAGTAAGCTTTAGGGAGAGATAACTTTGATGTTTTTGTTTAGGTTAGTTTTCTCTAGCCCCCTCTTGGGGGCCGAAGTAGCTGAAGGTGAAACTGAACTTAAAGATGAGCGGTGCTCTTTCTTTTTCTCAGCCATCCCTCTTCTTTTTGTTCAGCTCTTGTTCTTCTCTGAACTTGCTTCATGCAACAGTTCAATACTGAGCTACATATATTCTGCACTCTTTCACTTCCTTTTTTTCCCTGCCTGCCTGGGGAAGCAAGGGATGACTCTTTCCAAAAAGGTCAACTGATTTCTTTTGAAAGTAGATTAAGACTTCTATGCAAATCCGTGGCCACAAGTTGCTTGTCTCTATGATATAGGAGATTAGGGTGGCCCAGCAATCCAAATTTGAAAGGAAAAGGGTCTTTTGAAGCATGCAGAAGTAGTCATGTGAACCCTGGATCATATTTCCTTCTTTGAATCTGGATCACTTCCCAGTTCTAGAGGCCATCACAGGGGCCTAAGGTTGAAAAGACTCTGTATTTGCCTATAGAAATATGAGGTAAGGGCCAGGGAAATAACAATTTTATTTTATACAAACACATGATTTCCCTGAAGTCAACCCAATACTTTGCCAAAAGACAGGTCCTTTCAATGCAACTGTACCAGCTGGAACATAGGCAATTGTTTTATGATCATGGATTCATTTATCCAGTTCTGCTATTATTGGCTAGCAACTGTTTCTTAGGACAGAATCCTATCGGGATTTTTTTTAGCCCCTCTTATAAATACTAGTTATCAGAATTTAGCTTTGTATACTTAAAGCAATTTTAACCACCCCCTTGCATGAACACAGTTACTTAAATACTAATTTATCAAAACATTCTTGCCTACATGACAACACTCCAATATTTGGGATAACGTTATAAAAGCATACCCGCATTATGTCGTTCACAGCATTCAAAAGATCTGGAAAATTACAATTCTGGATATCTGTTAGATAAGACTTTAGAATGGCATAGATAGTGTCTTTGCAGGAAGCCTATAAGAAAGAGCAGCAATTAATGAAGAAATGAAGATTTTCCAAAAAAGATTCCTTGAAGCAAAAATCATGAATAAACTTACAAATGTCTGAGGGTCATGATTTATTTGGTGATCATATTTTTTTCCAGAATAACAGCTTTCTTCCGTACAAGCCTTTCTGATCATTGGTTCATTCCCAGGATCTTCAGCGAGACTGAGGTCCAGGACACAATTAAATTTTTTCTGTATAGGAGAGGAGCATATTAATTGAATCTGAACTATCCATATTAATCTCAATTAAAATTTTGCTGGTTATTATGATCACTCCACACTGCTTGGCTGTATCTTTTTATACATTTAATAGTTTTCACTTTCTAAGTAACAAAGGGCAGAGTTCTGCTTCTTTTACTTATGCTTGGCAATTTAGCACATCTCTTTCCTGCACTTGCCCATATATATGTTCTATCCCAATCCTTTTCATGTATAATATGGAACTTAAGGTAAAGGTAAAGGTTCCCCCGCACATGCATGCTAGTCGTTTCCGACTCTAGGGGCCGGTGCTCATCTCCGTTTCATAGCCGAAGAGCCAGCGCTTGTCCGAGGACGTCTCCGTGGTCATGTGGCCGGCATGACTAGACACCAAAGGCGCATGGAACACTGTTACCTTCCCACCGCAGTGGTCCCTATTTTTCTACTTGCATTTTTACGTGCTTTCGAACTGCTAGGTGGGCAGAAGCTGGGACGAGTAACAGGCGCTCACTCTGCTACGCAGGCACTCGGGATTCGACCCGCCAAACTGCCGACCTTCCGATCGACAAGTTCAGCGTCCTAACCCACTGAGCCACCGCGTCCCTTCTAATATGGAACTTAGAACATGACAAAACATTGCAGACAGTGGGTGTTTGTGCTTCCTCTCCTCTTTGTTCAAATCTTTGAAATTGCTCACAGTGAGATAAAATACGTTTCTACGTAGCCATTCTCACAGGGCATTCCCATACAATGTTTATCTAGAAATAAACCTAGTGTCTTTAGAACACTCAATAGAAAGCTGTTTGGAATCACATCACACGTTGCTTCTATGGATGCAGAAGAAGGAATTCCACCACTAATCTAATTCTTAGCCACTGTGCTGTTTCATAAATACTTGAAAATGTTAAGCTCAAAATGTGTGGTATTCCTATCATGCAGTATTTCAACCCTTTGCAGAAGGTTATAAATCAATCGATAATGCACTGCGTCAATAGTGCTCATCATCACCATTTATAATAGAGACACATTTTTTTGTGGCAATGGTGACATTTTTTCCAGGCATCTTATGGTGCTTTTGTTCTTGAGTAGGGGAACCTTCTGGGGTAGCTGTATGGAGGAAGGATTTTAAAAAATTAATATGCCAATATCTAGCTAAGCAGAGAATTAATGCACCTGTTTTAACATTTTTGTTTTTAATAAAACTAGTTCAGCTAAAAATAAGTGCTTTGCTATTGGGTAGTCAAAGGAATAGGGCTTCAAGCAACACAAAGTTGTGGATTCAGGGGTTCGTCATTTCAAGTATAGTTACACAATATGTGATAGTGTATTTTGTTACATTGACTTCTTGACACTCATGCTGTATACAATGCCATTTTCACACTTTCTATGTATGCTTGAGTTTAAACAAGAGCAAAGAACAGTAACTTTACCTAATTGTTCTTTCCCCTGGCATACTGCCTATTCTTCTGATTAGTAAATACATTTAGAAATATGTCTCTGAGCACAAGGATGTGTTTTCAAACAAAGCACTGGGCTACAACCATTTTTGTTAAATTTTCTATGAATGAGTCTGAGAGCTGTGGAGACCCAGGGGCATTCATAGAACAGATATCAGGAACATGAATGTGCTGTTAAAACAACACAGAATAATTTTAAAAAATATAAAGTAAAATTTAAATTAGGCATGGGGATGGAAGTGAGCCAGTTTCTAAAGTCCTCGACTTACGACATTTAGTGACCTTTCAAAGTTATGACATCCCTGAAAGAAATGAGTTATGATCGTTTTTCACACTTCTAACTGTTGCAGCTTTCCCATGGTCATGTGATTAAAATGAGATTCTTGGCAACTGGTTCACATATATGACAGTTACAGCGTCTGGGGATGATGTGATAATCCTTTGTGACTTTCTGGCAAGCAAAGTCAGTGGGGAAGTCAGATTCACTTAACAGCCATGTTACTAACTTAACAGTGATTCACTTAACAACAGTGGCAAGAAGGCTTGTAAAATGGGGCAAAGCTCACTTAACAAATGTCTCACTTAGCAACATAAATGTTGGGCTCAATCGTGGTCGTCAGTCGAGGACTACCTGTACTAGTGAAAGGCCCCCAAGCTAGAAACCTGGAGACTATAACTTCTTGCCCTATCTTAGGCACAGAACCAGCTGAATGGCTTGAGTCACTTATCCTTTAGCCATAGGAATCTGGCAATAGTAAATCCGTCTAAAAAATGCTGCCAGGAAAACTGCCAGGACTAGTCATTGTAGTTGCCGGAAATTTTGACTTGAGGGGGGAGAAAAGGCACGGAGCCATGGAAGCAGAGAGATATACAACACTGGCACTTTGTGCAAAATCAGGGTATTGATCTATTATGGTGGTCACATTTACAAATGAAAGCGAGATATGATAAAGATGTTAAAGTGTATGGATTTTATAAAGAGTGGATTTTGCTTCATCAGATATTATTAACCTCTGATGAAAAATTAATTAAGAAAATGTATAACTTTTTATTAAATTTGAAAATGGAAGATGAACAAGTAAAAGAAACAATGATTAACATGGGCAAAGAACTTTGGACACAATATAGATTTAGAGAAATGGCAAAACCTGTGAGAAAGAAATTATAAATTGACCATGTCAGCCTCTTATAAAGAAAATCTTTACAACACTGGCACTTTGTTCAAATCAGCTAACCAATTTTTAGAAGTAGGAAACAAAATGTGTGTTTTGGAAAACAAAATTTGGCTATCTTGTGTGCTGTTTCAAGGGTTTTGGACTGTTTCAAAGAGAGCAATGAGCTGCATTGTGAGAGAGTTGCTTTTTTTCAAACTCTTTCAAGCTTGCCCAGCAAATCACAGGGACCACTGAAGTCTCTGCAGTAATAGCATTAGACTTTGTGGGTAGTGTAAAACTGGTAAAGAGGTAAGAAACAGTTATGCTCAGATCAGACAAAAGAAAGTCAGGTCCCCAAACCAATGTATTTTAACCCTATGCCTATTTCCCCTTTTCTGAAGCCTTTCTTTGTGGCTTGCCATTCTGTTGGGAGGGGGGAGCTTTTGGGATTGCTTGCACTGTCTGCAGGATGCCCTTCTCCCAGGGAATGGAATGTCTCTCCCTTATCTAAGAGACTGCTTGCACTTGGAGCCAGGAGAAATAGAAAGTGAGAAAGACCTTGAGGAGCCCGCCAAAACGACCAGTTACCAAAACATGATGCCACCAGTGGATTGGCTGGGTTTCAAACGAACACCGAGACTCTGAAGGGAGGAGTATTGAATGTTGCTTTTAATATATTGCTTCGCAGGTTTATCTCTCAGATTACGCCTTGATTCCCTGCTGTCACTAGGCCCTAATAAAAATTCCTTTTGAGACAATGTCTGTTTAAAGAGTTCTGCTTTCTTGGGAGGCTTAGCAGAGGTAGGTCCTTACAATCCCACTGCATCAGGCACCCTGAGTTATCACTTCAAAACAGTGATTCCAAAATATAAGGTTCATGGGTGTGCTTAGGTGGTTTGAGCATGCATTGGGCTATTTTAAAAAAACAAAAAACTGCAGCCAAGTAATGCAAAGGTATACATATTGTCAAGTATTGTCAATGATGCACAAAGGCTCCTTGTTGTTGTTGTTTTTAACTTTGAATGTACATGGGCATTCTATACATACTTCTGAATCTGGTTGACACTGAATATCATGATGCATTAAAAATGCAAAGATTCCATATTATTGGATTGTTAGAGCTATAATGTGATGTATACTTCTGTGTCTTGCTATCGTAGTACTAATGTTATACATGCAGTGAAGAAGTCCCCATTTTTACAGCCAGTGGCCTCTCAATTAAATTAATTAAATGCAACTAAAAGTATAGGTAAAAAATAATTTAATTAATTAATTTAATTTGTTGCTTGGTCAATGAAGTATGAGTGTCTACAGCAAGATTTTTTTGGTCAATAAATAAATAAATAAAAAATCAGAACATCAAGAAAATTCCATAGTGATTTGCTAATTGACCAGAAAGTTATAGAAATTACTCAGCCAGTTAAAAAAAATGTTTACTGATTGAGCAACTCAGGGGAGTTATTTAAAAAGAATTAGGCAGAAGTATTAAGCTTCATATGGACTGGATTGCATAAGAATTAAATTGATATATAGCAGATTTGAAAAAACAGAATAAACAAGAACTCCTTTTACACTGGAGAAAAGTTTTTAATGGTGGCAGCCCAAAACTCTGTCTTGGGTCTCATATTCTTCAATATTTTCATTAATGGTTTGGAAGAAGATGTGGACCAAATGCACATCAAATTTACTGAATATTTAAAACTGGGTGGAAAACAAGTAACATTCAGAATGATTCTCACAGCATGAAGAAATGAACTGAAAACAATAGATTAGCATTTAGCAGAGATTAGTGCAGATTTCTTCATTTGGAAAACAGAAATGAGATGCATACGGTTATGACAGGGGATATCTACTTTGATAATATTCTTGAAAATGAGATGCATACGGTTAGGATAGGGGATATCTGCTTTGGTAATATTCTTGAAGAAAAGAAGTTGGAATTGTAAGTAGCTCAAAAAACCCCCAAAGAAAATTTAGCTAACATCAGAAGTGAGATTTACAACTCAAAGAAGTAATTATTGCACTCTACTAGACTACACCTTGAGTACTGTCTCCAATTAAGAAGTCAGAGAACTTTGGGACAGATTTTGAGCAGGACAATGAAGAAAACCATGAGATTAGAAACAAGCAAAGCCCCATCCGTGGGATGCCGGCAGCACACAAAACCACACACCTGCCAGTTCGTGGAAAAACCTTTCTCCACAGAACCGGTCCCTGGTGCCCAAAATATTGGGGACCTCTGGCCTAGAATACTTTCCCAGAACACACCAGTCTCTTTACACCTACAAGCCCCTTGGTCCCTAGGACTCTTTTACAAACAGCAAAAGTTAAGGGAAAAGTCCTCTGTAGAATTCCTGTGCCCCTCTCTCTTACCTGGCCTATTGGTAGTAAAATAAATCTTTGATTAGGAGACCAGGGAACTTCCTGTTTCTCTTATCTTACCATATCTTCAAGATGTCCTGGGTATCCAATCTATACATTTCTTAACAAATCTACTTTTTACTTCATATATAATGAATGCCTGGGTTATGTCTTCATTTTGCACCCTAACAGTTTCTTTGAATGACATACTGTATTATGAAATATCATGGCCTTTTTAAAAAGAGACCTGCCCTTTGGAACATCTTACCCCTTTGCCCCGAGTAAGGTTGGCTCCAACCTTCTCAAACTTCTGGAAGAGCCTAAAGACCTGGCTCTGCCAGTTAGCTTGGGGCTCCAATAGGGCACCATCACAATGGGGGTGGTTGATTGATGAAGAGCAGATCCCACTTCTCACCCATCCTGCTTCCTTCCTCCCCATCTTTAATTGGGCTGCAGTGTTTGCTTTTGCATTATTTATGTTATTAGTTTACACAATGTTTATTTTTTATGATTGTAAGCTGGCCAGAGTTACCTTGAGGTTAAATGGGGAGCCAATAAATTTTATAAATAAATAAATACTTGGTATTCTTTTAGCCCTCTGTAGTTGCTCAGGAGCACATACTCTCTCATGGCTCCTGCTGAACTGAAATCTCCAACAATCTCCTCCAAATCCTTTTTCAGACATAATCTTTCTATATGAGAACTGTGCTTTAGATTTTTAGTTCTCATCCCTTGTGAGCATAACATACAGATGCATGATATCTATACAGTATCTTAATGTTTAACCCTTTTATACCATGCATAAACTAGGGGAACAATGGGGGCTTCATTGACTTTTTCACCATCTAGTTCTGGTCACCACGATACAAAAAAGATGTTGAGACTCTAGAAAGTATGCAGAGAAATGCAAGAAAGATGATAAGGGGTCTGGAGGCTAAACCATACAATGAACAATTGCCGGAACTAGCTATGTCTGTTCTAACAAAGAAAAGGACTAAGGGTAATAAGATAGTAGTTTAATAGAACTTGAGGGGCTGTTACAGAGAAGAATGGGTTGATCTATTCTAAAGCACCTGAGGGCAGGACAAGAAATAAAGAATGGAATATTATCAAAAAGCAATCCAATCTAGAACTAAGGATAAATTTCCTAATAGTAAGCACAATTAATCAATGGAATGGTTTACTCTGGAAGTTGTGGGTGCTTCATCATTAGATGTTTTCAAAAAAAGATGGACAGCCATTTTTGTCTGGAATGGTATAGGGCACGGGTGTCAAACTTGCAACCTCACATGACGTGTTGCGACGTATCACGACTTTTTTCCCATTGCCAGCAATGGGGTGGGCGCGGTTTTACGTGACGCATCCAGCCCGCGGGGCGGCAGTTTGACACCCCTGGATAGGATCTTGGACTAGAAGAACTTCAAGGTCTTTTACAACACTATTATCTTATATTCTGTGTTGGTTTTTAGAAATGATCACTGTGAGTTGCTTTAGCTCAGTGACAGCAAATAAGAAATGGGGTTAAGACTTCATTAGAAGCCTAACCTTTTTTCCCTATTAAATCTACCCCACCTCCCTCTCTCCCTCCCCGCTCTTTCTCCCTCCCTCCCTCCCCACTCTCTCCTTCCTCCCTCTTTCCTTCCTTTCTTCCCTCCCTCCCCCCTCTCTCTCCTTCCTCCCTCTTTCCTTCCTTTCTTCCCTCCCTCCCTCCTTTAAGTTTACATTATAAACTTCTCTGAGTAGGGATTTGTCTTTTTTTTCTTTTTTATATTTCTTTGCATAGTGTCAGGAAGGGACACTGGCTTACGTAGCTAATCATTCCAGTAATTGTTTTATTTTACAGGCATAAAAGTAACTCACTTGTTCTATTCAAGGATGTTAGCAAAAATAAAAGGGAATCCCTTTTTCTCTGTCATGATTGAGAAAATTTAAATTATTTTGGTTTTTATACATTAAGTAATTTAGTTGTACTTTAAAGGTGGGAACAAAAGGACCAACAGGTATCAACCCGGTTTTATGAATCACTGGCAAAAGAAAGTGTACAGAGAAAAATGATTTGCTGTCTGACTTCACTTCACGATGTAACTTGGCAGAGTAGCAAGGAATATACGAGTCTCATCAACAATGGAGAGTGAATAATCATTATTTTGTAAGCCGTATGATCTGTTAATAATCCAAATGACTTTAAAGAGATTAAACTAAGTTACCTGTATGTTGTAATCCTGCTAATGCCAATTTCATTCAGGATTACTTTATCTCTTTTGCTGCTAAACTGCAGATCCATTAAGATCTGCAGTTTAACACACTGTACTAGAGGGGCAAGGGACGTTGTGGCTCAGTGGGTTAGGACGCTGAGCTTGTCGATCAGATGGTTGGCAGTTTGGTGAGTCGAATCCCAAGTGCCGCGTAACAGAGTGAGCGCCTGTTACTCGTCCCAGGTTCTGCCAACCTAGCAGTTCGAAAGCACGTAAAAATGCAAGTAAAAAAATAGGGACCACTACAGTGGGAAGGTAACAGCGTTCCGTGCGCCTTTGGCGTCTAGTCATGCCAGCCACATGACCATGGAGACGTCCTCGGACAAGCGCTGGCTCTTCAGCTTTGAAATGGAGATGAGCACTGGCCCCTAGAGTTGGAAACGACTAGCACGCATGTGCAGGGGAACCTTTACCTTTACTATAGGGGCTGGGTTGTCCTAAGTCCTGTCTGGAATTGGGCAGTCCCTGGATCAAGTATGATAAATGTTTTGCTTTTTACTATCCTTGGCTGAAAAACTCAAAATGGCTAAGACTTAACCAGTCTTTTTTTTTTTAATCTCTCTTGCCTGGACGCCAGCCAAGTAAGATGGGGGTGCGCCTGCCATATTAATTTATGAGAGGTGTGGTGTCTACCACACAATTTTGAAAACTGGCCTCTTGTGCTCCTCACTCACTGCTGAAAGTGACAGAAGGTAGCTTCACAAAAATGTGACGTTTGGGTTGGCTTCTTTTTACTGAATGGCAATACAGGTAGTCCTCAACTTACAACAGTTCACTTAGTGACTGTTTGAAGCACTAAGAAGTGGTTTATGTCCATTTTTCAGACTTACGACTGTTGCGGCATCCCCATGGTCACATGATTTACATTCGGATGCTTGATAACCGACTCACATTTATGACCGCTGCTATGTCCCTGGGTCATGTGATCACCTTCTGCAACCTTCTAACAAGCAAAGTCAATGGGAAAACCAGATTCACTTAACAACCAGGTTACTGGTTTAAACAGCTGCAGTGAGTCATTCAACAAAAGTGGCAAGAACATTCACTTAACAAATTTCTCACTTAGTAATATAAATTTTGGGCTCAATTGTGGTCGTAAATAAATGGTGTGTGTGTGTGTCTGTGTGTGTCTCTGGTAGGCGAATGTGTCAGCAAAATAAATGCCTGGCTAGATGCTTAAGGCAGTGTTGTCCAACCTCTTGAACTTTAAAATGTGTGGGCTTCAACTCCCAGAATGCTCCAGCAGCCCACACATCTTATGGGTTGCTGAGGTTGAGAAACACCGGCTGAAGACTTCTTCTCAGTTCTCTTTAAATTTGGGAAAGCTCGACCGGCTTGAGAAATCTCGAGTTTCCCCTGCTTGGAAACGGGTGAGCCTCGTGGGACTGGAAGCCCGGTGGGGAAACTTGGCCGCGCGTCTGCTCGTTCTCGCTTCTAGCCAAAACCGGGCCAGTCTCGGTGCTCAGAACGTTCCCCCGAAGCCCCTTGCGCGCCTTTTTTCGGCGGGCGGCACGCTCCACGGGCGCCAGGAAAGGGAGAGCGCGCCCGGAGACCCCCAACCCCGGGTGTTCCTGTTGTGATGCCAAACTGAAACGACCGTCGCTTCCTCAAGTTCGGCTCCCCTGGCTCCGGGCTTCGCGAGATGGGCGTCGGAAAGGCAAGTTAACGGGCGTCGAGAGGATCTTGCCTGGGCCACGCCTCTCAACTTTCTCCCTCCCGGGTCCCCCTGGTTTCGGTCGCCGAGAGGGCAGGACCGTCCTTCGCCTTCCACCTGTTCCAGGGATATCGGCAAGGTGTGGTCAGAAAAGTCCGAGCGAACTTTCGCCTGTGTTACTATTTATTATTGGTCGCACCGTAGTGGCAGCATCTCGATGTTTTTTTGACCCGCGTTAAGGTTTTCCCCGCTGTTCCCTCTAGGTTGGGCCGTTTGCGTCTGAGTTGTGAATCCAATTCACATTTGGATGTTTGCACGCTTCATTGGACACTTAATTCTGATTTTGATTTCTATCAGTTAATGCACAAGAAAGAAGTATTCAGGTTTAGGGTTGCAGTTTAAATCAGATTTACTTCCTCTGTCCTATTTAGTACAGGGGAACAGAGGTGGAGTTAGGAATGGTTGAGGACAAAGCATCTTTTTCCCTTTTGAGAGACCAAGGACCATAATGTTTTTAAGAGTAAAAGTAGTGAATGAAGCTGGGTAAAAATAGGTGATTTGATTTCAGGAATATTTAAGTGAAACTATACAGGTACTTTGCAGTTATGTATTTTAATGGACATCCTGCTCTCTTTTTGTCATATTCAAAGTTACAATTTGGTAACACTTTTAGAACCGCTGGAAGCAGGGATATATTATGTTGTGGAGTCCTAGGTAATCTTTGGGTTTGGTTGTTTTCCTGCAGATGTTTTATTATCAAATTAGGTAACAGTCATCGTCAGAAAGGAATGGGATTTGCTCTTATTTTTATATACAAGGACCCCACAGTTCAACCCTGAGCTACAAATATTGTTTTCTATTGGTGCAGATTATCATGAAGAAAATCTATGTCAACAGCTACTTGATGACAAACACTTTTAGAAGTCTAAAACTTTGGGAACTATATTATATATGTATGTGTAATAGTGAATGAAATTAGGGGTGATGAGAAATAGCTTAAAACTTCTCATGAGCTCACATAACATCGTTAGAAGAATAGAGGGTTAGGGAAGTTAGTAGGAACTGCTGTGAAAATGGTCACTAATCACCTAATTAGAAGCCCAAGATGAGTTAGCCTTAACTCTAATATTTTTACTACTAGGTCCTTTTTTTGTTTTGTGCTTATGTTTTTTAAACCAGTTTAGAAGGCTCTATGATAGTGATATATGGAGAATAAGGTGTTATGGTTTGCCAAGGAAGAATGCCATACCTGGAATCGCTGCAGTGTAGTATTTGAGATGTTCATTAAGCGTTCGGAAGTAAGTAACAAGTTATTTACATTGGCTGTCCACCCTAGGGTGTTGGCTCCTTTGGTGCAGGAAGAAGCCTCCAAAGAGCTGGAAAGGGTTAGGCAGAGGAAAGTAACCAAAAACCATGAATCTGAAACAAAAGCAAGAACCATAAATAGGGAATGGATCACAAATTCCCTGTGCCTCAGTCAATCACCATCCCAGACATATTTTCTGTTTTATCAGAAACTATGCATATTTTAGGGTTTCATCCAACCTACAGATTTTTCTTTCAATAGTTCTTTCAGTACAGATATTGTAGAACAGGGTTTTGTTACATCAAGAAACCTTTAGATCAGTAGTAATCTAAGTAGTAATATAATGAATATATTATATTCATATCATATGAAACAATAATTAAATTTCTGCAAAATCTCTTTAAAAATCAGATAGCTTGACCAATAATGTTTAGATTTCTGTGCGGATGTTGCCCATGTCATGAAATGGCTTAAGTCACTTGAGAATGGTGAAATAGTGCTATTTTAAGGGAGTTTTGGAGACTTGTTCAAAGAAGAACAAGGGCTAGATTTGTGTTTTGCCCTAGATTCATGGGTGATACAGGCTGCCAGCTCTAATGCCATGGACCCTGACTATGAGTTAAAGATTCACCCCATAAAGTTTGGATATGGAAGTAAAGAAGTGTTGGGTTGCTAGAAATAGGCTATGCTACAAGACAGATGCAGAACAAAAAAAGGAAAAAAACTGTTGTCTCCTACAGTTCCAAATATTGCCTTGTAAGTAGAAAAATTGTCCTGATTTTTTTTTGTTCCTAGTTTTTATTCAATTTAATTTTTAAAAATTGCAAAGTAGAAAAGAGTTTAGAATTTCAATATTCTCTTCTCTTTTGAAAGAATTTTTAAAGTTAAATTGAATGGCAATTAGTGGCTAAAAAATCAAGATAATTCTTGTCACCTTACCTCCCACTGTAAGTTGGTCACTGAGTGTGAGAATGTCTTGCCTTTCTTTGTACATTTTTTTTCCTGATGAGCCCTGCTATTTCCCACAGTTCAATTAAATCCCGGGAGAAGACTTCACAAGGCAACAACTCCAATTGGGAATTTTTTTATTAGTCGTATTGCTGTAAAAGGGAGCCCTGCCCCTGAAAAACTGTTGGAGAACATTTCTCTTTCCTTTGGAGAAATTTAGAAAAATTGCCTATTCAGTTTCATTCTCCATATACATTTGTTAGAGAATTTTGAAAGGCTGTTTGTATTCACCTTGAGTTGAAATCAAGTGATCATCAGTAATCCACAATCTTGGACACTAATACTTCCTTTAATAGACTACGAATGGTTGATCTTATGTTTGCTAATAATTTACCTATCTAAAAGAACTACTGATTAATATAGACTACAGATAGTAACATAGTGATATAAACATCGAAACTAGATTTTAAGGCAGATTTAGATAACATAACACTCATAACTTTAGGATACTTTCCAATGCTAATTCACCTTATACTTTACATTTAGGTAAACTACCAAAATGTCTGTAAAATAAAAGATACGGATACAAATCCAATATCAGAAATAGCATATCCAAAAATCATTGGGAGAACATTTCAAATCCCTAGTACAATCTTGGGGCCATGAGCAAATTAATCCTCACTGACAAAAGACATTATGGTGATCTATTTCATTGCAAATTGATTCTCCTGGAATTTATTGCAGGTTATAATAATTTTTCAAAATTAACTAGACTTAATGTGTTAACTGGCTCCTCGGGGCAATAATTTCTGTGTTACTTCTAACAGCTAGTTTTTAAATATCTTTAGAGATGCTTCTCTTTCAATTCACCTTCCACCATTCCACCATCAGCCAGAACACTTGTGTATGTGAATCTAAAATATACTTTTCTTGGATCTAAACACTGCAGCAGATAATGAAGTGAGATATAGAACATTTAAGTGGCACTACATTTTTTGTAGATAGGTAAATCTTTATTACAGTTGTGATCAATGTGTATATAGTTAAAAATGCCATAAAGTAGTGCTTCCTGTGATCTAGATCAGGTCTCTATACTACGCTGACAAAGTTGGTAAGTGATCAAGGCTTAGTTTACAACCAGGGTGTACTTTGTTGTCATTTTCAAGGCTTGATCTTGGAAGCAAATATATTTAAGGACAAAAAGGACTTTCCCAAAGCAGCATGATTTGAAAGTTTACTAATGTCTTCTCCCTGCCATCATTTTTCTGGAATATAAGCACCTGTTAAAAGCTTCCCTGATCCAGATCTAAGGAGGCAATTCTAAAAGCAAATGATTAAAAAAAGACACATAACTACCAAGGACCCTTGTCTCTTTCTCTTGCCTGATTAGAACAAGACCAGGGAGACATAGATGTAGGAGAGTGGCAACTACTCACCTAAAATTCCACTCTTGGTCCTGCAGGAACTGGAACTGGAGAAGAAGGTGGTCAACAGGGGCATCTTCCAAGACAGCAGGGCAGAGCTTTGGAAATGATGTGGTTGAACTCCTTGCTTTTGATAGCTCTTCTGACCCTGGTTCAGCTTTTATAGCTGTAGAGAAGCTAAGGATTTCCCACTAACTCTCACTCTCTCTTTCTCTCTCTCTCTCTCTCCCCCCTCCCTTTAAAACCCAGCTTGAGCACAGGTATGATTTTCACTCATTCCTCAGGCAGGGCTGAGTCATGTTTCTTAGATTGCTGCCTTAATGAAACAGTCTTTGTTTACTGGAGCCTATTGCACTTGTTCTATTGTTTTATTTGATCTTTTAAAAAAAGGAAATAACAACAACCCCCCCCCCCCCCATAAACAGCTATCAATTCCTAGTAAAAAAAATCTTTTCTAAAAGATCTCATAATGACTGATTATTACTGCCAGCCAATGAGGCCAACTCTGCATCCACCAGAAACCTGAGTAATATTTGTCAGGTCACAACAGACACAGAATCTTGGGTTACAGATCCAGGATGGTTCTACTCTGCATATTTTACAACAGAGGTGTCAAACTGCCGTCCTGTGGGCCGGATGCATCGTAGCGAAACTGCGTCCACCCCATTGCCGGCAATGGCAAAAAAGTCACAATATGTCGCAACACGTCAAGTGATGTTGTGAATTTGACACCCCTGTTTTACAACCACCTTCCCCCTGAGGTCTTCAAAGAGCGCCTGCCCTTTGGAACCAGCTGCCTGTGGAGCTTAGGACTGCCCCCCGACCTTCGGTCATTCCGCCGGGACCTGAAGACCTGGCTCTTTGAGCTTTCTGGCCCAGGCTGAGAGTTTCTTTTCCTCCCCTCAGGGATCAAATTTAATTATTTTAATTGTTTTTAACTCTTGTATTATATTGATGTTTTTTAAATACTTTGTAAACCGCCCTGAGTCCTACGGGAAAAGGGCGGTATATAAATTCAATAAACTTAAACTTAAACTTCAAAAAAACCACTTCAGCTCCCAGAATATCCAGCAGCAGTCTGATATTACTGGCTGCTGGTGAACTTATGTCTTGCTTTCTCTCCCCTGTATCACACTCTCCATTAACTCAATGTGATCAAGCCTACAAGGTAATGTCCACTTCCCTTGGAACAAACCTGTTTACCTCTGATAACTATAAGTTTTTTCTTCCAAAGGAGGGGAGAGCAGGAATGAGATAAGAGATAAGAGCAGAAAGAGATAAGATTGACAGTCCCAGTGTGATTCTTCTGCTACTTTGATGCTGGCCTTGTGTTAGTCACAAGCTATGTTTTAAGACCTTTCCACTTCTCTTTCTTCTGCCTTAAAACATTGGCCAGCAGCAAAACAGGGTAGAGTAGAGATTCAGGACACACCATCAGAATTCTAGCATCTCACTTTAGGAGCACCTGATCCACCTTACTGGTTGGGTACCATTAACATCCTTAGTGAACCAAAGGTGTAACTACATTAACAAGTATAAGAAATTGTATAAAGATAGAGAGCCTCACCCAACTTGTGGTATACAATTGCAATATGGTGCCATAACAAACCTCCCAGGCTGACATCTTGTCCCTAATATATAATACAAAGAGCCTTATATTTTTGCTTACTGTTATGGAATAAAAGTTGTTTTTCAAGTATGCAACTATTATGTTTTGCTACCTATTTCTAGGCCATTGAAAGTAGGTGATTTATTGCTGTTGTGACCAGGACAGCAGTACCCATGAAGGAAGTTCATGGCAATAAAATAAAATAAAATAAAATAATAAAATAAAATAAAATAATAAAATAAAATAATAAAATAAAATAAAATAAAATAATAAAATAAAATAAAATAAAATAAAATAAAATAAAATAAAATAATAAATAAATAAAATAAAATAAAATAAAATAAAATAAAATAATAATAAAATAAAATAAAATAAAATAATAAAATAAAATAATAAAATAAAATAAAATAATAAAATAATGAGTTGATGGATGTGGCATTGCTGTCCAACCCCAATTCTTTTGTACACATGCACAATGTCATTGATATGAATGGTGCAGGACATAGTTTGTGATGTCATGGTCTTTGCCTATTTTGACCACTCCATAGATACCATTGGACCATGGGCATATCTTAAAGTTCATCTGTGCATCTAATTTTGAAGACACCCCACAAACTATTGGTTGAAAACATGATGTCCTCAATCTGTTCCTGGCCCATTGTGAAGACAACCTCCACCTGTGAATTCTTCTGTGCTGCAAAAGAGGCGATTTCTCCCTTTTGCTGATATAAGTCATATTGAGTGGTCAGTCTACAATGAATTCTTCCTTTTTTAATAATAATGTTATTAAATATTACATTATACAGATAAAAATAATACAAGTAAAAAAGAAAAGGTAAAAAGTGCAAAAAAGAAAAGAATTAAAAAGAGAGAGACGAAAAATAGCATCCCTCTTTCCCCAGGAAATATAAACAACTTTAATAACTTATCACTATCTTTTAAAATAGCAAACTCTTCATCTCATACCTCTTTTTATTCTCTATAAGCTGCTATTTAAAGCCTCATCATCCATTCCAATCAGCAAAGGTCTATTAAGAGTTACCAGGTACTATACTATTATAAACTTGATCTAATAAACCCACTTGAATTTCTTCCTTTTACATTTATATTTCATTTTCACCTTTAAACAAATCCCCCAGATCTCTTCATTTAAATCTAATCAGTATAACAAATTCTTCTAAGGTAAATTTAGAGCTGGAGGTGGGTCTTTCTTTCTCATCTTGCCATCTGAGTCTGCTGTGAACAATTGGATTTCAGGGCTGTTATCTTTTGGAGTTAGAAGTGCTCCAGTTTCTCTTGCCAACCCATAGGTGACAAAAGAAGCAGGAGACAAGGAAGATAAATGGGTTTGGGGTTACCATTTTTTCCAGCAACAGAAAGGCCCACTTCCTCTACAGAAAGTCCGCCACATGGCAGGTGTGCTGCCTGCACAGGTACTTCACCTATGGTACATTGCCTACTCTTCCATTGCATAAGGTGTTGCTGTGCCTAAACCATGTATATGTAGCATTGCCTTTCATACTGCTAGGGTGTTCCTGACACATGCACAGCAGTCTACTAAATAATCTGGACACGCCTATCAATAGCTGCTTTCCAGGGACTTCCCACAGAGCTACCAGCAAAAAAACTTAAGCTCAATCAATAGCTTGAGTCAATAGCTCCAGAATGAAGTTCCCACTGAAGCAAAGCCATTTTACTGCCAGCCTTGGGAGAAACCCCTGGGCATTTTTCCTGGGAACCCTGCAGAAGAGAAATGAAGATACCAACAGAGCTATTCTGCTGGACCTTTATTACAAGACAGCTATGTCCATCTCCCTTGTCTTTCCTTGTGGGATGGGAAGCAGACAAAGCAGCTTTTCAGCCATCACTCTGTGGACTGGCATCTCAGAGCCCTGCATATATGTAAAAGAGATGTTGCAGGGACCTTCAAGGACCAGCGGTTTCTCTGCTCCTGTTTAGCATCTACGTGAAACTGCTGGAATTGATCATTTGTCATGATGGGGGGAGATATCATCAGAGTGCTGATGACATACAGTTGTACATCTCTACCCATGGTGAGTTTAGAGATGTTGCAACCACCCTCTGTTGGTTCCCAGAAGTCGCTGAGGTCTGGATGGGGAGCAGCAGGTTAAAACTTACCTTGGCAAGGTGGAGTAGCTCTAGAAGAAGGTCACTTTGGCTCTTGGGAGAGTTACCATCTTTGATCATGGATGGGGTTGCATTGCCCAATCCAACTTGATGCATAATCTGGGTATTCTCCTGGACTCATGACTTCTGCTTAAGGAGTAGGTGGCAGTCATGGCCAGGAAGGTCTTTGCACAACTATGAATTTTGTGACAGTTATACCTATTCCTGTATCAGTGTGCCCTTCTCACAATCACTCATGCTCTGGTTATCTCCCATCTGCACTACTATAATGTGCTTTACACAGGACTGCACTTGAAGAATATCTGGAAGTTGATTCAGAATGCTGTGGCCTACATGTTTCTGTGCAAGGCTATACTTGTACATGTGGGAACTGCATTGACTGCCAACCTGCTTCTGGATACAATTCAAGGTGCTGATTATCTTCTTTAAATACATGGCTTTAGGCCAGATTGTTTGAAAAATTGTCTCTCTCCCCCATTTCATTTACTCAGGGCAGGAAAGCAGGGTATGTTGTGAGTCCTATCTATTAGGGATATACATCTAGTAGGATCATGAAAAAGGACCTTCTCCGTGGTGGCCCCTTTCCTAAGAAACATTCTTCCCCCATAGGCACAATTGCCTCCACATGTTGCTTTTCCAAAAGCTCCTGAAGACTGGTTTTGTCCTAGGAAAAATGAAAGAAGCAAAGGAACATGGATTCTTAATTGACAATTCACTGATCCCAGAGAATGATCACACCTTCAGATCAGAACCCTGACAATAAAAGACCACGATTGCTGATGAATTCTATCTACGGGGTCTTGGGGCAGGGACTTATCAGTGGTGGCCCACCCTTCCTGAGGAAGAACATACCCACTGATATATAAACAGCCTCCTTTCAAGTGCATTTCCTCTCCTAACTTCTGGTCCAGACAGAAGTACCAAGATGGAATAGAGAATGGAAATACGGTCATATTTCCTTTATTTATTTATTTTATTTTAATCCCATTTATATCCCGCCCTTCTCCGAAGACTCAGGGCGGGTTACAATTTAAAGCACAAATCAATGTGCTTAGCAATAGCCTTCATTCTATGTATATGCCTGCTTATTAGGGCTTTCGCCCCCCCCAAGCGGCATTTTTACAAAGTCAGCTTATTGCCCCCAACAATCTGGGTCCTCATTTTACCTGCCTCGGAAGGATGGAAGGCTGAGTCAACCTTGAGCCTGGTGGGATGCGAACCTGCACTAATTGCAGGCAGCTGGTGTTACTTAAGGAGGCATTAGCCCACTGCTCCACCAAGGCTCTATAAGCCAGCAAAAGGTCCTGCCAGCTGTTGGTGTGAACATATTGGCTTAAATTTACTTCCCTTCCCTCTGCTCAAACGCCAACCTCAGAGTTGCTCCTAGACTAGGAACAGGGAGATTCAAATTCTGGTTTATTCTCAGTCACAGAAATTCACTAGATCAGTTGGGCCAGTCATTCTGTCTCAGTACAACTTACAAAGCTGTTGTTGATGTTCTCCTATAAGGATCTTTCATCCGATGCTGAAGTCTTGATTTAAGACTTTTCTTCCTGGTTCAGTCGAAGTGTTCTGCTCTTAACTATGAGTCAGCTGAAAACCGATGAGATTATACTTTGCAGTTTATTGCCTAATTGTCATATTCCTAGCCTAAAGATATTGACTTCATTTTTCAATCTCCTTGAAAGATTAAAGATCTTATAGTGAGGATGGATTGATCATTGTCACAACTTGTCCCCTTCCTTTTACTCCAGGTTCTAAAGCTTGGAGACTTGGATCAAGTAGACCTGGACTGAGGGAAGACAGGGTATGCCAGCTGTCTGTCTGCTCTTACACCTCTGTTTTCAACATATTTTTGAGCATTTGTTCAGTGTGTTCAAAAGAGCGGTAAGCCTGTTTGAAAGTGGTCCAAACAACAGGGAAGAGGCACAATAAGTGGTGGGGGTGATGGTTTTGTGGGTTAAGCTCTCTGCTGCTTCACTGTATTATGTCAACCACCCAACTGTCAGCTTTGAACCCAGGTATAGTGCTTTTCTGAAAGAGTAGTAAATCCATGTTCACAATAGAAAGAAAGCAGGAATCAGTTCAGAGACCTGACGTGGAAATGAAGAGCCTAGTGTCAAAGACCACACTCCCAGTGCCCAAAGCACAATGGCCCTGGAGTGACAAGATATTAATTATGCAAGGTAATTGAGAAAAGAAACATAACCAAGGGGACTCGTTCTATCTTGGTTTTACATTGACAGAAACTTGCAAGACTAAAAGTATTTCTCCCTTTCTTTCTTTTTACTGTCTGGAAAACTAGGGGGGGTTCCTTTTGGAACATTTCTCATGCACCCCTTCTTCTCTGGTTTGAAACATGTTTTATATGCCAGTTGTCCAGTCTGCAGTTCTCTGTCCTGTCTCCCAAGGTCATTTCCACATACACCCTCCTTCCCAAGGTCCCAGGACTACAGGGCAGCTGAAAGGCTTACTACAGAGCTACTTGGGGCTAAGCTATTTCAAGTTATTCTCAGGGATAAATTGTGAGCATCATCAATAGAGTGGTACTGAAGTGCACTATCTTGTACATGATGTACAAGACATAAAACACGAATTGGATGGTTGACTATGTGATGGAGAAAACATTACCACTGAAACAGCTAAGGATGATTTAAGGCTGCCTGACTGGGATGAAGTGAAGGCAGGATATGGCAGATAATGGCAGTTAACAAACCATGTTAACTCCATGCAACTGGAGACAGGACCTTTGTTAGAATGTACACCCCAGGCTTGTGCTCATTTATTTGCATATAAAACACAAGGGGAATAGCATGGCTCTATTTTTCCAGTTTCATGGAAAAGAGAAACAATCTAGAGGAAGTTCAAAGAAATAAGACTTATTTCACCTTCACAGCCTCACTTCCCTATTTTTGAAATCAGCCCCTTTATGCAATGACTAGTCTCAAGTACGGTACCAGATGGTAGAAATACAAACATATCTAGGGAATCCAAGCCAGAGTTGTGCATACATTAATATTCATATATGGAAAATGCTAGAGTCAGTTTGGTGTACTGGTTACCTTAGGCACAAAGTCAGTTGGATGACCTTGGGCCAGTCACTTTCTCCTAGCTCCCAGGAAGGAGGCAATGGCAAATCACTTTTGAAAATCTTGCTAAGAAAACTGCAGGGACTTGTCCAGGCAGTCTCCAAAAATTGGATACAATTGAATGAAAAATGACAAGTGAAATGTGGCATGAAGATAGTGGCACAGCTGAGAGAGAAGTAATAATACTGTAACAAAAGATATTGCCACATAGGCCAATAATTACAGCCTAATTTGTCATCCTGTAGTCACAGATAGTACAAGGCAGTATAGGTGTTCTGGACAGCCAATTTTGTGGAAGAACTGGATTTCAGTCCAATGTTATTCTAGCCTTTGGACAGCAAAGCTTGTGCTGATACAAGAAAGGAAGGCTAGTTTTTTGTGTTAGAAACTGGGAAACGGCCAAAAGGGATTCCTTATATTGCCTGGCTTTGCACTCCTTAATACATCTGCTCATAGCTCATCTACCTACATGTTAGCCACTTTAGGCTGATGCATCTAGTTGAGGCTTAGTTGAGTCTGTTGGTACCAGCCGTTGATGGTTTTATTTGATTCTGATTCCAACTTAGATGCTACCAATGCCTTGGTGCCTCAGTCGAGTGAATAGATGCTCCTTCTCTTAGGCATCCATTATGGCTCAGTTCACTAATCCTAATCTATCATTAACAATATACAACTGATATTTTCCCATAATATGCTTTCTCTAAGCAAAGAAATGTTATCCTCCCTCCCTCCCTCCTATCCATCCATCCATCTCAGTCTAGTGACCCTTGGAGGTTTAACAATGTATAGAACCATAACATAACACAATATAAATAAACAGTAATACAGTGTAAATGAGTTTCCTAAGAAGCCACATCTTTTCTCATAGTGGCATATTGGGTTTTGGTGGCATTTTGGCTCAGTTCCTCAGGGAAAAGCCTGACTTTCAAGGCCACCTGAAAGACTAACACAGTTGGGGGCCATCTGAATCTCACAGATAATGTCATTCCATAGGACAGGTACCAAAACCAAGACAGTATGTAGACAGGTCCCACTGCATGTTTTTTTTCTTTTATAGAGGAAAAGAGCATGTTTGTCTTTTTGGAACTGATGGATGGACAGACACATTGAAGAAAGGTGGTCCCACAAATAAACTGGCTTATGCCATGCATAGAACCCACACCTTGAATTGCACTCAGAAACCTACTGAGGGTCAGCATGGAGTTGCAAAACATAGGTGTTGCATAATTGTGGGGGGGCCTGAGTCCTGGACTAGTTACAGCTTCTGAATAATCTTCAGGGACAGCCCCATGTAAAAAGTATATTTTAGTCTAAACATGTTAGACTAAAATATACTTTTTACATGGGGCTGTCCCTGAAGATTATTCAGAAGCTGTAACTAGTCCAGGACTCAGGACTAGTTGATTGAGTAAATCTAATTTTGTTGTGGAGGGCTGCCTTTTCCTCCTGCTCCAGTTTACTTGTTACTTCTCAAAGTAGGAAAATTAATCTTTCTTGTTCTCCTTTCCTTGACATTATATGGGATATTTTCCAGTCTCAAGACTTTCATGAGGCATTTTGAAAATGGATGTTAATATTGAAACCTGAAGCTTTTCTTTTAGTAATGGTGGATAAATAGGTGGAAAAAATGGGATGTTGTTTTTAGATATGTCAAAGGTAGCAAGGCTGTTATATGCTCAAAGATGGAAAAAGGAATATATCCACACAGTGGAAGATTGGATTGTGAAGTTAATCGAGCTAGCTGAAATGGGACAATTGTTTTGCTTAGAGACAGTAATTTGACTAAATTTCATGCAACCTGGAGGTCATTGTTAGATTACCTGTGGTATAAAGAGAAGAATCAACTTTTGAGTATGGGATTTGAAGATTAGGTAGGATTTGACTAGAGAAATATTGTAGCTTTTTAAATATAAGGTTATTTACATTTGATAGCTTACTATTTTTGGATGAAATTAAGAGAATATTTGTGAGTACTGATTTTTAGTAGGTTGATTAGTGTTTTAAGATATTTTATAAAATGGTGTTACTTGTTTAAACGTAAAGAGAGGTGGTTGTATCTTTAACATCTCTGTATAAAAGAAAGTTGAAGTAACTTGCTGTGTTTGTTTGATCTCTGTCTGTCTGTCTGTGTCTGTCTATCTATCTATCTATCTATCTATCTATCTATCTATCTATCTATCTATCTATCTATCTATCTCAACATTTACTCTTTTCCCTTTATGTTAGTTTGTATTTTAATGTTTGATGTTGAAACCTTATAAAGATATTATATAGAAGAACTTCATAAGGCAGAAGGACTGGATCAACAATTCCACAGTGCACAAACATATCCATACAGCTAGCCCTTGTCTTAGACCCATTCATTTAATGTAGACATATTAAACACAAGGCCCGAGGGCCAGATCCGGCCCGTGAAGTGGTTTCATGCGGCCTGTGAAGCCATCCTGGAAACAGTGAGGGAACGGCCCCCTCTGCCTTGGCCCTGGCCCAGAGACCCTCCTGCCAGAGACCCTCAGATCTGTCCCACTCCTGCCCAGGCCCCCATAGGCACCCTTGATGCGAATGATGTAGAACTGGCCACGCCCACCCAGTAGGTCATACACAGTCTAGCCACGCCCACCCAGTAGGCCACGCCCACCCTGGCCATACCCACCCGGCCCCTTGAGGGCAACTGCAATGCTGATGTGGCCCTCAATGAAATTGAGTTTGACACCCCTGATTTAGTGAGTATTCAAAGTTATACTGGCACAGAAAAAATCGACTTATGACTGTTTTTCACACGACCATTGCAGCATCCCCATGGTCACGTGATCAAAATTCAGATGCTTGGCAACTGGCATGTATTTATGGTGGTTGCAGTCTTCTGTTTTCATGTGATCACCTTTTGCAACTTTCTGCCAACCAAAGTCAATGGGGAAGCCAGATTCAATTAAATTAATTTTTTTTTACCTTAAAAACTGCAGTGTTTCACTTAACAACCGTGACAAGAAAGTTGTAAATGGACAAAATTTCCTTAACATCTGTCTTGCTTAGCAATGGAAATTTGGGCGCTCAATTGTGGTTGTAAGTAAAGGACTATCTGTACATAACTGCTCCATGTTGGGAAGGATTAGAAAAGTGTTCACTTTTCTGCTTGGTAAGAGCAACAGAAGTAATAATGGTAAAATAACTTCATTGCAGAGAAGTTACTTCTCCCTTAGACTCATTGGGCTAGGGATAATTGGATTTGTAATAATTAGGTTGGGAGCAGTGGGCTAATGCCTCCTTAAGTAACACCAGCTGCCTGCAATTAGTGCAGGTTCGCATCCCACCAGGCTCAAGGTTGACTCAGCCTTCCATCCTTCCCAGGTAGGTAAAATGAGGACCCAGACTGTTGGGGGCAATCAAGCTGACTTTGTAATAATGCCGCTTGGGGTGTGTGTGAAAGCCCTAATAAGCAGGCATATACATAGAATGAAGGCTATTGCTAAACACATTGGTTTGTGCTTAAATTGTAAGCCGCCCTGAGTCTTCGGAGAAGGGCGGGATATAAATGGGATTAAAATAAAAATAAAATAAAATATTATAGTTCATGTCCTGGATTGTTGAATCCTAGATTGTACTCTGGTATATGAGATACGAATGTGCCTGAAAGAGAGGAACATGGTCACCTAGTAACAGCTGTAGAAATATAACTAGGAACATGAAGGATTGTGGCAGAAAGCAGTGGGACAAAGAAACCTATGAGAAAATGAAATCAAGATAGCTGAAAAATTCCAAGGTAGTTAAACAGAAAATCGGGAATGAAGTACTTTTCTTTCCAGGAAGGAAAACATTGCCAATAGAAACCAGCTTTCAAGTTATGATCACGATTTGTGGAGAGGAATGAATCTGTTCTCTTTTCTCTCAGTAGTAAATATTTACTGGAAATGGCTTTTTTTCTCCCCTCTTCTCTTCTCTTAACAGTGAGGACAATTAACCAGTGGAACAGCTTGTCTTCAGAAATCGTGGTCACTCCATCACTGGAGGTTCTTAAGAAGAGACTAGACAGTCACTTATCTGAAACAACAACAACAACAAAGTTGGAAGGGATCTTGGAGGTCATCTAGTCCAACCCCCTGCTCAGGCAGGAAACCCTATACCATTTCAGACAAATGGCTGTCCAGTCTCTTCTGAAAAACGTCCAGTGTTGGAGCATTCACCGCTTCTGGAGGCAGGTTGTTCCACTGGTTAATTGTTCTAACTGTCAGGAAGTTTCTCCTTAGTTTCAGATTGCTTCTCTCCTTGATAAGTTTCCATCCGTTACTTCTTGTCCTGCCTTCGGGCGCTTTGGAGAATAGCTTGACTCCCTCTTCTTTGTGGCAGCCCCTGAGATATTGGAACACTGCTATCATGTCACCCCTAGTCCTTCTCTTCGTTAAACTAGACATACCCAATTCCAGCAACCGCTCCCTGTATGTTTTAGCCTCCAATCCCCTAATTATCTTTGGTATGATTAGGGGAGTGGAGATGGTATAGGTTCTCCTGCTTAAGTGTGGGGGCTGGACTAGAAGACCTGAAAAGTCCCTCCCAGATTCTATTCTATTCTATTCTATTCTATTCTATTCTATTCTATTCTATTCTATTCTATTCTATTCTATTCTATTCTATTCTATTCTATTCTATTCTATTCTATTCTATTCTATTCTATTCTATTCTATTCTATTGCTAAGCAAGACAGTTGTTAACTGAATTTTACCCCATTTCACAGCTTTTCCTGCCACAGTTGTTCAGTGAATCACTTTGTGAAGTTAGTAACACGGTTGTTAAGTGAATCTGGCTTCCCCATTGACTTTGTTTGTCAGAAGGTAAGAAAAGGTGATCATATGACACCCCTGAATTCTGATCACGTGACCATGGGAATGCTGCAATGGTTGTAGGTGTGAAAAATGATCATGTCACTTTTTTCAGTGCTGTTGTAATTCTGAACGGTCAGTAAATGAACTGTTGTAAGTCAAGGACTACCTGTAGGTAGAGTTAGCCAGTGGCAGAATTGCAGAGAAATGAAAAGGACATTTGGCTGGAATTAAACCTTCTCTATAAATAGATAATACTGTGAATATAAAAAGGGTAGGTTGAATGAGAACGGGTAGGAGCACGAAAGAGTTGAGATAAAAGAGTTTACAGGAATGGAACAGAGTTCCCATAAGTAGAAGCCAAGATGGCATTATATGTGTAAAAATATCATTTGCCTGTTTCTCATGAGTTTGCCTATTAACATATGTGTCTGTTGCTATTGTAAGACTATGATGTAATACGGTAATATTTGATTGTACAGTGTTGAATAACATGGCTAATAATAATCTGATGAGAGAACTCAACCCATTTGTTCCAAGCATTTCACAAAAATAGATTAAAGCAATGAAACTAACCTTTTCATGTTAGGAAGGCAGAGAAAGTGACATCAGGTAATAACTTTTACATTTCTAAAATATCTATAGATTAAAATCAGATAACTTTAAGATGATTGTAATTACTTCTTTAGTGGCAGTGAAGTTTTTATAGTTATACATTCAGTGGAGATTTATATTTTTATCCCTAATTTTTTGGACTAAAGTCAGGCTTTAGAATATTAAGATAAGGGGGAAAAAATAGCCCTGTTCCGTCTTTTGCACTATGTATAATTTCAAGTGTCAACATGACATGTTCTAGATGATTTCAAATTGCAACATATTAAAGTATAGAGTTTAGATAATATCAACGTTTATATTTGCTCCTAATTTCTCTCCCTTCTTAATAGGCAAATGTTAATACTGTTACCTTGAGCTATTCTATGCTTTGTCTGTGTCCAATACTTGAGCATAAAAAAACACTGCAACCATTTTTACAATGTTTCCTGTTTTATAGAAGCTTGTGATAAAGTGTCATGAAATGCAATCAAACATTTGGTAAAGTAATATTTTTTTTAAAAAAAGTGTTTATATTGGGAGAGGGGATGTGTGCATATATTTTCTTTTACTGATACAAATATGCATGTATCAGGGAATATTATATGCAAACATCTCTACAGAAAGGAAAATTATACAGGTAGTCCTTGATTTATGATTGTAAATGTGCCCGTAATCATGAAGGTCACTGTTTTATGACCTTCATGATTATGACTCATTTTATGACTTTTTTGTGGTAGTTGTTAAGCAAACACAGTGATCCTAAAGCAAACACTGCCATTTTTAAATGAACCCATTGTTAACTATGCGGGATTTTTTTTGTGCCAAAAACTGGAAGTAAATGCCATTTTTCAGCAAAAACAACATCAACTGTGGTCATATAACAGCAGGACACTGGCTATAAAAGCAGGCTGGTTGGCAAGTGCCCACAATCCGGGTTGTAAATACCATTTTTGGAGTCTGTTGTAACTTTGAATGGTTACTAAGCAACCAGCATAAGATGAGGACAACCTCAACATTATTCCTTGCCTTATTTTTTTAGAGCATTCACTGTTGGTGAGCCTTGCCTTGTCAGACTTCTTAGGACTTAGCAGAGGTGGTTGCTACCACAGCTTCCACATCTTTTGTTCTTATCATGGCCAGAATAGGGACAGTTCAGGCATGTGTATACAGAGTGGCTGGGGACAGTCCCAGAATGCAGACTTTGAATTTTGGGTTGCATGACATATTTTGGTCCCTTTGAAAGAGTTTTTTCTTGTGTTAACATTGGTGTATTACATTTTTCCATTTCCCTTTGCTGGTCTCTGCTAAGTGGATTTAATGGTAAGAATCCAGGAAACTCCATTTTAGCTGTTCCTGAAAAGAGGAAATCCCAGTTCTTTTCATGACACAAAATGTAAAAATAACTAGATTTTTTTTCCTGAATCATGAATCCATGATGTGATTCATTTTCTAAACAAACACAAAAATGAACCTGAGAGTTATATACCGGTAACTTAGTTTTGAGGCAATCCTTTCAGTTTTTAGTGGCTGAAGGAAGTAAAAATATCCATGACTGGATCTTAGACAGCAGTGAAGAATCAGATCATCAAGATAAACCATCTGGGGCTTAGATGCTATCCTGACCAAAATGAATACCATATTTTGGGGCAATATGGAGGGTTATTTATTATTAAACATATACGTCAACTCTCTATTTTTATGCAATTTAAGGTGGCTTAAAATAATAAAAAGTAGACAATATCATAATAACATTCATACAATTGAAATTAAAAAAACCAGTTTTTTTACCATCAATTATTTTATTTTTCATAAACCTTGCAAGATACAAGGTACAAGTCAAAGCTTCAGGAACCTGAGATACCAATGCCATTGGAGGGAAGGAATTTTGAGTTTCCTTTATAGGAACCCAGCGACAGCAGCTCCGAAAGCTGAAGATCACATATGGGAGTACTCAGTGCTTTTTTTTGTAAAAGAAAAAGGTGCCGGAACTCACACACGTCATACAACCCGCCTTGCCTACCCTACAAGGTTCCATCCAAAAAAGGTGCCGGAACTCCGTTCTGAGCGTTCTATGACAAAAAAAGCCCTGGGAGTACTAGGCTTCAAGTAATGGCTCCTCAAGAAAGTACAACTGGTCCACTTTTAAGTGGAAGCCTTGTTCTCTCTTGTAGCCCATCTGGCCAGTTAATTAGTTATGGCTACCATGCAAGTTTGAGGCTGTAGTATAAAAGCATATAGTTGCTGCAGTCAGTACGTGTAGAATTAAATATATACAGTCTTTCTCATAATTTGCTCCTATTATTCCTAACAAAAATAATTCTGGCTTAAAATCTATTTGTTTTTTAGTCATTTTCTCCAACCATAAATGTATTTTTAACCAAAATCTTTTTGCTTTAGGGCATGTCCACCAGACATGGTAGTAAGTACCTGGTCTTTGTTTGCATTTCAAACACTTATTTGCCCAATGTTGGAAAAATGAAAATTTACCAACTGAAGAAGAATTAATTAAGAGAATTTTAGGTGTGCAGAAATGGATAGATTGACTTTAAAGATAAAAGAGAAAGAAGACGTAGTGTTTTTTGGAACATGGGATAATTTTTATCAATGGCTAGAAAAACAAGTTAGAAAGGAATGTGATATGTAACTTTGAATGTATATTAGCAAAAATAATACCAAGTGATTAATTAACATATTGTTTATGATAATTAACTATACTCCTTGGCTTTTTTTAAACACATGAACCCAGACATTATGCTGTTTGCTAAATATTGAGAATGTTATTTGGAAAAACCCTATATAAATAAATAAATAATAAAAGCATATATTTGGTAGGAGACCAGTGTTTGAGCAGCACTTGTGGCTTGAATTTTACTTACCCAGCCCAGCCAAAATAAGATACGAGTTGTGTAAACTTCACTTTACACAAAAAATGCCACATCTAAAAGTTTCAAGATACATAAATGTTGGGAACATCTTCCACAAGGTAGAGGCTTTCCAATGTTTGTAATCTACCACCAGAATGCCACTTTGGTTACTGTACAACATCTTAATGTTTTGTGTGTATGGTGGTGGGGGATGTTGGGGGTGTTTGGAGCAATTCCAACTTAATGCAAAAATCAAGTTAGACAAGGCATTCTGGAACCAAAAACTTACGTAGATCAAGAAAGCCTTTATATAGAACCAGTGGTGGGATTCAGCTGGTTCGCACCACTTTAGCAGAACCGGTAGCTAATTTTTTGTTGCCCAGACCCAGAATAGACTTCCAGAAGCAGCATCCACACAGAGAACCGGTTGTTCACATATTTGAATCCCACCACTGACCCTGACCCCAGACTACAAGAGGCCTTAGATCGGAGATGGGCAATTAATTTTCCCAAATGGCCATATGAGAAACTGGGACTATTGTGGAGGGTTGAGCCAATAGGGTTGTGAAGATGCATAGGTATGCATGCACCCACAAAGCATCTGAACTGAAAACAAACCCAATTACCTTCAAAATAAAAGCAGTGCAGTTGAATTATGTGCTTGGAGTACATTTATTTACATTTGATTTCTAATTTTTGATTGTCCTCATGTGGGCCAGACAGGGATAGCTAAAGGGCCGGATGTGGCCCAGGTCTGCCTTAGAGATGACTTGTTTGCCTTATTTAGCTGTGCTTGCATGATCGTTTGCCACATTAATGATTTGCTGAATTACCCATCATTTACTTAAATATATTTTGTCAGTTTCTAACTCACACATTGAACCATTAACTGACTTCATAGCATTGTTTTATCTTTTGCTTAAAGTGTTCTGGAATATAATTGTTTTATGTCCATCTTTTTACAGACTGCAATCCTTTATGTTGCTTAGCTGCATAGCTGTTCACATAGCTGTACTAACCCAAGAGATAGATGATGTAATTTTGACTAATTTGAACATTCATTTAAATTGGGGGTTTTTTGGTTGACAAAGCAAGCATTTTTTTGTTTGTTAGATTTATAAGAAGCCCTGCCTGCCTCTTCCAAATTTCTCCACAATAAATTTGGGGAAATTGTCAACTGTAGCTGTTAAGTCACGGAGCAATGAGACATGTAGGCGATGGCTGCAGCAGAATCTTTATTGGATGGCAGGTTGGAATAACAACGACTGGGGAAAATGGGGTTACCTGGGTCCTCTTATACCTGTCCAGGTGGGCGCTAACCAATAGATTCAAACCTAGGTTTCCCGCCTGGCTGTCAGCCAATATGTTTCCTTGGTTTTCCCGCCACTGCTGCTCCTTACCGGAGCTGTCCAGCAACAGTGCCTCCTGTAGTTCTTGTACTGTAATCAGCTCCATACATTACACCCCTTCCCCCATAAGAACAGACAATGCCAATCCACTTGAACCTTCCCCTCCCAACATAACTATTTACACCTTGTTTGTTGACCCCTTGCTTCCCTCACGTCTACACATAGTCTGTGAGGTAGGTCAGGGGCCTGTGCTCCCGGCCTGAACGCCTCAGTGTTCCCCCTGAGTCCTGTGTGGTGTTGTCCACATTGCTGGTTTGACCAGGAGACTGGGGAAGCCCCAGGACAACGTTTGTTTCTGTCGCCCGGTCCCCCTGGCCCTGTTGTTGCCATGTCTGTGTAGGTCTTATTGTCCACAGGTCAGTGTCCCCGCTGGTCTCTTCTGTGTCGGGTTGGTCAGGGAGGTTGGAGTGCATCGCTGGGCCCGCCCAATGTGTGCTGCCTGGTACATTCTCAGGAGCTCTCCTCCTGACCTGGTCTACATGTCTTCTCCACTGACGGCCCCCCGCCACCCTTACAATGAATGACAATGGCCCTGTTCTTTCAACCACCTCCCCCGGCACCCATGCATGTCCAGGGCCGTAGTTCCTTGTCCAGACCAGTTCTCCGTTGTTGAAGTGTCTGGGGGGTTTGGGTTCTATGAAATGAGTGATTGTGGCATCACTCGCTAAAAGGTCCTTTAAAGCTCGGAAGCTTTTGTCATGAGTATTTGTCCAGCTCCATGCAGTGTTCTTATCCAGGAGTCTGTGTAAGGGTTCTGCTATGGATGCCTTGTGGGGTAAGAATGCGTGGTAGAAATTAGCAGACCTAAGAAGGCTTGTAGCTCTGCCTTATTTTTTGGGGTGGGAGCTCCTTTAATTGCCCCCACCTTAGATGCTGCAGGGTGGATGCCCTTAGCATCTATCCTGAACCCCAGGAACTCAGTTTCTGTCACCCCAATGCTGCATTTGTCTCTTTTAAGTTTGAGACCTGCAGCCCTGAATCTTCCCAAAACAGCCTTTAAACACTCATGCCAATACCTCCTCATTGTCCCCTGCATTTAAGATGTCATCGAAGTAAGGGCATACTCCTGGGATGCCCTTGAGTGTTCGCTCCATGATCTCCTGAAAGATGCCTGGAGCTACGCTAACTCCGAACTGCAACTGGTCTACCCGGAACGCCCCCTTGTGGGTGACTATGGTCTGCGCATCGGCTGTTTCCCTGTCGACTGGGAGCTGCTGATACGCTTGCGCGAGCTCGAGTTTGGCAAACATGGCGCCGCCCTGCAGGGACGCGAGTATGCTGCTGACCGTCGGGACCAGGTAAGCATGCTGATTTAATGCTCAATTTATTGTACATTTATAATCGGCGCAGATCTGCACCTCTCCATTTGCCTTGAGTGGAGTGACTATAGGAGTCTCCCACTCGGCTCCCTCAACCGGTTTTAGGACTCCCTGCACGACCAGTTTATCTAATTGTCACTCTATCTTTTGCTTCAGGGCAAACGGTACCCTCCGGGGCTTGATTTTAATGGGGGAAATGTTGGGGTTTAATTTGAAGGCGATGGGTGGCCCTGTGTATTTCCCTAGAGTCTCATCGAATATGTCTGCAAATGCGTTGCAGACGAATTCAATGTTGTGGGTTTGGGTCCTATTGATTCCGGTAATGCCGATGCCTAGGGCCTTGAACCAGTTTAATCCTACGAGGCTAGTCCTCTGGCCCTCGACCACCAGGACATCCAATTGCCCCTGGAACCCCCTGTACCACACTGTAAGAGTAGCCTCCCCCCTGATTTTGATCGGTGTTTGTTGGAAGTCAGTTAGCGTGAGACTGGATGGCCTCAAGGTGGCCCTCTGCTTGTTCTGGCTGCATATTTGAGTAAAAGTCTTGTGTGAGATCACCGAGACCGCTGAGCCGGAGTCAAGCTCCATTTTACAGGGGACGCCTTGTAGCCATATGTCCAGCCTGATTTTTTGGGTTAATGGTCGGTGGGTCCCTGTGTTACAGATGGCCCGCCGGCCTTCGGAACAGTCAATTGCTGTGATTTGTTGTCGGGCCCCGGTACCTGTCGTTTGATGGTCGTCCGTGTCCATGTCGTGCAGGCTGTTATGGCTCTGGTTCCAGCAGACGGCCGCAATGTGGCTGGTCTTGCCACAATCCCTGCACTTGGCCGTCTGGAACTTGCAGGTGGCCCGGGGGTGGTTGCCACCACACCCGGCGCATTTCTGCTTGGAGATGCAGCAGCTGCATCCGGAGCACTTCCGCTCCTGATTGGTCGCCGTCGACCGTTGGGCCCCTCTGGTTGTCGCGCTGCGCCGGTGGCTGGCCCTGTTTTGGCTGAATCGTGTCCACTTCGGCCTGGTCGTTGGTGTCGCTGGTTTCCCCGAACACACTTGCCTGGTGAACATCTCCACTGGGGCTGCTGGTGTGGGCTCCGGTCTGTTCTGGTCCTTCAGGCATGTCGCGGGGCAGAATTTCATCTTGGACCTCCTGTAGCGTCAGCTTTGGTTGCGCAAAGAGTTTCTGCCGCAGTTTGCGGTCCCGGAGACCGAAGATGATCCTGTCCTGTAACCTCTCATCCAGGTTATCAAATTTGCACAATCGGGCCGCTTGCCAGACCCCTTCGATGAAGTTAGTGGTCGATTCGCCCGGCCGCTGGTCTCGCTTCACGAACTGGAACCTCCATGCCAGTTCCGACATGCGCGGGCTGAAGTGCTGGTCCAACTTCGCTAGGAGATCGCTGTAGGTGACTTCGTCAGAAGCTGTCGGTGCACACAACCCCACTGCTACATCGTAAATGGCCGAACCGCTAGTGCAGAGTAGGGCTACCACCTTTAAGTCATCATCCTTGATGCGATTGATCTTCCTGAATAGTTCGACCTGACTCATGTGCGACTCCCATCGCTCCAGGTGTGTGATATCGAACGCCGGTATCTGCCCGATTTGTGCCATAGCGTCTGATCCGTCCGTGATCCTGCTCCTGGGTTCCAATCCTGCTTCTCGCCTTCGTTGGGGTGACCGGTGAGCGTGGCTGCCGCTGCAGCTGTCTCAGTGTTGATTGAAGCAGGATCCCACCTTCGTCGCCACTGTTAAGTCGCAGAGCAATGAGACGTGTAGGTGATGGCTGCAACAGAATCTTTATTGGATGGCAGGTTGGAATAACAACGACTGGGGAAAATGGGGTTACCTGGGTCCTCTTATACCTGTCCAGGTGGGCGCTAACCAATAGATTCAAACCTAGGTTTCCCGCCTGGCTGTCAGCCAATAGGTTTCCTTGGTTTTCCCGCCACTGCTGCTCCTTACCGGAGCTGTCCAGCAACAGTGCCTCCTGTAGTTCTTGTACTGTAATCAGACCCATACTTTACAGTAGCTAATTCTGTCCATGATATCTTAATGAAAATAACATACAGTAATTTAGTGAATTATTTAATCTTGGTTCTTCCAGATTAAGCTTTCATTGTGCAATTGCTCTACCTTGTTTGCACAATTTAATGGGGATTTAGGCACTGTTCTATATTCCAGGTGGAATACTCTTACCTTTCCCCATTGCTTCTTCCATCTTTTTTCTTATCGCAGAAGATGTATGAAAGAGGGAGAATAGGTGCAAACTGTCCCGAGCCTTCAGAATTCCATAATTTGATAGAAAATCTGTGGTTACACATCTCCTTAGGCATTTTGGATGATCTTACTTCAAACCAGTTTTGAGCAAGCAAGCAACATTTGTGGAGATTCAAATACACTGTTTATGTTTATAAAGTTTTATGTTTACAACTTTGCAGGCTACTTTGCGGTGATTTGGCTTAGAGCCGTGGTGGTGCAGTGGTTAGAATGCCATACTGCAGGCTGACTCACTGCTCAATGCCAGGAGTTTGATCCTGGCCAGTTGAAGGTTGACTTAGCCTTCCATCCTTCTGAGGTGTGTAAAATGAGGGCCCAGATTGTTGGGGGCAATATGCTGACTCTGTAAACTGCTTAGAGTGGGCTGTAAAGCTCTATGAAGTGATAAATAAATCTAAGTGCTACTGCTATTGTGCTTGGACTGAGATTCATTGGCAAATTTTTCCACAGTGGAAGGCTGGAGACTGGCAGTTGCTATAGGGGAGTGAGAGAGCTATGAACGATGCACTCTGGTTCCTGCTATTTACTAATCATCATTCAATTTCAAAAGTGCACTAAAGTCTGCCTAATCAAAGAGCACAATGTGTATGTCTGAACTTCAAGAGAAGGGTGACTTTCCTCTCTCTTAAACCCATTGTTTGCCTCTAGTCTAAGATGGCTGAATTTCATATGAACACATACAAATGTTCTTTTTAGAATAGGCAATGATTCAGTTAGAAGATTGCAGATGTTTGAATTAATTTGTATTGAAATATGTTGAACCACATTTTCAACCCACTCTCTATTTTAGTGGACTCTTGGATCTCTTCTCCAAAATACTGCTATAAAGAACATTGCAGCTAAAGTAATATCTTTTAGATCAGCTCCACTTGAGATGTCTTCCCTCTAGTCCTGGACTGAATTATAATTATGCTTTGCTCTAATGCTAAACCCACCAACAATAGGCTTTTGCACAGTGGAGAAAAGTTAGCTGCCTTCAGAAGGCATTTCTTGTGCTTATGAATAAAATCAAGTACTCAGCATGCTTTTTGTAAAGGCAGGAAAATTTCAGACTTTTAGCATTTTGATTTGAACTGTTTACCCACAAAAGAGGCTGATTGAAAGGAGGTTGGAGATGACTATTTTGGCAAAGGCCTTGAAATAGATTGAGATGAGTGTGTGGAGAAGCCAGGGTTCTGCAGATGTTGCTGACATTGAACTCTTACGCCCTGATAGTTCCAGGCTGAAAAGGAAATGATTATACTGTATAGTCCAGCATCTAGAGATAGCAGATAGAACAGGGCTTTTCAACCAGTGGTATGGGTACCACCACCTGTGGTACATTGACACCTTGCAGGTGGTACACAACCATCCTAGAAAAGTGGTAGCGGGGGAGGGGAATGAGCTGAACTGGTGGCAGCACCGCACAAGCCTGAGTGAGAGATGGCTGGAGCTGCAGGGTTGTCAGGGCTCAGCGGAAGCGCCAGGATCAGCGCTTCTTTGGGGCTGGGCTGAGTGGAAGCACCAGGATCAGCACCAGGATCAGCACCAGGATCAGCACCAGGATCAGCACTGAGATCAGTGCTTTTGCTGAGCCCAGAAGAAGCGCTGATCAGCTGGAATGTTGCATCTCCAGGGTCTTGTAATTTACATTCAGATGCTTGGCAACTGATCCATATTTATGTTGGTCACAGTGTCCCAGGGTCATGTGAACTGACCAAAACCTGCTGCAACCACCAAGCAGATGGGGGGAATAAAAACCAAACACCCCCCCACCGCACCCACCGCTGCCAATTCTCAACAGAAATGCTCATAACCTCAGACAGGAGGAAAAGCACTGCTGGGCGGACAGGCAGGTGTCTTGCTCGGCTGTGGCTTGGAGGGCACTTTTTTCAGTGCCATTGTAACTTCAAACAGTCACTAAGCCAACTGTTGTAAGTCGGGGACTACCTGTACTTCATCACTTTTTTCCTTTTTTTTTTGGTCATCGAGTTTTTTGACACTTTATGTTTATGTTTATTATATTTGTATACCGCCCTTCTCCCGAAGGACTCAGGGCGGTGAACAGGGCACATATAAAAATACAGAATACAAAAATTAAAAAGAGAATTAAATACGAGCCCGAACTAAAAACAGTAGGCTAGGCAACTGGTGGTAGGCAACTGGTGGTACTCGGATGTTGCCATATCCTAAAAGTGGTACAATGGGTGAAAAGGTTGAAAAGCCCTGAGATAGAAGACAAAGAACAGGAGAAAATTATAAAATATAAAAATGTACAAATAGAAATAGAATGACTGTGGCAAAAGAAAGCAAAGATAGTACCAATAGGGATGGGAACGTTGGGTCCCAAAATGCCCCTTGAAGATCATCAGCATTGCCAAAGCCACTCTTAGTCAATTTCAAAAGGTGGAACAGCTTACATCATGCAACAATATCTTTAACTATGTCTGCCTATCCCACATCCTTGGAAATGACTCAGTGGGTGGATAAAAGTATCAGATCTAACCTCTAGTTCTAGAAATCTGGCTGACAATGCAATGAACAAAAATAACAACAAAAAGAGTAAATAATTATATCTTCTCATGTTTAATGCCAACTTATTTATTTATTTATTTATTTATTTAGTTACATTTATATACCGCCCTATTCCCTGAGGACTCAGGGCGGTTTACAGGGAATTAAAAATCCACCATACAAAAGTTAAAAAACCAATTAAAAAATATTAAATTACCCTGTATACATTAAAACCCCAATTAAAAATTTCTCCTCAGCCTGGGCCTGAGAGCTCAAAGAGCCAGGTCTTCAGGCCCCGGCGGAATGATCGGAGGTCGGGGGCAGTCCTCAGCTCCACCGGCAGCTGGTTCCAGAGGACTCCTTTATGGTATTTTTCACAGCACACTAATATTTTTCCTCTAAAAATCATTTGAGAAATTAAGACAATATTTAGTTATAAAATGTATAAACTCCCAACTCCTGAGGCAGTAGATGATGTACAAAAACAAGCACAACTCCAGAAAAGAATATAATGTGAAATAAGTGATAATAATGGCAGAGATCTTTATTTACATGCTTAACCACCATATGGTTTCCAAAAATTCCAGACTTTTAAGTATTCTCTAAAAAGCCATAGTAACGGGGGATACATTGTTCCAAATGAAGGGAGAAGTCATTGAGAATACTTGTCTTTGGATAAGGGCTAAGTTAGTTTGGCTGGACAGGGGGAATTGACTTATTTACTAAATTTATTAACTTCCCTTGGTTGTGAGGTTGCTGGTTCAGGAGCAACGTATAATCCCATCAATTCTGATGTTACTTGGGGATCCATTGGCTTCTGAACAAATCACTTGAGTTGATTCTGAGCCTATTTTCTTCATTCAAGCCAGGCAACCTCCAGCACTCATTACCAATTCATCTTTGAACTTAGAGTGAAAACAAGAGAATCCCTGGGAAAAGGTAGATTGCACTTGATGGATTCTCCTGCCCATTCTTTACAGCAAAATCTCAATTACTTTAAAGGGTACAGATTGTTAGCATTCCATAGATGCAGTAAGGGATAGAAAGATAATTCCACTTCTTGCATAAATAACTTCGAATTTGAGCATATGCCAAATTGTCCATTTATATTTTCTTCTCATTTTATTTTAGCACCACTCCAGGGCATCTCTTCATTTCTTAAAAGCTCTGTGGTGATTCAAAGGACTTTTTGGGCCTGCAGATGGTGAGAAGCTGCCTAGGAACAATACCATCAAGTGTGCAGTTTGCCTCCATTGTCTAAAGACTACCTATAAATTCCACACAACTGCTCTCATTACTGCATTTATTAATTTAGATTGCTAAGAGATTGCCTGCCATCTTAATTGGCCTGACTTCCTAGCCAAATTTAGGGGCTCCAGCTAATGTTATGATGAAATGATCTCTCTGTGGAAAGAGATGGAGATGTGCCCCAAACTGCTTCATGCCTCATCTGCTTCAAGGCATGGGCAGCAATGTGGGTCAAGCCAGTGATGTCCTAGGACATATCCATGGCTGTCATGGAGGTTATGAATTTCTGGGTCACCTTAGAGCCCAGAAAACAGAGACTGATCATCAAATTCCAACCCAGCAATGAGACCCTGGAATTTGTAATAATATTTATTATTATTATTATTTTTATTAGTTTTCCAATATTACAATAGTATCTTTAAAAAGCAACGTGGTGTCCGGGTTACAATAGTTCTATTTCAGACAAATACATATTATTACAAATCTCCAAATTGTTGTAACCAATACTTCCCCTCTCTTTTTTCCTTTAATACATACTATCTCTTATCTAAATTAACATACTTCTCATTACTATCCATCAGTCATTTAATAGTTTTCTTATATATATCAATACTTTAGTATATTTTATATTTTAACATTCCATCTTTAAAACATCAAACATCTTTATATATTTTTCTAGCTTTAATTTTACATTATGGAAATTAAACATTTAAAATTTCTCTTTTTCACATTGCTAAATAATCTCCTTTCCCTTTACACAATATTCTCCAATACCTGATAATGTGATACATTTCTTATTTATCTCATTTCCATATCAATATTAGTAGTACAATATTGAAATAATAGTCATTAGAATACCAATTTGGAAGAAGAGGAGGAGGACAATATAATATCCTTTTTTCTCACTTATAATTTCCACATATTAAAAATTAACCAAAATTTCTTCCATTTCAACATTTAATACATCCTCTCATGTCACTACATCCAAGTATATTAGTTACATTCTATCATGTTTAACATATATACATCTTAATCCATGTCATTTAAAGAACTCAATATTTCAATGTTAGTATTCATACATCTGTATTTTATTTTTATTTTTTTAATTAGTTAATATTTTTATCTACTCATCAAAACAATCTCTCATAATCCAGGTACAATCCTGTCTGTTTTGATATTATCTATTTCAGGCCTCTTAAGAATGTCCATATTTCTTCAATCTTATTCTTGCTTTCTTCCTTTGCCATGTCATTTTTTGCTTCTTTGCCTCAGGGTCATCAAAGCATTCTTGTGTTATTATATCATATTGAAGTGGCCCTCCAGTCTCCACTTTTGAAGGATTAAGGTGTCTGTTAACAGCACCAAATCTTCTCATTATTTTCACCTCTTGATATAATTGTCCTGGTCTGAATAGATTTTTTCCACCTGTTTTCTGTTATAATCTTCAAAAGACTGTATTTATTGAATATTTAATTCTTCTACCAATGTATTTGATTGTTCAGTTTCTTCTGTTAAGTTCTGTCCCAATAAAATAGTAGTCACAGTTTGAGTTTGTTTCTTCGAGATGCTTTCTAATTCTTTTCCAAAAGCTCTTATTTCATCGCCAGCTGTAGGAATAAACTGATAGGTTTGGTAAGATATTTCCCACCTAACATAGATTTGTTTTTGAAACTCTTCCATAGTGAAGTTTCACATCTGGTGTTCAAGGTTAATCTTATCTTGTTTTTCTTAAATATTTTCTTGATTTTTTTAAAGAGAAAGTCAGATTTCAATTTCAGGTTTAGCCACTGGTTGTCCCCCAAGTACTTTGGAAATTCTTTTCTTTTAGTCCGTTTTGTTTTTCAACGTTTTTTCCCCTTTTTTTTTTAAAAAAAACACCCCTGGGCTTTATTTAAAGGGAGGGTTGAGTTTCCCTCTCCCTCTCCACAGTTGGGAAGGTACTTAGAAGCTTATTTAGGTGAAAAGAAGATTAAGGTATAAGAGAGGAATCTTACCCCCATTTCTTCCACACTGCTTTAATGTTGCCTGATGGTAAGTTTGACTTTGGCTGTCTGCAGCCTAGTAACTGGCCATATTACTATGGCCAATCTTTCGTCCGCTAGTACAAAAGGAATGCAGTCACAAATGGGGGGGTTGTGGCTCCCCCACATTTCTGCAAAAGCCCCTTCTGTCTGGTCACCCCTCCAAGGCGGCTCTTCAGCCCTTTTAGGACCCCCCAGCGATGCGAAACTGGACATGGAAGACAAGAGCCGCCCTCCAGACATCCATGTCGGCGGACCTGGCAAACCGGAAGTCCCTGGTTGGACAGTTCTTTCCTTTGCTTCTTTTTAGTGATGCCTTTACGAGCAATAAAAGGTGCTCGGATCTTTTCGACTTGGATAAATACATTCCTCTTCACGTGGTCTGCTTCATGCCTCATCTGCTTCAAAGTATGGGCAGCAATGTGGGTCAAGCCAGTGATGTCCTAGGACATATCCATGGCTGTCATGGAGGTTATGAATTTCTGGCCCAGAAAACAGAGACTGATCATCAAATTCCAACTCAGCAATGAGACCCTGGAATTTGGGATAGTATTTATGTGCCCGGAATTCCAGATTCAAGGGGAACTGTTCCATAGCTATATGTGAGACCCTACTTTGGAGCTCTACTTCGTGGATTACTGCCTTGTCTGGTGAAGGGGCTTGAATAATTCAATGAAGCTATGAGCTATGCTGGGCAGGGCCACTCAAGATGGACAGGTTATAGCAGAGAGTTCTGATAAAATGTGATCCACTGGAGAAGGAAGTGGCAACCCACTCCAGTATCTTTGCCATGAAAACCCTATGGACAGTACCAAAAGGCAAAATGATATGATGCTGGAAGATGAGCCCCTCAGGTCGGAAGGCGTCCAATATGCTACTGGGGAAGGCTAGTACTAGTAGCGCCAGAAAGAATGAAGCGACTGGGCCAAAGCCAAAAGGACGCTCAGCTGTGGATATATGTGGTGGTGAAAGGAAAGTCCGATGCTGTAAAAAATTTTTCTCCATAGGAACCTGGAATAAAAGATCCATGAATCAAGGAAAGCTGGACATGGTCAAACAAGAGATGACAAGACTAAACATTGACATCTTAGGAATCGGCGAACTAAAATGGACAGGAATGGGTGAATTTAATTCAGATGACCATCAGGTATACTACTGCGGGCAAGAATCCCTCAGAAGAAATGGAGTAGTCAATAAAAGAGTAGGAAAAGCAATACTGGGATACAATCCTCAAAATGACAGAATGATCTCAGTTCGAATCCAAGGCAAACCATTCAATATCACAGTAGTCCAAGTCTATGCCCCAACTACTGGTGCTGAATAGGATGAAATTGACTGGTTCTATGAAGCCCTACAGCACCTTATAGAATTAACACCAAAAAATGATGTCCTTATCATCATGGGGGATTGGAATGCTAAAGTAGGAAGCCAAAAGATAACTGGAATAACAGGCAAGTTTGGCCTTGGAGTACACAATGAAGCAGGGCAATTTTGTCAAGAGAATACGATGGTCATAGCAAACACTCTTTTGCAACAACCCAAGAGACGGCTCTCTACAGATGGACATCACCAGACGGTCAACACAAAAATCAGATTAACTATGTGCTCTGCAGCCAAAGATGGAGAAGCTCTATACAGTCAGTAAAAACAAGACCAGGAGCTGACTGTGGCTCAGACCATGAGCTTCTCATTGCAAAATTTAGGCTTAAACTGAAGAAAGTAGGGAAAAGCACTAGGTCACACAGGTATGAACTAAATCATATCCCTGATGAATATACAGTAGAGGTGACAAGTAGATTTAAGGAATTAGATCTGATAGACAGAGTGCCTGAAGAACTATGGACAGAGGTTTGCAACATTGTACATAAGGTAGCAACTAAAACCATCCCAAAGAAAAAGAAATGCAAGAAAGCAAAATGGCTGTCTGATGAAGCTTTGCAAATAGCTGAGGAAAGGAGGGAAGCGAAAGGCAAGGGAGAAAAAGAAAGATACGCCCAATTGAATGCAGAATTCCAGATAATAGCTAGAAGAGATAAGAATGAACAGTGCAAAGAAATAGAAGAAAACAATAGAATAGGGAGGACCAGAGATCTCTTCAAAAAATTCTCCCCCATCACCAAAGTCCTTCCCACATACCATGACATGGCCCTCCAAACTGAATCCAAAGGAAGGATAGCAGTCATTAAATTTGGACTCAGTTTGATTGGAGGATATCCTTAAAGCACGGGTGTCAAACTCGCCGCGTCACGTGACATGTTGTGACATATTGCAATTTTTTTGCATTGCCAGAGCTGGGGTTGGCATGGCCTCCACATGATGCAACCGGCCTGCAGGCTGGCAGTTTAACACCCCTGCCTTAAAGTATATGGAACACTATCAACTTGCCTTCCCAATGCTGCTTATGAACACCTTGACAAGCATTATTTCCACTGAATAGCACACACAGGGGGCTAGATTCTATGAAAAACTGGTAGTATTAACCATAAATCATAGAATCATAGGTTTGGAAAGACCTTGGTTGTCTCTTAATCCAGCTCAGTACCTAGTATGGGAATCCTGAGACTATCCCATACAAATGATTTGTACTTGTGGAATTAGCTTTTCCTATCTAAATGCAGACCCTTACTTTTCTTGCCAGTGAACAGCATTTCCTTGGCTAGCTTTCTTTATACACTCGCAACATAAGCATTTTTTTTACAATTATCAGTGTCCTAAATACTGAAAATGTGCCAGGGAGGACTATTTTTAAATTTCAGTTCAGCGGCTAGCAACTTGACCTGATGAAAAAAAAGTCTACCATTTTTTAGTTCAGAGTGCTATTTCACTCACATATAAGAATCCCCTATTGCATAGGTCGGCAACCTGTGGCTCTGGAGCCGCATGCGGCTCTTTGAGCTGTCTCCTGCGGCTCCCAGCCGCCTGGTGCGCGCGCACCTCTTCAAACGGGCAGTGGTGCGCGCGCACCTCTCCAAATGGAGAGTGGCACCGCCTGTTTGGAGAGGTGCGCGCGCACCTCTCCGAACGGGCAGAGGTGCGCGCGCACCTCCCCAAAACTTTGGAGAGGTACGCGTGTACCTCCGCGCGAACGGGCAGCGGCGCCGCTCTTTGAGAAAGCTGCCGTGGCCCGTCTGCAAAGCTGCCGAAAGCAGCAGCTTTGCAGATGGGCCGCGGCAGCTTTCCTAAGAAGTGGCACCGCTGCCCATTCCGAGAGGTGCGCGCGCACCTCTCCGAACGACCGTAGGTGTGCGCGCACCTCCCCAAACCTTTGGAGAGGTGCGCGCGTACCTCCGCGCGAACGGGCAGCAGCGCCGCTTCTTGGGAAAGCTGCCGCAGCCCGTCTGCAAAGCTGCTGCCTCCGCTCCCTTCCTTCGCCTGGCCTGCTTTTCCAACCTCACTTCCCTCCCTGCCAAAGCTCCTCCTTTTCTACTCAAACCAATTTTCGGGGTTCCTCGGCTTACACCCCTTGGCGAGAGACCCCAAACGTCCCTTTCTCGCCGTTCCTCCCTCCCTCTCTGCCCGCAGAGGCTCTTGCCATCCCCTGGCTCGTTCAACGGGGGGAATAGGTCGGGTACCCCTTTCCCCCCGAGAACGACACGTGTAAATCTCAAAATGACCACGGCAAGCTTTGCCCAAAGCCGCCAGGCAGACCCGCGAGCTGGGGCTCAGAGCCAGCAGCTGGAGGGGAAGAAAAAGACGGCACCATCTGAGGAGTCTCTTCTTTGGCTATCTTGCTCGCCTGCTTGAAAGAACCTCCTCAGCGGATCGGTGCGGTGAAGAGGCCGGGCTTCGTTGGGGGGCCTTTCATTCCTGTACAAGGGGGAAGGGGAACTCTCTGTGCTTTTGTGTGTGTGTGTGTGTGTGTGTGTATGTAAAGCACGAGAGAGGGAGGAAGAGGGGGGGAAAGCGAGATCTCAAGCCCCGATGTTTCCTGCTTTCCACTGCCGGCGGCTGCCCCACATTCTTAGCATTCCAAGGCTGTGACTCCGAGGTCGTCGTCGCCGTCTCCGCTGAGCAGCGCCACTTGGAAGAGAAAGGGAGCAGGACAGGCACGCTCGCCCCAGCGGAGTGGCCGGCCCTTGTTTTAGTAGTGAGACAGTAATCGCTCCCCTCCGCCCCCCCAATGCTCCCGGTTCTCCCGTTCGCCTGCCACCTTGCTTTCCTTCCTGAATTTTGCGCTTCCTTACCCAACTCCAAACTTTCTTTAGCGCCCCTATGCTTTAGGAGGGGTAACCAAAGGCGGAGCCGTTTCTCTCTCTCTCCCCCCCGCTTTTGCCGCTCCCCCACCCAACCAGTATCCCGCTTTTCCTTCCTCGGCAGCTTTGCAGACGGGCTGTTGCCATCGCGTAACCGGGAACCGGTTCCATCACACATAAAAAAATGGCAACCGCGCGTGTCTGCAAGAAAAAACTTTTTTGCGCATGCGCAAAACATTTTTTGCGCATGTGTGTGCATGGACGCACACACGCGGCTTCCACGTTTTTTTTACGTGTGATGGAACCGGTTCCCAGTGGCTCTTTTCCTTTTTCAGGTTGCTGACCCCTGCCCTATTGTATGCAAACTAATCAAAGTAATCCTGTTGAGTCCCATGGAGTAGAACTATTATTTCCCTTGAATTCCATGCTTTTTTCATCCATACATATGATTATTAGCTCAGGTATTTGGATTCCTATACCACTACAATTTCAGAAAAGATTATATCAATAAGTAAAGAAAATTTCTGAAGTCATACAATTAATCGTCAGTATAACATTAATAAAAGATAAACCATGCCAGGTAAAGTACATTGAGTTGTTTTGTGATATGAAAAAAGTCCTTTGAGCTTAGTGCCCAAATCTCCACTATATTATTATTTATAATAGAAAGAGAAGGAAGGAAACCTACTAAAATTGTTGGTGTTATTAGTTGCGAAGTTGTGTCCGGCCCATCGTGACCCCATGGACAACGTTCCTCCAGGCCTTCCTGTCCTCTACCATCTTCTGAAGACCATTTAAGCTCATGCCTACTGCTTCAGTGACTCCATCCAGCCACCTCATTTTCTGTTGTCTCCTTCTATTGCCCTCAATCTTTCCCTGCATTAGGCTCTTCTCCAGGGAGTCTTTCCTTCACAATACTACAGAAAAGTATTAGATTTCTGACTTTCCCATCTTTGTGCTCCAATTGATTCACAGTATTTATTAACATAGATTCTGGAAACTATACTCTGCTCATATTTGCTTGCTGTAAACATAATATAAATAGTACATATGGAAATGGTATATATGAAAACCATTTCTGCTTCAATTTAATGAAACTTCTACTTTGTATGGACTTGTTAATTTTGTCATTGCTGATTTAAAATCATTGGGGCTATGCCTTTTCCCCACTGTTGTACAAAGTTAGCACAATTGTGAGCATTTAATACATTTTAGTATTTTTATGATTATGGATAAGCCTAGTAAAAAGCATTGAATTTCATTTCAAATTAATTTTTAAGAAAGTATGAATGGTGATGTGTTTCCAAGACTTTCTGCAGGTGTATTACATAAGGTAAAATGTTTCTTCTGTTTTGTGGTATTTCCAGTATTTAATACTGTATGGTTTATCTATTTTGGCAATTATAGAGGCAGTTGTATGGCATCTGCAAAACATTATATACCAGTTTTCTCTTACATGATACTGTAGATTGGAGTAAATGTTACAGATTTTTTGGCATTTTAAACACATTTATTACCTAAGTGAAAAAAAAAGCTTTGCTTTTGTTTCTATTAACATTCATTCTATTATTTTTAGCTTTCCTCTCTAAAACTATCATAAAACAATTATTTTATATTTTGCTTCTCTCTTCTAGAATATTAATGAGCTCACCCAATTTTTGTATCATCTACAAATAAGCCGATAAGCTAATTTGCAGATGATAAGCATTCCTTCACTTCTTTCTCTATCTTATTAACAGAAGAAAGGTGGAGATTGCTGGCTCATTGACCAGACGTTATGGCATTCCATTTAACATTACTTGAGTCTCATAAGAAAGTCTGGATGAACACTCTTTGAATATAGTTTTCAAACCAGTTCTTAAAACTCTTAGGCTACCATACAATCATGCAGTCATACAATCATATATTGCCAATTATAGAGTTGTTTCTACAATGGACTATGCAGAATGCCCAAGAATTTTCTGTGTTCTTTCTCTTACTTCTGGTATGCCTTCTTATGAAAAATAGGGAAATTTATTTCTGGCGAACAGAGAGAAATTTCATTTGAGTTTCCAAGCTTTCCATGAAAACAGTTCTCCGGGAATTTGTTCTCTGTACTTACAGCTTTTCTGGGTTTCTCTCTCTCTCTCTCTCTCTCTCTCTCTCTCTCTCCCCCTCCCTCCCTCTCTTTCTTTCTTCTGAGGAAAAAAAGAACTTGTGGATTCTAGAATGCTTAGATAATTTTATGGGGTTGACGACAATAGATCAGGTAGGTCAGTGATGGTGAACCTTTTAGAGACCGAGTGCCCAAACTGCAACCCAAAACCCACTTATGTATCATTGGGTGTTGGGTGGGCATGGTCCATTGGGTGGGTGTGACCAATTGGGTGGGTGTGGTCAATTGGGTGGGTGTGGCCCATTAGGTGGCTGTGGCTGTGTTGGTAACGGCAGACTGAGTGGGACTAAAAAGTTCAATCAATCAATTCCAACTTTGCGAGATCTTTTTTTTTTCTCGCAAGAAGTTGAAATTGATTGATTGATTGAACCTTTTTTTTTGCACATGGTGGCGGAGACCTAAAACGAAAAGGTTTTATAAAACCCAGCTGAAGGCCTAGGCCTGGGGCGATGGTCTGCGTGCCCACCAAGAGGCCTCTGAATGCCACCTGTGGCATGCATGCCATAGGTTCACCACCACGGAGGTAAGTGAATGCCAAATTGCATGGGGAATGCAGTTCTAAAAAGAAATATAGATTATATCTCACCAAAACAAATAAGCTCTTGAAGGATATCAGTGTGCCCAGGAGGGCTGACGTAAATATTATTCAGTAAAATATTTTATTGGGCTAGTAAGGGTGACTCTTGATTGAAAGACATAACACTTTGGCACAAAACATGCAGAATCACCATGTAAATTTAAGTGGCAATTATAAATTGTACATGAGCATGTTCACACAAATATCCAGAAAGGACTTTAAAATGGGACCTAGTTTATTAGATTAGATCTAGTTATATTAGATCCTGTTTTTGTTTATAGTTTTTAATAATGAATGTTTTAATATATGGTTTGGGTTTTGTTAAAATAAGGATTTTATGCCATTCAGAGTCACTTTTGTGAGATAGATGATCATACAAATTTTGTTAGATAGGTAATTATGATAGATGATACATAAAGATAGACAGACAGACAGCTATTGCATTGAGACTTTGTGCTTGCTAGAAGTTCAAAACAATTTGATGGTACATAATTGAGCAACCATATTCAAGAATCTATCTACGTAAAAGTCTGGCAAATTCTTGCTACAGGATCAATGCACTTACAGCAAATCATGTGTTCTGAATGTGTATTAAGAAGTCTGAAAGGGAAGCCCGTAGCAACCACACAATGTGTTTCCTGAGAAGAAACTATATTGTGGTTGTAACCAGCAGATTTCCATGTGCAATGAAATCCAAGAAATGGTTATTGAGAGCATCCAAAAGAGAGAATTTATCTTATGGAATATGTTGTGTATTCACACGTTATATGTTATGTTACCATGTTCCTAGTTATGAGGTAAAACCTTCGGCAGCTTTTGACAGCTGTCAAAAGCTGCCGGATGCTACTGCGCAAGTGTAACCGCTTGACAGCTCTCGGCTGTCAAGAATCGCCGGTTACTGCACAGGCACGAGTTAGCTTGACAGCTCCGGGCTGTCAAAGCTCTCCATCGCCAATTGGCCCGCTTGGACAAGCGGGAAACCGGCACAGCCCTGATTGGTCGCCGACCGGCCAGCTGGAGTATAAATAGAAGGCATTGTAAGTCTGTTCCTTGCCCGGTTCTGACAATAAAAGGTTTCCGTTAGCCAGCTGTCGCGCGTGCTTCTTCAGCTGACAGAGCACTGGCGACGAGGATGGGATTTACTGCTTCGCGCTGCTGAAGTCACTAGCCAAGGGAAAGAAGAGATTTTTTTTCCTCGGCTCAGAGCTAAGTCACGGCTGAAGTCACCGGCGGGAAGTACAACTTCCCAACGCCCGCAAAGCAGTACCCACAACCGGGACAGTATGGCCAACCACAAGCCTGGGAAGGAAATGGGGCATGCTGATGGATTAAGTAGACTCCCCCTGCCCATAATAGACTCGGACCCCGCCCCTGCTGGCAACATCCTAGCAATTTCGGAGCTACCTGAATGCCCCTTATCTGTCAAAGACATCGCGGCCGCTACAACTTCCGACAAGACCCTGGGCAGAATCCTTAGCTGCATCACCTCGGGGTGGCAATCTAAACCTCCTGGTCCCGAATTCCAACCATATTTTTCAAGGAAAATGGAATTGTCATCCCACCTGGGGTGCATACTGTGGGGGAATAGAGTAGTAATCCCTGAAAAGCATAGAACCAAGGTTCTCGAAACATTGCATGAGGGACACCCGGGGACTGTTAAAATGAAGGCGTTAGCTAGAAGCTACGTATGGTGGCCTGGCATAGATAAACAAATTGAAGCATACGTAGCCGGCTGCTACCCCTGCCAGGTTGTCAGAGCTGCACAACCGCAAGCACCCGTCCACAAATGGGAGACAACAAAAAAACCCTGGTCCCGAATACACTTAGACTTTGCAGGACCCTTTCAGGGACAGGTGTTTTTAATTGTAGTGGATAGCTACTCCAGGTGGCTGGAAGTTGTGCCAGTCAGTAGCATGACTACGGCTGCCACGGTACAGGTACTAAGGGGGCTTTATGCCACACACGGACTGCCAGATGTCTTAGTCTCCAATAACGGCCCCCAATTTACTTCCCATGAATTCCAGACTTTCACCACGGAGAACTCTATTAGACATGCCACTTCAGCTCCGTTCCACCCCTCGTCGAATGGCTTGGCTGAGGTTATGGTAAAATCCACCAAGGAGGCACTGCGGAAAATCGTCACTGGAAACTGGCACCGCAGGTTAGCGCAATTCTTACTGGCACAACACACAACCCCTTGCACAACCACCGGGAAGTCGCCGGCAGAACGAGGAACTACGAGAAACTACGAGGGAGGGAAGAAATGGATTCAGGGGGTTGTAATTGATCAGATGGGACCCTTGTCATACATAATTGATGCCAGAAATGACTGCCACCTACGCCGTCACATCGATCAATTGCAACAACGCAGCCCTCAAAACTTGGGGGGAAGGGGTAGCGAGGAAAATCCAATGCGTTACATCCCCCCTGAAACAAGCACATCCCCCCCACCATACACTTCTAACGAAGGGGCCCTGGAAGCTCTTGAACCAATCCCTAATCCAGAATTATCACTCCCCGAACCAGTGGAAGCGGAACCTTCAGGAGCAATGCCCCTCCGACGTTCAGAAAGAACAAGAAAACCCCCCGCATACTTAAAGGACTTCGAATGGGGGACCTCACAGAAAAACACCCGGAAGAATCACCACACCAGTTTGGGGGAGGGGTAAGGGGTGTTGTGTATTCACACGTTATATGTTATGTTACCATGTTCCTAGTTATGAGGTAAAACCTTCGGCAGCTTTTGACAGCTGTCAAAAGCTGCCGGATGCTACTGCACAAGCGTAACCGCTTGACAGCTCTTGGCTGTCAAGAACCACCGGTTACTGCGCAGGCGTGAGTTAGCTTGACAGCTCCGGGCTGTCAAAGCTCTCCATTGCCGATTGGCCCGCTTGGACAAGCGGGAAACTGGCACAGCCCTGATTGGTCACCGACCGGCCAGCTGGAGTATAAATAGAAGGCATTGTAAGTCTGTTCCTTGCCCGGTTCTGACAATAAAAGGTTTCCGTTAGCCAGCTGTCGCGCGTGCTTCTTCAGCTGACAGAGCAGAATAGTTTGGGCCTGTACAGAAACTCCGATGGAATGCTAATTATGGTTTCACAATAGATTCATCTTGTTCTGGCAGGCCTTTACTGAAATTAATGACGTAAATTGACTTTTATCTTTTTCAAACAGTTAAAAATCAGATGAGGTAACCAATTAAACTGACCTCATGTCAACTTACCGGTACATTTATTGCACCAACTTAGCCAATTTAGCTTTTTTATGACAGGAGCTGTCATTTTATGAAATGTGCTTTTTTCAAAAGGTGTTTTCCTCTTGTGGTTCATGAAAGTTTGGAAGAAAGGAACTTCAGAAGAAACTTCAGTAGGTCATAATGGAAAAGACCTGGGGAAGACACGGTGATTATAAACCAGGTTTGCTTTCACCAAGCTTACTTTTGAGCTTATTAAGCACCTTATGTACTGAAACCTTTGGAAACCACTAGTGTATTTAGATTCATGTCTCTGAAAGAATACTTGAAAGATGATGAGAGAAAGCAGTTTGATCCTGAGAAATTCCAGCAACAGAGTTTTAGGCTTCGGTTTAGAACATGAGATATACAGCATCATTTTAGAGGAGTGTTTCTCAGCCTCAGCAACTTAAAGATGTATTGACCACAACTCCCAGAATTCTCCAGCCTGGCTGAGGAATTCTGGGAGTTGATGTCTACACATCTTAAAGTCCATGCTGGACTTGTCTTCTGAAAAAGAGAAGGAGGAAGTAGAGCTAGAGACATCTAGAGATAATAGTTCTAGAGGCGGGTGATTCCAGCAGTGTGGAAACCACTAACTCCCTTCTGGCTGAGGAAAATGCAGCAAGCCCCCAGGATTCCCTACCTTGCACCCACTGACCATCTCACAGACTCTGAGGTTCTCCCACCCAATCCTAAGCAAAAGCCTGCTTGAGAAAGGCAGCAGCAGAGGAATGCTGTTTGTCAGGCCAGACAGACTGGCCAAGAAGAAAGTTGATAGGACAGTAGACTTCAGTGAGTAACATATTCAGCTGTGCATCTGAGTGGTGGCTCAGCACAGGTTATTTATTTGCCTCCCTCCCTAAGGGAAAATACAACTTCTCAAGCCACAGCTCTGTCGTGTTTACCTTTCTGATGAGCCATGCTTCAAACTCTGGATCTCACCTCACCATGTTTCCCAGCTTGTCTCTTGGATTCATCACTTTTTTATCTGTTTCCTGGTCTTGATCCGTGAAGAGGCTTGCCGACATTACGCTGGCGGTCTTTAGCTTCAGGCAAAAAGGACTCTCTGCTTCTAAAATCTGTGCTTGAATTTGCATATCTCTGGACTGTGGCAGACTTCCAGTTTGCTATTTGTTGGCTGGCGGCCAGCAGTGCTGGCACGGAAAAATCATGGCCAATTAAATCTCTGCTCTGAGTTCAGTTGCTGGCTTATATTATTTATTGATTGGCATTTAGCATTAAAACAGTAGGTTTGCAATGTTTGTGTGCATATGTGTGTGATCCTTGTTTAATAACCACTTTTTCAGCAATTGTTTGAATGGTGATGGCACTGAAGAAATTGTACTTAAAATTAGTTCTTGAAGTTCCAGCTGTTGCAGTGCCCCCCAATCATATCTGGACACTAAATAGCTAGCTTTTCTGATCACTTTAGTGTCCTACAGTCACCATCACAATTTGCAACTTTCCTTGCTGGCTTCCCATGAGCAAGGTCATTGGCAGGGCTGGCAGGAAGTCAGATGTCACGATCACATGAGGTTCTCACTTAATAATCTACATGGACCTTGTTTAATGATGATAATTGGGGACTGTGGGAACTGCCATTACTAAGCAGTGCTTAGTGATCTATGTGGTCTATGACCACATTGATTAACAATGGATATTCTTGTACTAATTACCATCATTAGGCAAGGATTATCTATAAATTTAATAATACTAGAGTTATGGTGATAATTGGGACTGGAATTGCTGTCTGTAAGTAATGGAGTTGTAAAGTACAATTTCATGTGATTGCATCACTTAGCAATAACAATCCTCGTAATCCCAGTTTGAGTCTCAAGATTGTATGGGAGTCCCATGCAAGAAGCAAAGGGATGCCATAGTGGTTGAGGGGTGCCATGGGGAGTGTGTGGAGGAGTGGCTTCCGGAGGGCCAATACATGGGTGAGGAAATGCAGTGGCTGGAAGAAAAAGCAGCAGGAATAATTTTCCAGCGTAATTGTAACCTTCCTTGCTGACTTCTCCACTGACTTTGCTTATAGGAACCTGGCAAAGAAGGTTGCAAATGGCAATCATGTGACTGCAGGGATGTTTGAGTGCCATATTTTTCAGTGCTGCCATAATTTCAGATTGGCACTAAATGAGTGGACATAAGATGAGAACAACCTGTAGGGGTTTTAATAGTGAAATAGTTTTAGTATAGATGTTTTTTCTTCTTATAGTTGTGGCACAGTGAGCCAGTATTCAGTTATGCATCACGATCCCCAGTCTTATTGCTGCTACCTGCAAAATTTGTCACAAGGTAGGACAGATTTAATATTTGGAAAATCATATTAAAACTTGTGGCCAACAGAGTCTGCAAGGTCAGATTCAGCTAACTCAGAGTAAAATTACCGTATTTCAATTCCCACAGCCCTTGCTTGGGAACTTAACTAAATACGGGTATCCTCGCTTGCCAACTGCATTTCCTTTACTGAGCAGGTGAAACATGTCAAAAAAACTGAACCCAGAAAATAGATTGACAGTTGTATGAACTAGCCTTTACCAGGGTGTAGGGAAGAGAAACCAAAAGAGAATTTTTCCATCATTTAGGAATAATATATTTATAATGTGTTACGGAGCATAACATTCATAGATTGTCAGTATTTGAAAGAGGTTGCACAATCATGTAATATTTGAATTCCCTGACATTTAGGCATATCTGTCTATAGCACTGTCATGTTTTTCCCCCGATGTTAATTTCTGTAGGTGTAAAGGACAAAGGAACCTCTTCCCTTCTCATTTGCTTCAACTGCTAGGAGGAAATGAGAAAGTTCCGCTGGGCTCTACGAATCACTTGCTGTGGTTTTGACTCATATTTTCTCTGTGTTGCCTGTAAGTTGCTGAACGTAAGCCTCTCCTTTCATTTTCAAGAGAAATGAAATGCTTAAAATTGCAGTTTCATTTTTCTTCTTTCAGCAACCAAACCAAAAATTCCATTTCAAGTAATGGTTGAAACCCAGAATTATGGTTAAGGTATTGTATTAAGAGCAGGGAGACTTTGATTCTAGTTAAGTCACATAATCTCACTGGGTAGTTTTGGGCAGCTGCTCTCTCTCAGCCCAGCCCACTTCACAGGGTTGCTTTTATGGGGACAAATAGCAAGAGGGAGCCACCAAGTGTGCTGCCCTGAACACATCTGAAAAAGGTGGGATAATAAACAAAAAACCAAACCTATTCCACCAGAAATCAGAGCAATATGAAGAGAATATTTGTAGCTTAGGATTGAACTTTCAATCAAAAAACATGGCTAGAACTCACAATAAACAAAAGTAAGAGTGTACTGCATCAAAGGTTTGGGAAACAATCACTGTTCTGACTGTGGAGAATGTGGTGCCCCTGAACTTGGCTGTTTGCTTGCACAGGTGTCATTACCTGATTAGGTAACATACAGCCTGACTACAACATATCACGATTGTAACAGCGACTATGTAGACACACACACAGACAGAAGACCTGCAGAGTGCATCCATGAACATCAACTAACAATCTGAAGGCACAATGAAAACCCTTTAATCTCACCGCACATGGACAGGGTTGACCATAGTTTCAACCGGGAAATGGTAGTATACTAGACCAAGCTAAATCCAAAAAGACTAAGGAATTCCTGGAAGCTTGGCACTCAGACACCTCAGCTATCAATAGACACATGGAGATAAACCTAATTTGCACACAAATAAACAATAATAAAGCTAAGAAGGAAACAAAAAGACCAGAACACATCCTCTTCGGTAGCCAATACCCAGATAAATAGAAATTTACACTACATAAACAATGAAGCAGAAAACGATACCCAGATCAAGAAACTACCAAGGAGAAAACCCCTGCCAACAGGCATGGCAAGTTACTATATATGAATAGGGAGCAAACATCATACTCACTACCAGTGATATTACACAGGTGGGTAATGAAGTGTCTGCAAGCAACTTCAGAGAGCACCAAGCCCTTCAAAGTCAGAGCAGTGATTGTTTCCCAAACTTTTGATGACAGTACACTCTTTTTGTTTATTGTGAGTTCTAGCCATTTTTTCTTATTGAAATTAGCTAAACAAGGTTGCAAAATATTGCAAAACTAATAAAAATGATGTCCTCATATTGTGGATGGTTCTGTACTGCCTCTGTGTAGTAGCAAGGCTGAGGTCATAAGGAAGAAGATTGGTCTCCAACCTCCTCTTCCATAAGCCCTCTGTTGCACATATCCAGAGCTTACCTGCCTGCCAGGGTACACGTGCTTGATAGTTACTGTTGCTACCACTTACCCTCCAGGAGATCATCTCACCTGGTATAACCTCCCTCTAATCTCAGACTGTGACCAGGATAGGGCCCCATCAGCTTATGAATCTTATTGGCAAGTAAGAAAGTGAATCAGGGAATGAATGTATGAATGAATAAACAAACAAATAAATAAATAACACAACGGAGAAATAAATTCCAGGCATCAACTTCCAGGCTCTTCCTTTAGGAGATAGATTCAAATCCCAAAGTATAAATAGAATAAATCTTTATTCTAAAAAAGGAGATGAAAACACAGAATGACTAAAATAACAGGCAGACTGATTAAATTAATTAATTAATTCAGATCCCACCTTTATCATTTTTACAAATAATTCAAGGCGGTGAATATATCCAGCACACTTTCCTCTTCCTATTTTTCCTACAACAAGAAACCTGTGGAATGAGTTGCACTGAGAGAGTGACTGGACCAAAGTCAACCACCTACCTTTCACGGCTAAGGTGGGACTAGAACTCACAGTCTCCTGGTTTCAAGCTTGATGCCTTAACCAAACGTACTCTTAAAAGAAACCCCAACAGAAAGAATACACAGAAAAATACATGGTTCTGATGGCCAAAGGCTGATGTTGGTCTCCTGTTATCTTGAGACAATTCAGATGGTTTCCAGTTGCTCAGAAACCTACAATTTATTGAGAATGAATATTTCCTTTTTTGAGAAATAAATAAAGCAGGTAAAACCAAGCAGTAGCTGGAGCATTTGCATTTTGTTTGCTGATGCTCATTCTCTGTGAAATTTGTAATAATGGAGAATGAGTATAGAATAATAATAATGATGATAATAACATCTAGGGTCCTTGGGAAGGAGTTGATAGGTGCATAAAAATGCCAAATCCAGCATAAACATCTGGCAACCTTAATAACAACAATAATACTTTTAAAGCATATCCTGTAACAGTACTATTAACCCATCAATCAATCATCTTCAACTGCTAATCCCAGGTACTTGGGAAGGACTTGATAGGTAAATGTCAAATTCACTCTAAACAACTGGCTTGCTGTGCAACAAATTGTAATACTAGATCGTATCAAATATGAATAAGAATAAAACATAGAAAATAATAGTAACAGACAGACAAAACTGCCAGGTAACCATCGTATGAAAACTCCTTCAAAAATAGCCATGTTCTTAAAGCAGTTCCTCCTGCTGTGTTCATGTTGTCTGATGGAAAAAGACCTTGGATTTTGCTGCAGATGTCAAATACGTCACATGGCCCTAGAGAAGAAGGAGGAATCCAGCCAATACAACTATTCTTATACCTCAGTCTTGAGAGAACCTTCAATTCCACCTTTTTTCTTGGAAAAAAAGCCAGGTGAAATTGCCCAGCTTGCCTACAATATATGTTAAGGGAGTCTTATCATTTCCATGGAAATGGGAAAGAAATGTTATAGCTCTTCCATCAATCAAATAGTCCAAGACACCCATACAGAACCCCTTGAATTAAGAAAGCTTGACTATACTAGCTTTTAACATTCAGTCGAAATTTAATCCAATACCTTTTTTTGCTTTTTAAAACTCAGAGTGGCAGACGGTGAATGAGTCTTCCAAACATGTTTTGGCAACTTAATTCTACAGAATTGACTATAAATAAGGAGTGTGACATAACCAACCAAATCCATTTCATTAGCTCACTGTAATTTAAATAGGTTAAAGGAAAGTTATGTATGCTTCATCAATTAGAAGTCTCAAGCTTTTTTCAGCTTCAGGCCATCTGATATACTGTATCTGCTGTTTTGGAGATGGTACTGAGTTCAGAAGGGGATACATTAGATATAGATAATTCTCCCTCCGAAAACATTATTTGCAAAGTAAATACTTATATATGGAAGGGACAGATTGAATGCTCAAGTCTTTGAGACATTTAGTACCGGTGCTAATTGATCCTTGCACACTCAAGAAGATACACATATTTATTTTAGACAACAGCCAGACAGGACTCCCATTGATGTCAATGGAACTATTGGGAAATAAGAGCAAAATGCAAACTACATCGTTCAGTCGCCTAAAAGCAAAGAAAGCACTGGGATTTTATTGGCAATTATATTTGCTACTGTGGAGTGTCAAGCTATGAAGACCCCTTGCATTAGAACTGCTTCTACCTTGCCTACACTTACAGGGGGGGGGAGGGAAAAGGTTTGGAATGCACAGGTGGTTTCTATCGGTGTGAGAGCCGAGGTCACTGAAGAGATGTTTTGGTGAACAGAGACTTTCTTCTCATAACAACCATTTGAAGACTAATTGGACAATGTGACCTGAACTGTCAGAGAGGGAAGGGAAGATTTTACTCTTAATTATCTTTTCCCCGCCATATTGCCAGAGCTGGTTTTCTTTCTACTATGCAGGTATGCTATGCCTAATAAAGTATCACATCAGAGATCACATTGTTTCTCGTGGATTCACTTCATTGCGGTTTTCAACCAGTATCTTGACACAGAGTGTGATGCAACTTACCCACTTTGTCTGAATCACCAAGGTGCTGTTGCTTGTGAGCCAAACTTTTTAGATTAGTGTTTGCTGCAAACACAGCTGCAGGCTGTGCATTTAGATGCTTCAATTTAGCTATCACATTTAATTTCAAAGAGTACTCTATCAACATGGTGGTTTTTTAAAAACAGAAACACTTCTGAGATAAAACGTTCTGTGGAAATTCATAAATTAAGCATCGACAGAAGGACTGCTGATTTGTTTGCTCTAAAGTGTGACAAAAGAGACACAGTGGCTCAGTGGGTTAGGACGCTGAGCTTGTCGATCAGAAGATCGGCAGTTTGGCGGGTCGAATGCCGAGTGCCGTGTAACAGAGTGAGCGCCTGTTACTCGTCCCAGCTTCTGCCAACCTAGCAGTTCGAAAGCACGTAAAAATGCAAATAGAAAAATAGGGACCACTACGGTGGGAAGGAAACAGCATTCTGTGCGCCTTTGGCGTCTAGTCATGCCGGCCACATGACCATGGAGATGTCCTCGGACAAGCGCTGCTCTTTGGCTTTGAAACGGAGATGAGCCCCGGCCCCTAGAGTTGGAAACGACTAGCACGCATGTGCGGGGGAACCTTTTAAAGTGTGACATTCAATTGTTCTATCAGAAGACTTCACTTTGTAGTGGGTCCAAATGATAATTTCTCCATTCACTTTGAATACTGAATGTCATCAGTATGAGAATGTTTATATACTTATCTGCTTTAGCATCACTAATTCTTTATAAATAAATGTATCATCCAATTTTAATTAAAAAATGTCTTGAGTACAGTATTGAAAAATCTGTTTCCATTTCTGCATAGAAAAATGGAGGCTAATACATTGGAATTAATACCCTGTACATGTCTTAACATGGATGAAAATAAGGTTAATATATTTTGGTTTTATATCAGAATGCTAAACATTTTGAAAACAAGATGGCATGTTCATCCTGTTATTACGATACCTCTGAAACATGCTATTATGGTGCCAGACAGTATCCCTCTAGGTTTGGAGATTCCTAGCCACTGTTGTTGATCTGCAGGGAAGTGTTACATTTCTAAGCCTAATTTGCATTTCCCATACAAACAACTACTTTGCGCTCAGATAATTCTCTTTGAGGATTAAAGATGAAATAGTAATCTGACCCATTAAGAAAAAGGGAATAGTTACAAAATGGCAATAAAAATAATTTGTAATCATAGAGTAATTGCCAAACACAGTAGTGCCTTCCTTCAAACCTCAAAAGAAGAGAGCCCAACAGTAATACAGAATATGTGTAATTTAGACCTTTAACTGTTTTGGGTTCTTGATGTTTTCTAAACATGTTTGCTTTCTTGTAGATGTTTCATGCTACATAGCACCATTAATGCATGGGAAAATGAGATTTGATGCTGATTTAGATACAGTTGCTTGTGTTGCAATTCTTGGTTAGGACACGATTTCTTCTTTAATAACTTAGTAGGGTCTGGTTTTTTCTTGATTGTTTATCTTGTCTGCCTCCTGCTAATCTAGGCGTTGGCTATGACAGAAGATGAGCTCTGAGCTATTTTCTTTCATTCCTTGTTTTTTAATTGTATCTTCTCAATAGTCTGCCAATTTCCAGGGAGTTCCCTGGCATTTTTGGATCTGCTTGATGTAAAATATCAACAATTTCCCATTGAAAAGTGTGTTGAATGCATAGAGAACTTAAGGAATTTTCATTATGTCTTCTGACTGTCAATTGATGTTTGCAAACATGTGCCGCTAACCTTCTACCTGTCTGTCCTACATAGTGGCTGTTAAAGAATGCTACACATATAGAATGCAAAGCAACAACAAAACTCCTTACAGACAGCACAAGTGGAAAAAAATCTTCAGTAGTATAGTTTCACTACTGTGTTGAGTTTCTTTCAGATAGGTCTTTGTAACAGATTCACACTTGATGATAGCATTAACAAATTGTGGCTGATCTTGGAACGTGAACAAGGTTAATCCAGATGTGATGTGGATGGGAACTGTCTTGGAAATTCTAGAGCTGTGTTGTTTTTGATAAGATATAAAGGTTCTATGGCAAGATTTTGTATAAAATTGGTAGTATTTAAAACCATAGGCAATTCAGTGTGGACTTTAAATTTAGGAGCCTTGGAGGGAAAATAGTTACTTCGGAACTGTTGAAAGAGTGGCAAGAGTGACTAATCACAAATTAGCCAAAATTAGCCAAAAAAGCTAATACAATCCTGGCTTGTATAAACAGAGGCATAGAATCAAGATCACACAAAGTATTAATATCGCTGTATAAAACCCTAATGATACCACACCTGGAATACTGCAACCAATTTTGGTCACCATACTACAAAAAAGATGTTGAGACTTTGAAAAAAAGTTCAGAGAAGAACCCCCTAACCCTAAGATGATCAAAGGCCTGGAGACTAAAACATACCAAGAATGGCTGCAGGACTTAAGTTTGGCTAGTCTAAAGAAAAAAAGAAATAGGGGTGACATGATAGCAGTATTCCAGTATCTGAGGGGCTGCCACAAAGAAGAGGGGGTCAAATTATTCTCCAAAGCACCAGAGGGAATGATGAGAAACAATGGTTGGAAACTGATCAAAGAGAGAAGCAACCTGCAATTAAGGAGAAACTTCCTGACAATGAGGACAATTAACCAGTGGAACAGCTTGCCTTCAGAAATCATGGGCACTCCATCACCTGTCTGAGATGGTATATGTTCTCCTGCTTGAGCAGGGGGCTGGACTAGAAGACCTCCAAGGTCCCTTCCAATGTTATTCTATTTTATTCTATTCTATTCTATTCTATTCTATTCTATTCTATTCTATTCTATTCTATTCTATTCTATTCTATTCTATTCTATTCTATTCTATTCTATTCTATTCTATTCTATTCTATTCTATTCTATTCTATTCTATTCTATTCTATTCTATTCTATTCTTGGATATGTATGCATCTTCCACCAGAATCAGGAAATGGAGTGACATTAGGTATTTCCCTTGATCAGGAATGGGAAAACATTTACTTAACAATTAGTAATTGCTCATAGTTACCCTACACAGGACTACCAAAGAGCTTCACCCCAAATGCCACTTGCTTAGAAAATCCGTGAAGCAAATAATAGAACTGAACTGTATCAATTCTGGGTATTTGTTGGATATATAAAGCAAGGCTGTGTTTTTCTAAACCAAAAAATGAACTGGCAATCAAAAACCCCATTTAGGTTGGTTGGTTATCCATGCCTACAGTTCTTGTGTGGGCAAAAATTCTAATTGATATGGCACACGTACTTAAGGGTTTTGTGGTGCCAAGTATCAGAATGATTCCTGATATTCTTGATTCCTGTGGTGGCACAGTGGTCAGAATGCAGTATTGCAGACTATCTGCCCACAGTCTGGAGTTCGATGTTGATAGGCTGAAGGTTGACTCAGCCTTCCATCCTTCCATAAAATGAGGTTCCAGATTGTTGGGGGAAATATGTTGATGTTTGTAAACCACTCTGAAAGTTCTGCAAAACATTATGGAGTAATATATAAGTGTAAGTGCTATTGCTATTAGTAACCTCCAGAAAGTTTAGGGATCGAAGATAGATCACGGCAAAAACACCCCAATAAGCTCATCTCATAGCACCTGGATAGAGAAATCATTGGCTGAGGACTAATATCCTCTGTGGGTATCTTAAATTACAGAAATATTTTAGCATTAGGAAAGTGGACTAAAAGCATGCTCAACAAAACCATCGCAGAACTAGAGAATCTCAATGAGGAACAGGGAAAAATTTATACAGTACAGGGAAGGTTTGGACATGCTTTTAGCTGCTGTAGCATGTATATTGATATATTGATAACTAGTAGGTAATATCAAGAGAACCATACTGTATGAGATGGAGAAGCTGATGAAAATAAGTAAGGACTTTTTGGCCTTACAACAACTATCATATGAGAGCTATGACTCCATGGGAGTCAGAGTCTCAAAGTGGGGAGGATGATAAGAGAGCCTATTTAGCTATACAGTATTTAAGACAGGATATCTCCTCAAATTTCAGGCAGCCAGCTTGCAAGAAAGAGAGAAAAAAAGAAGGAAACAACAGATTTTGGATTAGAATTCTAAAAGGGTAATAGGTAGTAAAAATACATGAAAATAAAATTGCAAGGAAATTGTTAGACTAAAAGGACATGAAATATGAGAAAACATTCAGGATAATGGAATAATTTCCATGGGATAGAGGTAAACACAAAACAAGGTGGGAACAGAAGGACAGTAATGGCAGGAGAAAAAGACAGTAAAAGATCTGAGAACCCATGATTTTTGACTGTATATTTCTTTAAGCAGAAATACTCTGTAAGGGAACTTTCCTTGAAATGGGCAACATACTTAATTTGGAATCTATTATTGAGCATCAATTATTCTGTACAGAATAAAGCTTTGCAAAGATTTCTGCATCTGGTGTAATTCAATTGGGTGAAGGCTAAGAACCCCCAGCCTTTCTGGGACAATACTCGGAGCTTGATTGCTTGCATTACCCATCTAGGTAATATCACCCATGATAATAGGATTTGCAGCCTGTTTATATATAGTAGCTTGTTCTGATTATGTTGGTGGGAATATTGTTTTCTTCTTGGTAATCCCTAGATTATTTTTTATTTTATTTTTATTTTTTATTTTAATTCCATTTATATCCCGCCCTTCTCCAAAGACTCAGGGCGGCTTACAAGCTTAGCAGTAGCTAAGCTTGTACATTATATTTTCTGCTTGATTGTCTAATGTTAATCTTTGCATATCTGGGTGTTGGCTGTTAGAGAGGATGTTTGTTTTGTTTCTTTCTTAGATTTATCTTTTGAATGGTGGTTTATTCACCATTCAAACACTCACTCACAATGATGATGTTACCTAGGCTGGGATAATGAACATCTGCAAGGAAATAACTAAATTCTGATAGCAGCAAAGACACCACAGTTCAGCCTTGGATTACAGGCATTCTTATATTGGAAATTTTAGAGCTGTTAGCAAGTTTAGGAAGAAAGCAATAGCAAAATACTTCTGTCACACTGCCCTCAAAGTCACAAAAACCACCACTATTCAACATTATAGTCTTTTAAAATGAAAAATACATGCAGTAGGACAACTCAAAGACCATGCCAGCATGTATACAAGGGGAAAATGTTTTTTTTACTAACAATATATTTGCTTTTATTCTTTTTTACTTATTTGTTTGCGAGCCAATTTTGATCATTCCTATTCCTGTTGAAGCAAATTAAATAGATATAATGTCCTGAATAACTTGGAATTGAATCTACCGTAATTCCCTTTACCAATCAAAGCAGTCAAATATCAACACGTATATGCGGAACAGTAATCAGTAAGTAAAATCAAGAAAAATAACAATAAAAATACTATCTACTCTATTCTTCAATTAGTGAAATCACAAACTTGAAAAGCAACGAATCTTGGAGCTCCTTTTTCTCTTCTTGAGGAATTCAATCATTGGAATGAATTCCTGCCTTCAGTATCTTCTCCTTCCCAGGAGACTGGTTGCTCTTCAACAAATTTATTTTCAAACAGGGATGAGCAGGTTATGCAATCCTGAAAAGAATTTACAACAGACTTTATGGCTGGGCAATCTTTATTGAATGTAAAAGTGGTAATTGCTGTCTCTTGAATATTTAACATCTATAAAACAAAGTGTGAACTTTGTAAAAACAGTTTTGAAATTTTTGTGCAGAGTGATGCCGATTAGTTAGCAGCTCTCACATAAGCTCAAAACATTAGCACTAAGAGTCAACAGGTCGTGATTATTTAGGGAAAACAAACTAGTGGAGCAAAATAAATCAAGATAGGCAAGAAGATGGTTAAATACAGGGAGAGGCTTTGCTACTGCATTCCACCAAGCACAATGGCATTTTTGAAGCTACTGAAATTGTCTTACAGATTGTGCAATGGATGCTGACTCACTGGACCAGTTGTTCTCTCATATCATTCCAACAATAAGTGCAAAGCTTTCTATCATACCCTCTAGGCATGTTCTAATTTTTTGCAGTAGGCAAAGTTGTATTGTTATCAACATTTAGCATGTAATGATTCAAAATCTCTCAAGTATTCTTACTTTTCAATCATGTCTACCTCCAGCTTTACCAACTGCTGCTAAGGAGTGCTCCTCTTAACTTAAGCCTGATTAATTATAATTAATTATTTTCTTTCTGCAGAATTGTTGGGAAGGGCATGCAGATTTAATAGGTACATGGATCTATTGGACATTATTGTGTATTGCGAATTCAATTGGTTCACACTTGAGTCCCAAAGCTCAAATTTAGCATTCCTCAATGTAATAATTCTAATTATTTTCCTTTCTCCCAATTTCAGAATGTGAGGTAGCCAAAGTAAGCCTGAGCCTTCTTACACGGCCCGTCATTTCAATGCTTTCTCCTCTTTTCTTGATTCATCTCTTCTCCCTTCATCTATCTTGTTACAAGATTGGTAAACTGTTCTTTCCATTGGTTTTGAGTCTTATCAACATGCTTATGTTGTGTGTGCTCCTTGTTTACAAACTCCTCACTTGATCCTTCTGTTTATTCTAGCCCTTTATTCTAACCGCTCTTTCCTGTATCTGAAGTTCTTGAAAGAATAGTTCTTTTTTCTCACTTCACTTTTCTACCAAAAATCTTATAGATCTAATTCAATCAGACTTTTATGTGAGATACTCTCTGGCAGGGGTATCAAACTGTTGGCCCGCGGGCCGGATGCGTAATGCCAAAACTGCACCCACCCATTGCCGGCAATGAAAAAAAAAGTCATGATACATCGTGACACATCACATGACATTGCGAGTTTGACACCTCTGCTCTATGGGATTATTCAAGCAGGCCTGCCTCCAGAGACTTACCAGTGTAGCTTCCTTACAAATAGGACGGGCAGCACGCCTGTTCAACCAGATCTGATGAGACGGAAGATATAATTGGGGAGAGATGTTCTCTCAAATTTTCTGAACCCATGCCATGAAAGATTTTTAAACTCAAAATCAGCACTTTGAATGGCACCTGGAAGCAAACTGACAACCAGTTCAGTTCATGGAGCAGAGGTGTAACATGTAACATGTGCTTCTTCTAGAAGCACGCTACTGCATTTTGCACAGACTGAAGCTTCTGGATTCTTTTTAAGGTCACCCCATGCAAAGCACACGAAGTAGTGACTTGAGCAGACCCCTCTGACTAGGAATATGTGCAACATGATGTGGTGTAAAGCCCCTCCTAGCCATAATTACCACCTGCTCTTTGAGCAGAGTCATGAGACAAGGAGGACCTTCAGATTGCACACCAGGTCTGTCTGAGGCACTGCAAACCCATCCAGCACCAAAGATGGCACAGTCTTTGAACTGGCAGGCCCCGAAACCAAAAGCCAGTTTTGACAAGTGTTCAGCTGAAACCTGTTGTTCCCCATCCAGACCCTAAACAGCTTCCAGACACTAGGAGAAGACACTCATAACTTAACTTGCCAGGAATAGAAATATATTACTGCCAAATGAAATATAATAATAATAATAATAATAATAATAATAATAATAATAATAATAATAATAATAATAATTAATAATAATTTAATTTGTATATGTAGTCAAGGACCTCAGACAGGTGGTGTAATAGAATGTAGTCTGGATTCCCAAGAGGGATGGGCTGCTTTCCAGGATAGAGCAATGGAACTCGCAAAGTTTGGTAAGCTAAACCAAAGGAGAATGGCGAAAATGGCTCTGCCCTAGCTAGTCCCAGAATACCTCTGTAATTTTGTTGCTTTAGCCTAGCACACGGGTCGGCAACCCGCGGCTCCGGAGCCGCATGCGGCTCTTTGAGCCATCTCATGCGGCTCCCAGTCGCCAGGTGCGCGCGCACCTCTCTGAACGGGTGGAGGTGCGCGCGCAGCTCTCCAAAACTTCAAGGCGGCGCTCTGCCCAGAGAAGCGGGAACTGCCCAGAGAAGCCACGATTTCCCCTCCAGAGGAAGAAGGCGCCGGATGCGGTTGGCCCCGTGGGGAAGGGGGAGCGGCGGCGGGGGCGACGGAAAAGCCGCAGAAATGGCAGGAGAGATGCTGACTGGCGGCGGCCTCGGAGGAGGCAGAGGGGGGGAGGGAGGGAAGGGTGACCGGGGGAGGGGGGGTAAGCCAGAAGGAAAAGGGAAACTCATCCCGCAGAGCGGTTGCAAAAAGAGGGAGGAGATAAGCCAGCCCGGTACCTGGATCCGCTTCCTGTGTCCCCTCCGCTCTGCCATGATGTGCCCGTTTGGTCTCCTGGTGACGTGGGGCTAAGCCGGAAAAGGGGGATGGGGAGACCGAGGGAGGGAGGGAGGAAGGAAGAGAGAGAGAGAGACAGAGCCAGCACCAGCCAGCCAGCGGGCTCGCGAGGGGCGGCAACCACGCGGGGCGGTAACGCGCGCGAGCCCTTGGGGAGGCAGGGCGGGAGCGCGGTCCGGCCGCCGGGCTTCCTTTCCCACTTGTCCGCATCGCTCCAAGGAACTGCATTGTTTGGGGATGGCGACGCTGGTCGTTTGCTGCGGGGCTCCCGCTTGGAAGGGAAGGGAAGATTTGTGAGGGGAAGATGTTGATGACAAGCTTACATTTCCTTTAAAATGCTGTTTCCCGAGGCGCTCGGCTAAGGAGGAACTTTTTTTGTGAGCGTGGCTGGGACGGAGGACTTGTCCTGCACGTCCACAGGCAACGAGGGCAAAACCCCTTGCGACCTGGTTGTGAGAAATGGGTAAAAATGAACACACACACACACACACACACACACACACTCGGCCTCCCCGTCGCCTGGATTCTCACTTCCCCTTCAGGCGTGCTCTGAGACTCAGGCGTGCGGCACTTTTCGTTTGCGGAGCCGGGGGAAAAAAGTTGCCTTTCCCCAAAGTGCCGCGACTCCCTTGAAGTGACTCGTAGCGGGCCCCGTTTCCCCCCCCCTCCGTGCAACTTCTGGCTATCCCCCATTTGCCAGGTCTGCAACTAGAGGCGAGTGTCTCGCCTTCAGCCGAAGGGCAAAAGCCCGATCTCGTCCCGCTCCCCTGTTCCCTCAGAGCGCTGCTTGATGGGCTCTCCGCGTGGGTTGAATGGTTGTCTCTGTCCGTTCCCACCCCCCGCCCAACCCCGCCATCGATTCTGTAAGTACCGCACACGACACACACACCCCGGGGCAATTGAAGAAAATAGGATGATGAAGGACTGCAAACTAACACGTTACACGTCTCCATTGATTAACCATTATTTCCCTGAATGACAAGCAAGCCGGTGGTCAAGTAAGTGAGGGTGACGATTTATTTACACGTGAGACAGGGAGAGACGATTTCTTTATTCCGCCAGCGAGCTCAGCGCCTGGCAAGCTTCGGCGAGTCAAGAGCGCGGCTCTGGGAAGCGCACTGGCCTTTTCTGCCTGGGTTTTATGAGGGACGAAGTGAGTTGGGCTGGAAAGCTGCAAAACGACCACGCTTCCCCGTTCCGCCTGGCCCTGGGAGGATAAGGACAAATTAGCAGCAGCGCCCGTTAGCAGCAGCGCCAGGAGCGTCCGCCGGGGCAAACGAGGGGAAGGGCGGCTCCCCCAGCCTCGCAGATCCTCGGGAGCGGCAAGGATCGGGTTTCTGCTCGGAGGGAGGGGGAGCGCAGCTCGCACGGTCCGGCTTCGTCCTCTGGCCTGGCCCAAACGCCGCCTCTCTCACCCCCTGCGCCGGGTCCAGGGGCCAGGCTGGGCACGCGAGGCATTGTTCCCCTCCCGCAGGGCAGTCGCGGAGCAGACAAAGAAGGGAGGGACGTGCTCCCTCCTTCTGCCCCCTCCGGAAAAGCAGGCGGAGGGCGGGCTTGCTGGCCGGGCTTCCTTGGGATGCTGGCGCCTGAACAAAGGGCAGGAGCCGCCCAAGGTGGGCTGCAGCAACTCGCTTCTCTGCCCCCCCTCCAGGCAAGCGGGGCTTCATCCCCCGCCTCTCCGGACCTGCCCGCTTTTAAAAGCCGCTGTTCTTAGGAGAAAAGCCCCGTCGCCCCCTCCCCCCTGCGCGCGCCGGCCTGGCCCCGTTTGATGAACGCGGCAGGTCTCCGGACGGGACGGCGCGCACCTCTACAAAGGGGAGACCTGTCGCCACGCAGGTGCCTCCCATTTTGCGCATGCGCAAAATGCTTTTTGCGCATGCACGTGAGTGGACGCACGCATGTGCACTTTTTGCGGCTCCCACTTTTTTGTTTGTGCAACGGAACCGGTTCTGAGTGGCTCCTTTCCTTTTTTCGGTTGCCGACCCCTGGTCTAGCAGGTTTCTCTGTATAAGTGAAGACAATAAAGGAGATTACTCATAAGCAACTCCATTTGCCATTTTTGGTTCTTGGGGCTGACATAACTTTTGCCAGACTAAAGCATCTATTTGCATAACTATGGATTTACCCTGGGAATAGCTAGGTTTAAGCCATTTTAACTTTTTTTAAACTCTCTTCCTGAAGACCAAGCTTTCCAAGCTACACTGCCTCTTTGCCCTCTGGAAATCAGTCCCTCCCTCTTGGAAATCCAGACTACATTCCACCACAGGCTGGTACAACAGCAACAATCTCTCAACTGATACCTAGAGCTTAACTTAATGAACATCTGTTGACCTGCAGAGCAGTGTCCCTTAAAGCTGTAAGAAAGCCTGAATGACTATTGCCACACCTTCACTCCTGCTCTGGGATTTTGACTGATGCCCCACTTAAAGCCATCTGAGCAATCTCTGAAAGGGCCACCTCCCTTTTTTGGACCCAGCTAGGTCTCATGCCAGGTCAGCCATCTCATTGACAATTATATTGGAGATGCGGGACGTTTGTTACAGAACAATCTGGCATTTAAAAGCAGAAATTGGGCCTCTGAAGGTTTGCTGACTAGATATAGGAGCTGAGACCAGCTGGAATGTGAAAGTGGTGTAAGACAATGATGCTGCATTCGTTGAGAGTGGTCCACTCCTTGTGTCCCACAATATCTCCCCATGCCTGTCACCACCATACTTTGGCCCACCCCTACTGCACCACAGACAGCACCATCCTCCATTCCAGGCCCCCCAGTTCCGGAGGTTAGAGAAATCTGTCCTTTAATTATAGATTCATCCCTGGGAAGAGGAAGCCAGAATCCATGAAGGACTAGCATTTTTATTAATTCTCAGCACCACCCAGCAACCATCTTCTCATTCCACTTGCAAGCATACTCACAACACTCACACATAAGGACCCATCCCCTGTTGATCTCACCAGTTGGTTAAAGACTCTCTTCTATTCACACCTAGGCAACCAATCCTCTCTTCTAGCTCTTAACCAGAGCAGAGAACAGGCTACAGTGAAAGCCTTAGTTCAACAATCGTAGGCAGTAGTTGGTAAATGGAGTCTAGAAAAACATCCTTGCCTCCATAAAAATCCACAAGGGAAGAGATGTCCAGCAAGGAGAAAGCTATCTGAGTCTGCAATGGGAGAGAAATCTGTAGCAGAAACAGCTGCTGTGAACAAGCAGCAAATATGTTAGTAGCAAAAGTGTAACATTGAAGAGCAAAAACACAAATAAAATAAAATTCTATAATTAAGAAGGTATAAACGTGATAAATAAATTGTAATGTTTGTTTGAATACATAATTGATTTATATTTAAGAAAACTAATGAACATCTTTCAACAGCTCAATACCTTAGGGAACACCTGCTGCCGGCATCAACTTCCCTCCGCCCTGTGCGTTCCCACAGAGAGGGCCTCCTCAGGGTGCCACCGGTCAGAGAATGTCGATTGGTGGCCCCCAGGGGGAGATCTTTCTCTGTGGGCGCCCCGGAGCTATGGAACCAATTACCGGTTGAGCTCCGGAAAGCGCCCGATCTTCGCTCCTTTCGCCGCGATCTGAAAACATACCTGTTCGAACAAGCCGGCCTGGCCTGAGGGGGGACTGGTGGGGTATTTTACTATTATTTTATTGGGGTTTTATTATGTATCAACTGTTTTTATGGGCATGTATTTAATTACCTTTTAATTTTTGTAACTCTGTGTTTTATTCTTGCCCTGTACACCGCCCTGAGTCCTTCGGGAGAAGGGCGGTATAGAAATATTAATAAAAAAAAATACTTTGAATTCTTTTCTTTGCATTTAATTTTGAGGGTTTTTTCTCTGTTTTTTTCTTCTGCTTTTTTCCCCACTTAGTTTTGCTTAGGTTTTTTCCCCCTTTAAGCCTACAGTATTTCCTCCAATACTGCTATGGTTCGTGCATGTTTGTTATAAGTGTTATCAATTGCAATGCCCTATAAAGTTCCATAAATAATTCGTAAAAGCTGCTATATCAAGTGTGCTATTTAGCCTTAAATTCAAAATTTATACATAGTAAGCAGCAATATTACTTTAATTATCAGCTTACAAGGTATTTTTACTAAGTTTAAACTTGTCAATTTGCCTATCATTGTTTATGCTCAGTGAATGCACAGTAACATAATGCAAATGTTTAAAATGGTAGACAGGTGCACACATTTTTTGGTGATGGAAATAGAAAAATATTATTTCACCATTCATATATGGTGAAATATATATCATTTAAGTCATCACATTGTTCCACTAATCAACAACAAGGCATCATATGAAAGAAATTTTTAGTTTTTATTTTACATATTTATACATAAAACTTTCAAGGTAATTCTTTCAACCCAACCGCATGTTAAATAGCACATCTAAAAATGAACTTTCGGTAGTCAACATTCACAAAATGTTGAAAACTGAGTAAAATATATATATATTACTGAAAGCTACAAGTTCACTACGAGGCAGGCATGTATTTTTTTTTCTTTTACTTGTATAGCACCTTCAAATTACAGTCTCATTTGTTTAAAACTACAGTGAAATGATAAAAAGTAGTCAATGGTAAAATACTGTTTAACTTAAAAGTCTCTAAATAAACAAAAATAAAAGTTAAACTATCCTCCTTCTTTTCATGTTTGCAATGTTTATAAGAATTGTACATTTTGTTCTACAATAAGATTATTGAAATGTCCAATATTTAGTGGCACAAGTAAAAAAAAACCCAAACCAACAGCAAATAAATTAAAAAAAGCAATTAGGCCAGTCACTGAACATAAAGCTTCAGATAGTAGGGAGCAATTCACCAAGCACTTTGTGCATCCACCATTGTTTCAAGGAGGGATTCGTGCAGGGTTCTTGGTGCTTGGCAGATTGTGCCCAGAATCAATGGCTAACACTGACTTTCTTGTGTGCCAGGTGTGGAACATCAGTGTTTATACAACCACAGAAGCAAAAAACTTCTAGTCTGTTTTTCAGTTGGATGGCTTCCCCTTTTATTTTGTTGGCATTTTTTCAGTCATGTGCTTCTGCTGACTTTCAGCATGTCTGGAGAGAAATGGAAAAAGCTACATTATTGCATAGAAACACAACATGAAACATTTTTTTCCATTTTAATATAAAACGACCGCACAGAAGAAAAATCTTGGGATAGGAAAGACAAAGAAATTAGTTTAGTCTTATATTTTATAAATTTAATACATTCATAAAATTAATAGTATATCTATCTATCTATCTATCTATCTATCTATCTATCTATCTATCTATCTATCTATCTATCTATCTACCCTTCATGGATTACTGCCTTGTCGTGGCGAAGGGGCTTGCGTAGTTCAATGAAGCTATGAGCTATGCCTTGCAGGGCCACCCAAGACAGACTGGTCATAGCAGGGAGTTCTGACAAAACGTGATCCACTGGAGAAGGAAATGCAACCCACTCCAGTATCTTTGCCACAAAAACCCTATGGACAGTACCAAAAGGAAAAAAAAAGATATGATGCTGGAAGATGAGCCCCTCAAGTCGGAAGGCGTCCAATATACTACTGGGGAAGAGCAGAGGGCTAGTACTAGTAGCACCAGAAAGAATGAAGCGACTGGGCCAAAGCCGAAAGGACGCTCAGCTGTGGATGTGTCTGGTGGTGAAAGGAAAGTCCGATGCTGTAAAGATTTTTTCTCCATAGGAACCTGGAATGTAAGACCCATGAATCAAGGCAAGCTGGATGTGATCAAACAAGAGATGACAAGACTGTACATCGACATCTTAGGAATCAGCGAACTAAAATGGACAAAAATGGGTGAAATTAATTCAGATGCCCATTAGGTATACTACTGCGGGCAAGAATCCCTCAGAAGAAATGGAGTAGCCTTCATAGTCAATAAAAGAGTAGGAAAAGCAATACTGGGATACAATCCCCAAAATGACAGAATGATTTCAGTTCGAATCCAAGGCAAACCATTCAATATCACAATAGTCCAAGTCTATGCCCCAACCACCGGTGCTGAAGAGGATGAAGTTGACCGGTTCTATGAAGCCCTACAGCACCTTATAGAACTAACACCAAAAATTGATGTCCTTATCATCATGGGGGATTGGAATGCTAAAGAAGGAAGCCAAAAGATAACCGGAATAACAGGCACGTTTGGCCTTGAAGTACAGAATGAAGCAGGGCACAGGCTGATATAATACAAGAAAGAATACGATGGTCATAGCAAACACTCTTTTCCAACAACCCAAGAGACGGTTCTACACATGGACATCACCAGATGGTGAACACAGAAATCAGATTGACTATGTGCTCTGCAGCCAAAGATGGAGAAGCTCTATACAGTCAATAAAAACAAGACCAGGAGCTGACTGTGGCTCAGATCATGAGCTTCTCATTGCAAAATTTAGGTTTAAACTGAAGAAAGTAGGAAAAAGCACTAGGCCACTCAGGTATGAACTAAATCATATCCCTGACGAATATACAGTAGAGGTGACAAATAGATTTAAGGAATTAGAACTGATAGACAGAATGCCTGAAGAACTATGGATGGAGGTTCGCAACACTGTATAAGAAGTAGCAACTAAAACCATCCCAAAGAAAAAGAAATGCAAGAAAGCAAAATGGCTGTCTGAGGAAGCTTTGCAAATAGCTGAGGAAAGGAGGGAAGCGAAAGGCAAGAGAAAAAAAGAAAGATACACCCAATTGAATGCAGAATTCCAGAGAATAACTAGAAGAGATAAGAATGAATAGTGCAAAGAAATAGAAGAAAACAATAGAATAGGAAGGACTAGAGATCTCTTCAAGAAAATTGGAGAGATGAAGGGAACATTTCTTTCAAAAATGGGCATGATAAAGCAGGGCTTTTCAACCAGTGGTACGCGTACCACTGGTGATTACGGGAGCATCTGGATGGTGGTACGCGGCGTCGCCTTTCTCCCCCCCGCCTCCCCCTTGCTCCTTCCCAGCTTACTTGCTGCCAGAAAACATGCTGCTTGGCGGCGGCCTGCAGGAACCTATCAGGTCGCGCAAAGGGCACAGGCCCCGTCCTCCCCTGGGACTCATTGTGCAGCAACCGTGTCATCCTTCCCCCAGAAGCAAGCGCAAGCCTGAAGGGGACAGAGCCATCCACTCCCTCAGCAGGTAGGTGTTTGTGTCCACTCGCGTCCATCTTCTTTTCCTCCCCCCCGTGAGCTTGTGATACCCCTCACGGCCCTCACATTGCCTCCCTCCCAGGGCTCAAGAGATTTCCCCCTCTCCTCTTCCCAATGTGCAAAGCAAAGGGGAAAGCAAAGTGGCCAGATGGCGCATGCCCTCCCCAAGGATTCATCCTGAGGCAACAGATTGGAATTTAGGCCCACGTTTGTTTTCCTGATGCATGCCAGGGTGCTTTGGTGCGTCTTCCATCCCTCCCATGTGAAGGGCGCCTTCCTGCCCTGTGGTCCACAGCAGCATTGTTGGCATGCGTGGATCAACTCTGAGCGAATACGAGGTGTTTCTGTTGCTGAAATAAAGCTTATTAAATGAGCTAGCAACCTCCAAGTATCGTTGATAAATCTTCCCCAACTTTCCTCCAGTACTTCATAAAGAGTTAAGTGGGCATCAGGTTTCTTGGTAAAAATGGATTTGGAAGGAAGGAAGGAAGGAAATGACGATGGGAGGGAGGGAGGGAAGGAAGGAGGAAAGGACAAAGAGGGAGGGAAGGAAGAAAAGAAGGGACAATGGGAGAGAGGGAGGGAGGGAGGGAGAGAAAGAGAGAGGGAGAGAGGAGAAAAATAGGGAGGGAGAGAAAAAGAAATAGAGGGAGAGAGAGAGAAATAGAGGGAGAGAAAGAGGGAGAGAGAGAAAGAGAAAGAAAGAGGGAGGAAAATAGAGGGAGAGAAAGAGGGAGAAATAGAGAGAGGGAAAGAAATAGAGGGAAAGAGAGAAAGAGAGGAGGAGAAAAAGGGAGAATGGGAGAGAGAAAGAAGGAGAGAGAGAAGGAAAAAGAAAGAAAGAGGGAGCGAGAGAAAGAGAAAGGGGGAGAGAGAGAGAAAAAAAATTAAATTAGTAACATCGTTGTTAAGTGAATCTGGTTTTCCCACTAACTTTGCTTGTCAGAAAGTTGCAAAAGGTGATCACATGTCCCTGGAACAATGTGACTATCATAAATAGGAATCGGTTGCCAAGGATCTGAATGTAAATCACATGACCCTAGGGATGTTGCAACAGTCATAAGTGTGAAAAATGGTCATAAATCACTTTTTTCAGTGCCGTCATAACTTTGAACAGTCACTAAGCAAACTGTTGTAAGTCAAGGACTACCGGTACTTTATCATTTTTTTGCTTTTTTTTTGGTCAAGTTTCTGACACCTTGCTGGGTGACTGCTGGTACTCGGACACTGCCTTATCCTAAAAGTGTTACAATGGGTGAAAAGGTTGAAAAGCCCTGTGATAAAGGACCAAAATGGCAGGGACCTAACAGAGGCAGAAGAGATTAAGAAGAGGTGGAAAAATTACACAGAAGAACTATACAAGGACGAGCTTAACGTCCCTGATAACCACGATGAGGTGGTCACTGACCTCGAGCCAGACATCCTAGAATGTGAAGTGAAGTGGGCCTTAGAAAAGCTGAGCAACAACAAAGCTAGTGGAGGTGACAGTATTCCAGCTGAGCTATTCAAAATCTTAAAAGACGATGCAGTAAAAGTGCTACACTTAATTTGCCAGCAAATTTGGAAAATTCAACAGTGGCCACAGGATTGGAAAAGATCAGTTTACATTCCAGTTCCAAAGAAAGGCAGTGCCAAAGAATGTTCAAACTATCGCACCATTGCACTCATTTCACATGCTAGTAAAGTTATGCTTAAAATCCTACAAGCTAGACTCCAGCAGTATGTGGATCGAGAACTACTAGAAGTACAGGCAGGATTTCGAAGAGGCAGAGGAACTAGAGATCAAATTGCCAATATATGCTGGATCTTGGAGAAAGCTAGGGAGTTCCAGAAAAACATCTACTTCTGCTTCATTGAGTATGCTAAAGCCTTTGATTGTGTGGATCACAATAAACTGTGGCAAGTTCTTAAAGAGATGGGAGTACAAGACCATCTTATTTGTCTCTTGAGAAACCTATATGCGGGTCAAGAAGCAACAGTGAGAACTGGACACGGAACCACTGATTGGTTCAAAATTGGGAAAGGAGTCTGGCAAGGCTGTATATTGTCACCCTGTCTGTTTAACTTATATGCAGAGCAAATCATGAGAAAGGCAGGGCTAGATGAATCAAAAGTTGGAATTAAGATTGCCGGAAGAAATATCAACAACCTAAGATATGCAGATGATACCACTCTAATGGCAGAAAGTGAAGAGGAACTAAAGAGCCTCTTGCTGCGAGTGAAGAAGGAGAGTGCAAAAGTTGGCTTGAAACTTAACATTAAGAAAACCAAGATCATGGCATCTATTCCTGGCAGATAGATGGGGAAGAAATGGAGGTAGTGACAGATTTTATTTTCCTGGGCTCCAAGATCACCGCAGATGGAGGCTGCAGCCAAGAAATTAAAAGACGCTTGCTTCTGGGGAGGAAAGCCATAGCAAATCTAGACAGCACACTAAAAAGCAGAGACATCACCCTGCCAACAAAAGTGCATATAGTCATTGGTCTTTCCAGTTGCAATGTATGGCTGTGAAAGTTGGACCATAAGAAAGGCCGAGCGCCAAAAATTGAGGCCTTTGAACTATGGTGCTGGAGAAGACTCCTGTGAGTCCCTTGCACTGCAAGGCAATCAAACCAGTCAGTCCTAGAGGAGATCAACCCTGATTGCTCTTTAGAAGGCCAGATCCTGAAACTGGAACTTAAATACTTTGGCCATCTAATGAGAAGGAAGGACTCACTGGAGAAGAGCCTAATGCTGGGAAAGATTGAGGGCAATAGAAGAAGGGGACGACAGAGAATGAGGTGGCTGGATGGAGTCACTGAAGCAGTAGGCGTGAGCTTAAATGGACTCCAGATGATGGTAGAGGACAGGAAGGCCTGGAGGAATGTTGTCCATGGGGTCGCGATGGGTCAGACACGACTTTTCGCAACTAACAACAACATATATATATAATGGCCTCATCCCAAGATTACTGATTACTTTAAAATGTGTTTGTGCATTAATGTTTACACACATTTTGTTTTACAAGGTTCAAGAGAAAAAACAGGTTTTACCTTCTTCTTCCAAAGATTAATCTTGTTAAGCTGTGCCCCTTCATCATCTGGAAAAGGGGTGGGGAACCATGGCTTTTTTATGATTTGTGAACTTCAACTCCTAGAATTCCTGAGCCAGCCATGCTGAGCCAAGCCATAAAGGGCCATGATTTTCCACCCCTGGTCTAGAAGAATATCAAAATACCACTCCCAGACAAAATACAATAAAGCTAACAACAATGTGTAGAAGAACATGAGAAGGAAACAAATGTTATGAGTAGCATAGTAATAATGCGCCTGAAGGAAACGGGGGAAATCCAAATTAAAATTCTTTCCTTATCAATCTTTCTGACTTGTCTCAGAGTTCACAGAGTTAGATGGGAGATTGACACATTTTACACTACGGTGTTCACTTGGATTTCACTTGGCCTTGACAGCCTCTGAATTACGTCTGCTGCCAAAATGAAACTCATCCCAACTGTCAAAGAAGATGAGAACATAAAATTGCGTAATCTTTGTCTTCAAAAGGAAACAAAGATAGAAAGCATTTTTTTACTTTCAGTATCTTTTTCCTAAACAAATTTAAGAGCTGCTTTGGTGCTGTATAAGCATGTTGGGCTATTTCATACATTTCATCTATGAAGCAATCCCTTCACCTGTTATCCTGTCATGCAAGGATAAAATCCAGAGTAAATACTGGGTCCATTTACTTCTCACTAACCATATTTTGTCAAAATTACCACAAGGTTGGGATAATGGCTGTTCTTTTTTCCCCTCCAACAAATATTCTCAGTCCTCAGTTACTTTTTGCTGCTGAAGAAGCGAATATCAAGAAATACACAGAAATTGTGGCTTCAGAGCTTGGCTCCCAAACATTTTGTGCAAGAGCATATAAACATGAGCACTTTTATACAATGGGTAAGGATCCCTGTGGCTCCAGGACTGCACCTATCTTCACATAAGTTTAGGTGCTCTCTCTGGAGTTATTCGAAGTTTGGACCATACTGTCATTTTGAATATGAAAGAAAAAAATATTTAATTGACGAGAATTATTGTGCTAACTGTATTTTTTTTTCTAGTTCATCTTTCTCCTTCATGATTGAAGCTATGAACAAATGTTAGAATACATTCACTGAAACAAAGAGACACAAAAAGAGAAAAAAATGTATAAAAATAATTATTAACTCTGATGCTGGCAGGGGAATTCTGGGAGTTGAAGTCCACATTTTAACATTTAAAATGAATGGTTTAAAACTGGAAAGCCCGTGAGGGAGAAGAGATAAGAAACACACCAGTATATCTGCTCGAGTTATAACAGCAATGGAATCGTAACTTGTGATGGACTTTTTGACCCTTTTTTGTGGTGGTGGTGAAGTGAATCACTGCAGCCATTAAGGAAATAGATGATTTGCCATGGGCACAGTTTTGCTAAAAAACCAAAAGTAAATGCTGATTTTTGGCAAAACCACCATAAAATGTGACCATGTGACTACAGAACACTGCAGCCCAGTTGCCAAATGCCCAAAATGCAGTCAGGGGACCATGATCCCCCTGGCCATCAGAATTTCAAAAGCAAGTCAGAAGTATCCCATTAAGTGACCAGTTGTAAGTTGAGCACTTATCTGTATCATGGCTGTATCCAAGATTTTGATATATTATTGAGTTCAAATGTTTTCACATCTCTTTACAGTTAATTTTTAGGAAACAATGTGCAAGATTGGACTATTATTTTCATATTTATTTATTTATTAAAATATCGCACCTCCCAAAAACTTCTGGAAAAGGTTTCTTCCACTTCCTATTATCTAATCATTTTAACTGACTAGATACTTTAGCTTGTAAATCTTGTTATTTTACAATGGAATATAGTTCCATCTCATGAGTCTGATGATTTAATAACTTGTGGCTTAATGTTAGCTCTCCCATCCTGATTAGTTAACCAATACCTTGCTATGTACCTGTGCTTCTAAGGCCCAAAGGTGTTTTTTTTCTCAAAAGGCAACTGGACTTTCTTGGTGTTTTCATTGAACTGAATAAGCTTCTTGGATGAGAAACAAAACATTTGCAAAGAAAACACCAAGAAAGTCCAGAAAAAGGTGAAAACCATGACCCAGATGATTGAGAATTAAAAATCTGCACAGACTGTGCTTCCAGTTTCTCCATACTGAGTTTCTATAAGAGCAGAGTTCAAAGAGACTTACACCAATTCAAGCAACTGTGAATAAATGCTTCCCTTGCATACCTCCAGATTCAAGAGGGAGCAATAGATGCAACTAGAGTATAGACCAGAGGTAGGCAACCTTGGCTTTTATGACTCGTGGACTTCAACTCCCAGAATTCCTGAGCCAGCGCTCTTTTATGACTCGTGGACTTCAACTCTCAGAATTCCTGAGCCAGCACTCTTTTATGACTCGTGGACTTCAATTCCCAGAATTCCTGAGCCAGCGCTCTTTTATGACTTGTGGACTTCAACTCCCACAATTCCTGAGCCAGCACGGCTGGCTCAGAAATTCTGGGAGTTGAAGTTCTTGAGTTATAAAAGAGCCAAGGGTGCCTACCCCTGGTAAAGACCCTAGTTCTTTATGAGTGCTCCTTTATCATTTTTAAGTAAAACCTTTGAACAGGTTACGCTTTCAGGTCCAAACAAGATGAAGGGGAAAAGGCTTCATTATTTCAATTCCAACGATGAGAGGAAAAGCTGTCCTTATAAAGCTGTCTATTTTTTTAAAAAAACCATTTAGATAGTAGCAATTGCCATCTAAATTTTAACTCTCTAATGGGAAGTTGCTTTTTTTCAGAAGCTGTTAGCAATAAGATGGCACTTCTATTGAGATTGCAACAAAAAATAGTTTAACCAACTCTTTCCATGTGGCTATTCTTTAAAAAGTAAAATCTTAGAGCTTGATGTTTTCTACAAACCATTACGAAATTTCCAGTGATATTCTTAATGTCTCTTCAGTTTGGTCCTTTGTAGCCACATGTTTTCATAGCTGAGCAAAAATGCATTTCCTAATTTTGTCCCTAGAGGGCATAGAATTATTTCTATAGATACTATCCATCACCTTTTTTTTACTATGTATATGACTCTTTCCTCAAGTTCAGGAAAATCCATAATGGAGAATTCATTATTATAATAAAAATGATAAACGTATTAATGAAAATACCCAATTTTGAAACAGTAGTCTAATTTTCCAGATGTCTATAGATAAGGACCATTTGATCATCAAGGGCTGCAAAAATTGCTGAAAAAATATGATGTGTGCTCACCATATTTTACTGATAAGGCTCAAAAAGACATAAAACATTAATCTGCTTCAATCATTCATCTATAACCTGGTATTCTTCTGGTTATACTTCTATTATGATTCTCAGATATCCTGGCTACGCCTATTAGGAGAGTTACAGTTTCAACATCTTTAAAGGACACTTCAAAAATTGGGAAAAGCTAGCTTAGGTATTTCATTGCCTATAAAATGTGCCCTTGCAAGTATTGACTGAGCTCAGATTAACATGGATTCTACTTCATAATGAATGTCTTGATGAATCGAGATAAATCTATGCTTTCTTTTTTCAACATTCACAATTAAAACATAGCAGCTCAAACTTTTAATGCAGACAAATTATATATTTGAAAAGCATTTTGATTAAAATAGGATGTGTCCTATGTACAACTTACTTTTTTCACAATTTGAAGTGATTTTTCACTCCAAACCCTTCAGATTTTTATGAAACAAGAGTTCAAAACTTCCTGAGTTCTCAAACTACTATGTACAAAAGTATTGGGAAGGGGGGGAGGAGTGAAGGGAAATGTACAGGCATTTATCAAATAGTCATATCTAAATTACCCCATCCAAACCTTTGTTCCATCAAAAAGGCCATGTGGTTGAATAATTAATGGTGTGGCATCAAAAATAAGCACTGAAGATATTGTATGAATTTACGTTCCTGGAATTTTGAAGATGTTAGATCAGTGGTAGCACGCACAACATTACATGGAAGAAAATTACAAGAAAGGCAGTCTAGCATATATTGCTGTGAAATTACCACAGAGACTTTCTTAATGAGACAATCTGGGAAATAGGAAAGTAATTTGGAGCAAAGGACAACACAGGGTTTACAAAAGGAGAAAAGAGTGAATATTGCAAGAGGAGGGGACGGATTAGAGAGATCTGGATAAACAGAGGTTTTTTTAATTATATTTTACCTTGTCTGTAGCAATGGTGCTAAATTATCATGGAATTGAGAGGGGGCCACACTGTAAGAGAAATATTACAGAAAAAAACATAGTTGGATTTGCTTTGGCTCAGTTAAGTCTTGGTTTACAGATGATGAATTCTTCTCTTTTAGGATTAAAATCTATCAAAAGTTGAGGTGAAAAATCCAGCCAGAGCAAAATTAATCAATTTCAAGTCATTGTATGCATCAATTGGCAAATTCTATGAATTAATCATAGAAACACAACATGTATTCTGAATCGTGTAATTTGTGAATTTCCCCATCATTCCTACAAGCATTTTTTTCCAGCAAATTCTATCTATTTGATTCTTTGGTAAATACACTCAGAATTGCAGGGGGGAGGGTGAAGCTACATTCATAAACTTAACTTCATTGATCTTCTAGCCATCTTTGGATTATTTTGATTGATTTTGCTCCCTCAAGTCAAAAAGTACAAAATCATTTTCTATGGCCAACCACAGTTCCATTCTTTAAATAATTAACAGCAGCCTTCTGGTTGGATGGAAAATTCATCAGCATATATGTCAACTATCCCATGAAGCAAGAAGCAGGAAACAAAGGAACTACATAATTTTTTTAAAAAAAGGCAATTTTGGGGACATCCTCAAGTCCTTATGGCATAGATGCCCCACTGTTTTTAGAGAGTTATATCCTCATAAGGTAGCCTACATGTTATTCCCAACTTAATGTAGAAGGGTCTAAATTAATCCTTACAGTTCCAGTTCTTAGTTCTGTTTTCCATCTGCTCCATCCTAGAGCTTGTATGATCTATGATACTTCATTCATTACAATAGTGATGATGTGGTTAACGATAGGCATTTGCTGACTCCTATTGGCTTGTCAAGGCTGCAGTAGGTACACTGCCTATCTTGCAGTGATCACTGCCCTTCACAGCCAATTTGCTGGGCTGAAGGAAAGGCTGGACACTGGATTTCTGCTGGGGCATCTGCCTACCTAATGCATGACCTGTGTTTTGTGAACTCCTTATAGATACTAGTATACTATTCTTGTGACAAACTGCTATTCCTATTATTAAATTTGTGTCCAGCAAGCTATCAATCTATCAAAATACTGTAACTAATCCCTGCCAGTTGATTTTTCATGGATTTTGTCCCAAATGAGTATATTATAGGTTTTCTGTTGTCAGAAAGATTTTGTTGGGTTATGTTTGCTATTGCTTTTATTACGGGTAGGTGAAAAGAGAAGCGTGCCATTTTGCCTACTCCAATGCCATTTGGTATATTTGGGATATACTATGGTGAAATTCACAAAGAGTTCTCAGCTTCCTCTTTGGCCCAAGAAAAGGGAAGCTCAGTAAACTGGTGTCCAAAAATAGCTCAGCTGACTTAGCTGAAAAGATAGAAGATGGGCCTAGGATAAAATAGATGGAGCTGTGTGCAACCGTAGCTCGTGTAACCTACTTTACACTGTATTCCTCCTCTGCTCTATTGAGCTGGCAGCCAGGACACTCGTAGACCATAGCTAGAAACAACTTGGATTTCAAATTCTGGCTTTTTAAAGCACTCCTTCAGAAGCCAGATCCAGTTCCTAGGCACATAGAGTGTTAAGGGGAAGACTTGCTTCTGCAGATCTGAGTCACTGGATGACCTTATTGCAAAGCAGCTCTGACTCATCACTTCAGCTAACTGAGAAGCAGCTAAAGCCTTCATCCCAGGCATGCACCACACTTGCTCAAGCCTGTCTTCTACACCTCCAGAAGAGTGACAAGAAAGCCTGACGAAGCTGGTGGGGAGGAGACACAATGTTAAGAGAACCCTCTGACAATCAGGGCAGCAGAAGTTATACTGACATACTTTTTTAACAACAACTTGAGAATGCATATTAATGCAACCATGAGAAAGAGCCCTTAGCAAGATATAGCAAAATTAGGGAGAAAAACCCCAATAGCTAGATTATTGAGAAAGAGATGTGGCAGAAATAGAATCCAACAGCAGTTGGAATTCTAGTCTAGATGAACATCTTAAAACAGACTCTAGAATGAAGAAGCAGCTGGCTGACAGGCTGTACTCAGTGTGTGGTCCTCAATGGAACTGCATCTACATGGAAGGAAGGGCTCTGTTCTGGGCCCAGTGCTCTTCAACATCTTTATCAATGATAGGGAACGGTTGCTGGAATTGGGTATGTCTAGTTTAATGAAGAGAAGGGTGAGGGGTGACATGATAGAAGTGTTCCAATATCTCAGGGGCTGCCACAAAGAAGAGGGAGTCAAGCTATTCTCCAAAGCACCTGAAAGCAGGACAAGAAGCAACGGATGGAAACTAGTCAAGGAGAGAAGCAACCTAGAACTAAGGAGAAACTTCCTGACAGTTAGAACAATTAACCATTGGAACAACCTGCCTCCAGAAGTGGTGAATGCTCCAACACTGGAAGTTTTTCAGAAGAGACTGGACAGCCATTTGTCTGAAATGGTATAGGGTTTCCTGCCTGAGCAGGGGGTTGGACTAGATGACCTCCAAGGTCCCTTCCAACTTATTATTATTATTATTAAGTGGCTATACCTGTGCTTGAAGCAACGTTTACTATTTCCCTGCCAACAAGATCTTTCTAAAGCAAAGGAGAGACAAAAATTGAAGAACTATCACACTAGAAGCAATTAGAGGAAATACAAAGTTTGAATTCTAAATTACAGATTGATTCAATGATTCAAGAAACTCCATTAATAACCAGATAGGAAAGTATAAATCAGAGACAATTGTCTGATTGCCGAAATCTGCAATCCATCTTCTGATTTTAAAGGACAAAGCCACATGCATAAAATCAACACAAAATCAAGTACTAGTCTAGTTAAAAATAAAGTAGCAAAACAAACAAACCCAGAATCAAAAACCTACCAGCAATAATGATGGATACTCTTTACCAAACCAGATTTGTTTTCAATGTTTCAAACTTTGATTCAAGAGGGCCAGTTATTTACCCAAACGCCATTATCTATCAAAGGAGGAATGGTACCTGTTCTTTTGGTTGGGTGCTTCAGCCACATTTGCTTGGTAGCAACTGAAGGTAAATATTTAATACAAAAAATTTCTTGCATTGTATCTTAAAGAATGTTGTAAGAGGACAGCTTTTTAAAAAAATTAATTATTCCTTCCCATGGTATTTACTCAACTTCTGCTCTGAATAAGAGTTCTGGAGAAATAAAGCTTCTGCATATTATTTTATGATATTGGTTTGTAAAATAAAATAAAAGTAAACAGCCAAATAAGTGGGACATGTGGTAGCATCACGGTGCTTGTTTCATCTCTTTGATGAAATCTTGGCTTGCTGTGAATGCCACTGTTGTGTAGCCCTAAACAAAATAAGCCATTTCAACCTGTGAACTCATAGGTCTTAGAGATTTTCTATAGCTTTCTATGATCCAAGCTTAAGTTGATGAGAAAATAGTTTGAGGAATTCAGAACATTGCCTGCCACCCAAAGAAGCAGTGACAGGTCATTTGCCCCATGAAATGATTTTCATACAAGCCTTACCAACAGAATTTAATAGACACTGATATTAACCTGGTCAAGTCTTCGATGTCTACCAGCATTGCATCTTGCTCTGTGTGCAGTTCATCTCGAATAAGCAGCAGTTGCACCAATTCTTCATTTAAACCTGATTTTGAAAAAGAAGTTTAGACTTACTTCTCTTCTGTCCCTAACATTTTGGATACTTTTAGCCACTGTGAAGCATACATTTGATAACTCATTCCAAACAATATAATGGTCTTCATTAGTTTTTTGGCTTACATATAAATTAGGAAGGATATGAAGTCATGTTTTAAGAATAGTGGGTAGCAAAACACTGAAATAATACTGTTGTAGGTCTCGTGGGATAATCAAGGACAAATTCTCATGGCAGCACAGAATCTTAAATTGACAGGCAATCCATAGAACATCTGGCTTTTCTTTAGCTGAAGGAATTGATGGAAAATCCTCACTACTGAATATCTAAGGGACTAAAGCTGCATTTGCCATCAGGATATTGCCAAGGTCAGAAGCTGCATTATCTAAGAGGTCGTGCCCTCCAATTGTGTTGGGACTAAACATCTATGTTTTAATGCCAACCCATCTGGAGAACCACATGATAGGAAAGACTGATGTAAGATGCTGCCCTGGCTCTACAGACCCATAAAAGCAGCTATTGTTCTTACCATAACAGCCACTGATTTCATGTCAGAAGAAAACAACTAAAATGAATTCCTTACTCCCTAATTAGATAAGGGACTCATAGTATTTCTCCACCTGTCTCCTCCATATGTGTCAGGACCATAACTAATGTTGGCAAGTTGCAGCTTCACCAGAAGGTGAACATTTATTTATTTGCTAGATTTATAAGGCTCCCCAACCCAAACAATGTGTCTCTGGATGGCATACCACATAAAAACAAACAATAAAAGAAAAAAAAAAGTCACATAGCATTAAAACATACACAATATATAAACATGATGTATTTATATAAAAATCCACAAATTCTCCATGACAAATTGAGCCATTCTCTGGGGTCAGAGTGGTTAATAAAAGTGACAAAAGGCAATGGCAAATCATTAACCTAACCCAAAAGCTGAATTTGACTCCAAATTGTCTTTTACTCCCAGAAAAAACCCCAAGCTCTTTCATACAGTACTGGAAAAAACAGATGTATTTCTAGCCTAGAATTCATTTTTTTTGAGGATGTCTGCACTCTCTCCCATCATCCCATTAACTCGTATAATCTATTCTCCCATCTTAGATGAGAATATTAATACCAATTTATTAATGTCACTTTATTCAGCTGAAGAACCCTGAGGAAATCTGTGTGCAAATTACAAAATAACAATTAGTTCCCAAGCTACTAGTAGAGACATGGTGTCCAATGATAAAATTTATTCTTATCTAGTATTTCATTATAATTTTGCCATGGAGATAATGGAACCTAATATATAGGACCTTGACCTTAAAAACTGGGAATAATAGTGAGACAAAGAAAAATTGCAGAAGTATTTCCACTTACTTTCTATCTGTGAATGTAGATCATTGACTATCACTTGTAGTTGCCCAATTGTCATATCTCTCAGGTCTGTGGGTTTTAAACTTCTCTTCATCAAGCATTCACTTATATGAGGCATATGTGGCAGCTAAAAATAGCATTAAAACATTTAAGGCATGCATTAGTTTTAGCAGCACACTCTTTGTTTGCAACAATCAACTTTCTATGTCAACACAGTAGTAATAACATCGATATTTTTAATAATAATAATAATGATGATGATGATGATGATGATGTAGCAGTGCCTGGAGACAGCAGAATAGACGAGAAAGAACTGAAGAAGATAACAAAATACAAAGACCTACAAATAGAAAGACTGTGGCAAAGGCAAGCAAGAGTAGTACCAATAGTAATAGGCGCCTTGGGTGCAATCTCAAAACAACTGGAGCACCACTTGAACACCATTGGCATTGACAAATTCGCCATTAGTCAATTGCAAAAGGCGGCCTTACTAGGAACTGCTTCCATCTGCGACGATATCTGTAACACCATCAATCATCCACATCAGCCTATCCCAGGTCCTTGGTAAGGACTCGATAGGTAGACAAAAATGCCAAATCCAGTCTAAACATCTGGCTGACTGTGCAATGATCAATAATGATGATGATGATGGAAGGGACCTTGGAGGTCATCTAGTCCAACCCTCTGCTCAGGAAGAAAACCCTATACCATTTCAGACAAATGGCTGTCCAGTCTCTTCTTAAAAACTTCCAGTATTGGAGCATTCACAAATTCTGGAGACAGGTTGTTCCATTAGTTAATTGTTCTGTCAGGAAATTTCTCCTTAGTTCTAGGTTGCTTTTCTCCTTGATTAGTTTCTATCCATTGCTTCTTGTCCTGCCTTCAGGCGCTTTGGAGAATAGCTTGATTCCCTCTTCTTTGTGGCAGCCCCTGAGATATTGTAACACTGCTATCATGTCCCCCCTCATCCTTCTCTTCATTAATCTAGACATAACGAATTCCAGCAACCATCCCTTATATGTTTTAGCCTCCAGTCCCCTAATCATCTTTGTTGCTCTTCTCTGTACTCTTTCTAGAGTCTCAACATCTTTTTTACATTGTGGTGACCAAAACTGGATGCAGTATTCCAAGTGTGGCCTTACCAAGGCATTGTAAAGTGGTATTAGTACTTCACATGATCTTGATTCTATCCCTCTGTTAATGCAGCCTAGCACTGTGCTGGCTTTTTTGGCAGCTGCAGCACACTGCTGGCTCATATTGAAGTGATTGTCCACCAGGACTCCAAGATCCCTCTCACAGTTACTACTATTGAGCAAGGTACCACCTATACTATACCTGTATATTTGGTTTTTCTTGCCTAAATGTAGAACCTTACTTTTTTCACCATTGAATTTCATTTTGTTAGATAGCGCCCAGTGTTCAAGTCTGTCCAGATCCTCCTGTATCTTAAGCCTATATCTTCTAGAGTATTGGCTATTCCTGCAAGCTTAGTGTCATCTGCAAATTTGATGAGTTCCCCATCTATCCCCTCATCCAAATCGATGATGAAGATGTTGAAGAGCACTGGGCCCAGGATAGAGTCCTGGGGCACCCCACTACACTCTTCCCTCCCTGTAGATGCAGTTCCATTGAGGACCACACGCTGAGTACGACCGGTCAGCCAGCTATGAATCCATCTGGTGGTGATGCTGTCTAATTCACATTTTTCTATCTTATCAAGTAGTAGGTTGTGGTCTACTTTATCAAATGCCTTACTGAAGTCCAAGTAAATTATATCCACAGCATTCCTCTAGTCCACTAATTTTGTCACTTGGTCAAAGAATGTAATAAGATTTGTATAGCACAATCTGTTTTTGACAAACCCATGTTTGCTTTTAGTAATGACTTTGTTTGCCTCTAGGTGTTCACTGATTCATTGTTTGATTATCTTTTCCAGAATCTTCCCAGGTATTGAGGTCAGGCTGATTATATTATATTAAAGTGTCCTGAACAGTGCACATAGAGGTATCCTCGACTTACAACATTCATTAAGTGATCATTCAAAGTTACAATGACACTGAAGAAAATGACTTTTGACAATTTTTTACACTTACAACCCGTTACATCCCCATGGCTATGTGATCAAAATTCAGGAGTTTCGCAACCGGCATGTGTTTATGATGACTGAAAGGTCATGTGATCCCCTTTTGAGACCTTCTGACAAGCAAAGCCAATGGGGGAAGCCAGATTCATTTAACAACCGTGTTATTAACTTAACAACTGCAGTGATTTACTTAACTGTGGCAAAAAAGTTGGTAAAATGGGGCAAAAACTCACTTAAATACTGTTTTGTTTAGCAACATAAATTTTGGGCTCATTTGTGATAATAAGTCGAGGACTACCTGTATAAATTCTTGGTTCCATATCAGTGCACAGAATATATAGTCTCACAGAATTCTTTATTGGCCAAGTGTGATTGGATACACAAGGAATTTGTCTCCAGTGCATAAGCTCTCCATGTACATACAATAACAAAATGATAGGTCACAGATCATAGCTACAATCATTGATCATAATGATTAAAGATTGTGTAGGGGGCACATATTAGAAATATGTGTTAAGGAAACTCCCTAATCACTAAAACTGTGTATTGATGCCATTCACACTTGCAGCAGAATCTGATGGTACTGTACTTAATGGGCCATAGAATTTTAGATTGAAGAGGGAGGAGTATCTCTTCTATGAAACAGGGAAATGTAAAACTGGCATGTGCAAGAAAAATTTGAAGGCTGAGAAAATGTTACCTTCATTACCTCTTTTATCTCACCACTTTTGCCAGCATTGGTACAAGTAGTCCTTGACATACAAAGTGTTGCTTAGCGACTGTTTAAAGTTATCACGTACCCTTCAAAAGGGTACTTATGACCTGGATTTGAATGTCTGTCCCCTGTCACATGAATGCATTTTGGGCGCTCATTTTTTTGGATATGTGCAGTGATCACCTGAAAATTTATGATGCTTTTGCCAGAACTTGGTGTTTACTTCTGGCTTTCCACAAAAGCCACTCAATAGTAAACAATGGTTTGTCATTATGGGGTACTGAGCGTAGATTAATGAGAAAAAGAAAAGATTTTCCACAACTGCAGTATCAGGCTGCAGCATAACAAAATTCCCAAAAGCGAAGGGGGTCTGAATACTTTCTGAATGCGCTGTATATAAAATACAATTCAAATGCAAGTGGTCCTAGGATTATAATAGCAATTGGAACCAGTACTTCCATTACTAAATTATGTGATCATACAACACAAGGTCATGTGACCATGCTGCTTAGCAATGGCATTCCCCATTGCCATTTTAAAGAGAGGATCCCAGATCATTAAGTGAGGGCTACTGAGAGAGCAGGAAGGACTTAACAAGAGTGACTTGCAATCTTCCTTGCTGGTTTCCCCATTGACTTTGCTTGTGGGAGGCTGCAAGGAAAGCTGCAAATTGTGATCATGTGACTACAGTGCATGGCAACCACCATACATGAAATCTGGTTGCCAGGAGCCTAGATTATGATCACATTAGTACAGGGACCTTGCAACAGCTGCAACATTGTCGACATTGTCCCTCCTATTCAGCAGCTTTTGTAACTATGAATGGCTGCTGAACAAACGGCTGTAACTTGAGGAATAACCTTACCTTATTTTAAAAAAAATTCTAAGTGTACAGAAAAAAAATACAAGCACTTTAATTTATAAATACTTCCCTCCACAAAGGTTATGGAAAGTCCAAAAATGTAAGGAAATTAAAGGAATGAATTTTTATGCGATACATACAAGATCAGCTACTGGAGATTTTTTCCTATTCTGTTTTTCCACTTCTACTTGCATTTTGGCCATTGGCTTTGCCATCGCCAGAGCCATTTTGGCTTCAGCTTGAAGTTTCTTTTGTCTTGTGAGAAAATCCATATCATCCAAGGATTCAGATTCCTCCTCAGTAGTATCTCTGTCAGAATAGGAAGAGCTCTGCTTGCTCTAAAAAAAAAAGTGCAAATGTAAAATAAGCATGGACTTACTTTAAGATTTTAAGATCCCACATACTGATGTAAAAAAAGGATTACCTGACTCTGTAATTACTTGATATATGTACAAATAAAAAAAGTCATACACTGATGTAAATAACATAAGTGGGCAATACTATTATATATGTGCGTGTATGTTCATGTACATAAACAAACCTATCTTTGGCAAGTGTATCTGAAGCCTTCTTTGCTTCTTTGAGTTTGTTATCTCTGCCATCTTTGTTCCATTTTTGCTTAGGACTGTTTTTCTTGTTTTAAAGGTTTTTTTCTTGCGTTAAAGTGTTTTAAAGTTTAACAATCTGTAAGCTGCCTATAGCATTTGTATCATCCTTTAACTTGCAGTGGGTAGGGCCACATCAGAGAAATCAACAGGGCGAGCAAGTACATGGGAGTCGAATCCAAAATTAGTTTTAACAATTAACCCCCCAAACTGAAAGTCTCATGTTTTGATGAGAACTTTAATCATAAAAGAAAAGCACTGAATATTATTTAAAACATATTTAAATGTCACTGTCAAATTTAGCCAGCATATTGTGCATCTCTATTCTAGAAGTAGAGAGCTTAGACAGCTGTATAAGGCCTCTCTGTTGCCCATTATTAGCACTGGATTCTCGACAAACCAAGCCATCAAGAGCAGCTGTCCTTGCCACGTATGTAATTCCCAGTGACAAATGAAAGGGTATTCATTATCTTTCATACTGGTATTTCTCAATCTCAGCAACTTTTAAAATATGTAGACTTTAATACCCAGAATCCTCCAGCAAGCAGTTGTGGTTGATCTTAAAAGTCACTTAAGTCAAGCAACATTATTTTAGTAGCTCAATCTAGATACACACAAGTGCCTTGAAAAAGTCAGTCTTTACATTGCCAATGAACGTTACTGTATTAAAGGTATGTTGAAACTGTGGTGGAAGAAGGTGGTTTATCCTTCCCAACTTTTCTGAAGGATCTACATGTGCTTATCAGATCAACAGCAAAACTCACCATAGGAGATAAAGGTGTATCTAGACTAGTTTCAGTCTTGCTGTCATCAGCATCACTATCTTTGTCACTTCCACTGTCATTGACAAAACAAATTTGCAAATTCATCCCACTCTGTAACCTTGAAAAGAAAAAAGAAGAGTGACAGCTATCATTTTCTGCAGGGATGCTAGATGCATTTAATCACTGGAAAGTGGATTAAATGTGGAGCTAAACAGGATTATTTCTAATCTTAAATGTTTATGCTCAAAAGCTATATAGGTACTTTACTGCTCATACATTTAAATAAAATTTAGTCTGTTTAACTTGCATGAAATTGCTAAAAAGATTAGATTGGAACAAATATTTAACAGAAGACTTTTAGTTCCAGATATTACACCTAACTGTTATCGGTGGTTATTAAATCAAATCAAATCAAATCTTTATTATAGTCATAGACAAGCATAGGAAGGAAAAATACAGTTACTAATTATAAAAGGTTAATAATTAATATCTATATGTATACATCTCTATACAGGACTACCTGTAGTTATAATACAGTGAATTCAGAAATTGAAATGCAGGTAAACAAGTTAGAAGAAATGTCAATATGGACTTTACAATTATCATCTTGGGTAGAGGTGGGTATGACATCCGACATTTGGCCTTGAAATTTTATCCTCAGGCCCATACGCCAAAAGGTAGGCAAAATAATCCATACTCCAATAAGTAAGAAAAAGAAGTGAGCAAGACAGTGATTAAAATAAATATGAGCAGCTTCCCATATATTATTTTTTCCCCATGTCACATTAGAAAATAAAATTCTATAGCAATGAATTTTGCTGCAAAGGCTATATCCATGCCTCCAAAGATCACACCTGGCCTTCAGAGTTCACTAATGCTGTACAGGATTAAGTACATCTGTTTATCAAAAGGGAAGAATGCTGACATAAATACTTAGACATAAAAATAAGAGGAAAATATATTGCCCAAATGTTCATACCAGAAAAGTAGCCACAATATAAAATAATGTGGGATTTCAAACAATGAGAAGACTAATCTTGTTTGGTTTCATCAATAATCTGCAATATCTATTTTATAAACTGGGGAAAACTGATATACCAAGTATAATTCTTGGTGGTCTGAGTGATGTAATTCTTATATTAAGAGTTAAGCCTTTTAAGCCTGCTTACAAGTTAATTTTAAAACTGATTTTAATTTTCCTTTATCTGTGAAGCACATTCCTTTTTAAAGGTTTTGGATTTCAACTTGCAGCATTATATCCAGCACTGAAATTGCAGCTCATCACATTTAGAGAGAAAAAGTTAGCTAAAACTAAATTAAGGTAATGTCACCTTAATACAGTGAATTTGAGTAACTGTATTCCCTACACTTTTTATCTAGTCCTACTGTACATCTTAAGTAGAAGGGATCTCTGCAAGACAAATTGCTTGTGCTTTGACTTACAATTGTTGAACCTTTAAAAAAAGCAGGGAAGGAAGGGAAGTGGAATGCCAAACTCATGCCAGTTATGAAGATACCTTAAGCCCCTCTTAGAAAAATGAAATAATTTACCAGATGAGAATATGAAGTACATTACCAGGCCATTGATAAACTAAATCTGGATTGTTAAAGTATTATTCTAATTTTGAAAGAAAGAAGGGAGAAATTACAATGTTGAAAACAATTTACCTGTAGCAATAATAAAAATAATAAAAAATATAATCACTTCCTATTAAGACATGCAAAGAAATGCTTTAGCCACACATTCCTGCTATCTAAACCAATCCTGAGATCAGCCACAAGGTGGCTTATAGTACCTTCTGCAATTTGCAGCATTGATTCATGTTGCAGTGGAATCTACATACATATTAAAGGACTTACATTTAAAATTCAAGGACCAGACATTTATTTGTGTTTACAGAGAGGCACCTGCTAAAGCATTAATAACCTGCATGTGAGTCAGAAATAAAGCAATATTTTTAAAAGCCTATTTCAATACTACATGGTGCTGGCCTACTATAAAACAATTGCTCCACAAAAGTGCTTATTATGAGTCTGATGCTCTTATCATTCTGGATTTATAACCACAGATAGTAGGTTGCATAGAAAGACATGTTTTTACCAGGCATATATGTAATATTCATGTAGGAATCATAATTTATATGAAAATTATTCCAAATCTGTTATTTCATTAAGAACATGAAATACGATGGACAAGTAATCACCAAGCAAAGACATAATAAGCATATGCTTTGATTTATATTATTCCTTGATAGCTCCCCCTCACCCCAAGATTTAATTTTGTATTACTCTTCATGGAAAAGGACAGTAAAATATTACTTTCCATTTACTTTAATGCTTCTTTGGATGTATTATTAATATGCAATATATAATGAATAATTATATGCATATTTTTTATGGTGAACAAGGTTTCCAGTGGATATTAGATCTAAATTTTAAACCTTAGGGCATAAATTACAGATACCCAAGGACTGTTTTCCTCTTTGTTCTAGTATTGTTTGCAAAGAAAAATACTGTAGGTTAATTTCTAGCTTTTTTGCATGAGTTATAATATCCCTGACAAATGTGGAAGTAGAGTCTTAATTTCAGGTATGAAGTAAGGCAATTTTAGGACTTATTTTAGTCCTAGTACCATTTACCTGGGAATAAATTCATAAAGTTTAATAGAAGTTACTTCTGAATAAGTCCACCTCTTGGGTCAGCCCAAAAGCCCATTTAGTTTCACATTCTGTGTATCACAGTCACCATCAGGAAACTCACAATTATGAAATGAGGGCGTGGTCCTCTTTCCACACTTTTCCCTGAAGCTGTGTTTCTGGTGGTACTAGCAAGAGGAATAGCAATTGGAGATCTATTCTCCACATATTTTTCTAGTCCCCATTTAAAATGTATCTGGTGACATAATCAAATCTAACTTTCATAGTTGAAGTAATCATTCCATTAATACTATCAATGTGATTTATGGTTGTGGCTGCTGTTCTTCTGGTTCACCATTTAGCTAACAGATTACTGAATACTTAGGAGAAGCTCACTGGATCAGAAAATATTGATCTTTAGAGTGACTTGAAAGATCCATAATGTGATCCTGAATGAAGAAACTGACCTGATGTATGTCATCAAAATCTGTCTGGGCAAAAATGTGAGTGTCAATTTGATTAAACAATGATGGAATCAGGAATTCAAGCACAGAAGGGGAGAAATGATTGAGGAAGACATGAAATCAGGATATTACAGAGTATCTTGTCTGGGAATTTCATGCCATGAGTTTTTTGTAATACCATAAAGCAGAACTGGGATTCTGTTGTATATTGTCCAACAATCTTACTGTCTGAACTTGTTTAAGAGGCAAGGAGGCATGTCCCTTCCAAATAATTGTGCCTGAATATTTAACGTTGTTTGGTTTATAAGTTAAGTATTAAAATATTTGTTTTTCAGATGGTTTAAAACCTCTATGTCATGAAAAAACCACTAAAACACAAATCAACAATATTCTAAAAGATAGAGCTGGCAAAGGAAGACAGCAGCAAGAAAAAAGTCATTTTAAAAAGTCTTCCAAGCTTTTTTTAATTATATATTTTAAAAGATAACATGAGCACTTTTTGGCACAACTGCATGAATAAAATTGCCATCTAAAAATACTTTCCACTATGGCTAATTAGATTAAGCGGCCAAATATAAAAAGTAAACATTTAGTAACAGAAAATTCTCAAACAAAACATAAGCATTTAATTGCTTATTGGTTTCTTGCTCTAGAGGAATCCCTGAAACTTGGGGAAAAATCTAGTTTCAACTCTAAAAATATTCCAGTTTTCCTGGAATAGTAAGAGCCTATAAGTTATTCAATCTAAAGAAAGTGTTTGTGTGAGTGTATGGCTACCAATAGGTAGCCAATGGTATGTTTATTGCATTCAGATGTTACTGTAGGAAAGAGTATGTTGCTCATGCAAGGCTGTTATGAAGGTCAAAGGCAAGTTACCATCTTGTCTTGAGTGATCCCTTGAATCCTTCTCAAGGAGGTGCAACCTACTTACCGTAGTTTCCGATGATAAGAATGGAAGATTCCTTGCAACATTTTATGGGAACAGAAAAAAACCAAGAATGGTATCAGGACTCCAAATTGCTATTTTGGGGATCAGGTTGAATTAAGTCCACCACAGTAGAAAACGCCTCTAAATTCTTCATGTCTTGCATTATTATGTCACAACCCAAATATCACTGACTACACAACAAAGCAAATATATAATATGATGATTTTCTCAAAGCATAAATTGAAGCTTTATGTCTGCCTCTACCATGCTTTAAACTCTTACCTGCTGAAATGTATTAAAATGGGAAATGTGCCAAGTACTGGGTTAGTTGTTACTCACCGAGAAGAAAGGCTTGGCTTGCCACTTTTACTACAACTTGTATAAATTCCTGGGCCATCATCAAAGAAACTTCCAAGTGCCAGTTTTTGCCTGATAGATTCTCTTTCATTTTTTTGCGCCTAAGGGGGGGAAAAATGTAATTGAGCTACTGATAACAAACCACATTCCTCTTAAACATTTTTTAATTTGTATAAACATCAGAAGTTGTAACTTATAATTTAAAATGAGAGATATCAGAGCAGTTGCAGACACAGAGCTTACTCTCACTGTATCTAGCAAATACTGAATAAATATAAAAACATGTCTAACTGCTCTACAGTAGGCATGTCAAACTGCCGGCCTGTGGGCTGGATGTATCACACCGAAACCACGCCCACCCCGTTGCCAGCAATGAGGAAAAAGTTCCAATACATCACACGATGTTACGTGATGTTGCAAGTTTGACATGCCTGCTCTACAGCTAGAGATGCAAAGAAAAAAGGGAAAAAAATAGATCCCATTTCCCTTTTGGTTTTTAGGCCCCCCACTCCCCAATTTTTTCAAAATGGACAATAAGTTAGGAAAGAATAAAATAATCCTTGAAGTAAATATTTTATTTTAGAATAATGAAGGTAGTAAAATAAGGTGTTCGGATTTCACTCTCTTTTATTGTCCCAAAATGTTTATCATTACAGTATTTGTAATAGTAATGGTATTGGTATCTGTTCTAGGTAACTCACTGAACATCTTTTTGTGTCTGGCCCTATCATATTATTAAGCAATTGGTCATAAGTCAAGAACTACCTGTATACCATTGGCATATATTAACAATTCATGTCCATCTCCACTGATTGTTATATACAAAGCAGGATTTATTTCAAAAATTTCCCTTGCACTGTATCAAAAGCCTTTTCTGCATTTAACAAAACTACCACCACTGATTTTAATTTTAAAAAAAGCATATAACCACAATATTAATTAACAATCTAATATAAAAAGATACTAGTCATTCCTTTGTAAAATAAGGATGGATGTTGAGGATGGATATCATCTGTAATCTACATGGTAGCATCAACATCAAGATAAGATTGCGTCCTCAGCAATAACTTTACCAGTTTTGAAAATTACTATATGTTTCACTGAAAAAGCACAGTTAAAAAGGTTTTATTATAGACCTCCAGAAAATAACTCAACATGTGTCGTATAATGCTTAATAAGATAATAATCTGAACTAAGAACTTTCCCAATTTACATTTGATGTCATAGCATCTATGATTTCTTCATGACATAAAAGTGCAGCTTAATATGGGGAACCATTATGCATTATCTTAAGAAAAGCTAAGTTTAATTTGGCTATTACAAAATAAGAAAGCCCTCTTTTCTCCCTCTTTTTTCTCTTAAAACTGCTTCTTCTTTGCTGATGGTTTTTCTTCAAGTGTTTTAAATGCACTTTTGGAGGACCACTGTATGTACATATGAAGAATTTTCAGACAAAAAAAATCAGTTTAGGGTCCTACTCCAAAGAAGGAGAATATAGAATAACAGAGTTGGAAGGGACCTTGGAGGTTTTCTAGTCTAAACCCCTGCCCCAGAAGCATTATTTGAACAGAAAGGGACAAAAAATATCTTTCGAACATAAAGCAAATGGGAGCTAATGCTTAATATACAGCATTCTAAACAGCTCAAAAAGTGCAGGAATTTTGATTTATACTCAAGAGATGTAGCTCAGAGACAGAATAGAATGACGGCAATCATACATCAATCATAAAATGGCAAGTTTTTAGACCATTGTGTATAACTTCTGGCTTTTTCTTTAAGTGGCCAGAATGGTCTCACTTTCACACTTCTGATGATAGTTTAGCAATGGTCAAAGTGTGGTATCTAAATAGAGAATTATATTCTATAACACTGCAAGCCAAAAAGTATAAAGAAATTAAGAAGCTAAATAAAATTATTTTTTTTAAAAAAAATCTCTATTGCAAGGACGACAGAGAATGAGGTGGCTGGATGGAGTCACTGAAGCAGTAGGCGTGAGCTTAAATGGACTCCAGAAGATGGTAGAGGACAGGAAGGCCTGGAGGAACGTTGTCCATAGGGTCGCGATGGGTCGGACACGACTTCGCAGCTAACAACAACATTGCAAGTAGCCTCCTCCTGTCAAACTTCTGATCAATTAATTGGAAACCCTATCACTCCCATTGCTGATCAGAGCCAAAATACGAACAAGGACCAAAATGGTTTCATGTATGTGTGGGTTATCATCTCAAATGATAAAAATGATAGGTATTATAGATATGCAAGATCTCTGGGAGGGAGCTGAGTTTGAATCCCTTTTTTATCAACATTTAGATTTTTATCTTGTTTATTATAGTTGGAGGCACAATCATCTCAAGCAATTACAGCAAGATCTATTTTGCTTGGTGATTCTGAGCAGCAAATCCATTAGCAACCCTCATTAGTCATGTTACTACAGTACAGAACACCACTAACTGAAATCTATTCCCCATCACTTCTAGGAAATATCTGCAGAGAACATCATACATCTGGCACAGAGCTTTTCTGTCTCAAAAGGTGTAGAGCCAAACAAACTGCAACATGAGGGAAAAATCAATGGTTTTAAAAGCACATTTGCTGAACTTAATAAGCTGGTGTATTCACTTCACCACAAGTGCTGCTACAAAATAAAAGAAACCTCAGAGGTCTCTTTCATTTGATTTTTTTAATCCAATATTCTGCCATCTGTTGTTATGATAAACTGAATTTATGAAGACGGGAAGATTTTCATGCTGGAAGAATCTACAACATTAGCAAAGATATATCTACATATAACATCAATTTAAATATTATTATTATAAATTTATTATTAAAATTGTTGCTGGCATGTTTGTTTGTGTTCTTCAAAATATTTGCCTGCCTTCTAAAATATGCCAGACAAGGACATCTAAATTTCCTTGACATTTCAGAAAATCATTAACATAATTTCTTTTTCTTAACCTGGTTCCTTTAAAATGATTATTGGTTGGCTTAAGAGCAGCTTAATGTATTTTTTATCTTGCTGTAACCTATTTTATATACTACTATTCTTGGATTTGTTGATGATGAAAAGTGGCATTAAATGCTTTTAAAATATAAAGGGACAAATTAAATATTAAAGCAATGTAGAGTAAATGCAAACAGAGCAACAACCACACATTCAAAATGGTATCTAACGAGACAGAAGAAATTAGGATCATTAATATCTTTATAAAATGGGAGACAGTTAAGTGTGAAGACCAGTCGTAAAAGATCTTTGGCTGTAACAAATAACCACAAGCAGAAGATGAAAGAGATATTAGCAAATAATTTTACATATAATTTTTAAAAGAAATGTAAATGCATTTATGGCTCAACAATTGTTAGTTTTAGTACTGAAATCCACTGTGTTTTTCCAATACTGTACAGTATAAAGCAAATGTTATATGTGCTTATCAGATGTTTGGTAATTATACTAGGATTTTTGGCAGTAAGTTCACAGTTCAATAACCCAGGCCAAATCATTCCAACGATCAAAATGTTATCTATTATATCACAATTACAAGTCTGCTGGTAATTATTTATACATTGTAAAGTTGTTTCATGGGTCATTTATCTACTTTTTAAAGTGTAGATATTTTAATTCCTAGAAGTTTGAGATCAGATTTTAACCTCCAAAAGGCTTAATGGCTCTTTTGTTATAATGGACTAATCAGGTGCCAAATAATTATAGTTAAGTTTTTAGACTCATAGATAAAGCCAATAACTAACAAGGAAGCACTGTCACCAGTATATTCTATTTATGGCCAATGTACTCTATTTACAAATTCAGTATTTGGATACATGGGATCCTTAAGACATTTTCCACGATATATTAGACCTTGATCCACATGGAAGCCAAGAAAAGACAATTGTATGTATGAAGGCTGTTTTCCTATAAACACAGAGGATCATAATGGAATTAAAAGGGTTTTTAATGTGTTCCATGGTCAATATAATAGAATTTAGGATGAAGACAGCCTAATCAGCTGGGATCTTTCTCATGATACAACAGTAGTGTTATCTGTGTTATCATAATCTGTTACAGGTCCATTTCTTTTATTTCATTTACAAAATATAGATTGTTATTACATTTCAAGTTCTGGAACCAACCAGATAAAGTTTTAACATCTCTTTAATCAAAATTGCATATCAAACACAAACCACACATTACTGATTTGAGTGGAAGTGCAAAATATGCTCTGCTGTGAAAGGCAAGAAGCTGAAGAAGGAGGGAAAATGTCAACTGAGCATGGAATTACATTTTAATTGGACCATGGCCTTGCTCAAAGCAACCCAGTTGTTTATGAGTCAGATCTGAATCTATCTATAAAGTCATTCATTATTTAATGCCTGCATGGTCATTCACTTTGGACAGTTTCAGTACAAGATCTGTAAAAACAATAACTGTCCAGTCATATCAGATCAACTAAGTGGGCGAGGGAAGCCTCTGTGGAAGACTCATGTAGCCTTAAGACATCCACCTTCAAAGGCTACACATTCCTAACATCCTTGCAATGTTCTTCATTTATGGGACTGAACTCATCCCATTTGTATAGACTGGTTGTATTTATTATCAGGAATATTGATATTATGGAATTGAAAGTGAACAGATCTGAAAGCCCGCTGACAGGAACTATAGAGATTTCTACTAGACCTGTAACTCTCTTCCTAATTTTTGTGCAGCTTTAATTTCCTTCTCTAGTTAATACCTGTATTTTGATAAATAAGTAAAAATGTATTATAATAGTTTAAAGAAAAGGTTATAGAATTCTATGGATTGAGACAGATTAGCACTTAGCAATACCACTTACAGTCCTCTCTAAACAGCATACAGTCAGCATATTGCCCCCAACAATTTGGGTCCTCATTTTATCAACCTTGAGCTGACAGAGAATTGAACTGCTGGCACAGCAGAATTAGCTGCAAAACTGCATTCTAACTACTGTGCCACCTTGGCTCTTATTTTTATTTTATTTTATTTTAATTCCATTTATATCCCGCCCTTCTCCGAAGACTCAGGGCGGCTTACAAGCTTAGCAGTAGCCTTCATTCTAGGTATATGCCTGCTTATTAGGGCTTTCATACACCCCCCAAGCGGCATTATTACAAAGTCAGCTTAATTGCTTGGTGTTAACACCAATTTGAGCAATCTGAGCTGGTTTGATGGGTTAGGGTTGGGGTTTTAATGTTTTTAATTACTGTTTTAAACTTGGGCATAATATTTAATCGTTTTTTAACTTTTGTATTCCGTTTTTATATTTATTGCCCTGTACACCGCCCTGAGTCCTTCGGGAGAAGGGCGGTATAAAAATATAATATATATAAATATATAAATATAAATATATATATAAATTGCCCCCAAGATTCTGGGTCCTCATTTTACCTACCTCGGAAGGATGGAAGGCTGAGTCAACCTTGAGCCTGGTGGGATGCGAACCTGCACTAATTGCAGGCAGCTGGTGTTACTTAAGTAGGCATTAGCCCACTGCTCCACCAAGGCTGGTTTAAGCCACATGGGAGCAAGATCCTGTAGACATGTCTCTCAGAAACAACTACTAAGGCATTTTCATTTGGTGTCATGTCTTCGCTCCTCTATGTAGCTTCTAGTTTCCAGAAAGTTTCTATGTATACGTTTTGCTGATTTTATTAAATACTCAGATTTTGTAATCGTTGCTATCCATGACTTCTATTTCTTGTTTGCAGTAATATTAGAATATGTTTTCTAATGTCCTTAATAACCATAGGATATCTTACAAAAATATGATCACAATCAAAAAGATATCTTTGTGTTAGTTCTTTCCTCCTGAATCAGAGATGAAGAACAGTTCCTGCCATCGCATCCAAGAAACATAGTTTCCCAGTTTTCTTGGAAACTTTCAGGAATACTAACCATTTTATCACTTTTCAAGACATAGGTAGCTGCTTCATATTTCTAAAAAATACAATTTTAGGCAAAGATTGGACTTTGCCTCAATTCAGGAACATAACAGAAATTCCCATATCCAGCAGTGTTTCTAGTCTGACCTCTAATTATATCATTTCCTATCAATCTATTCTAACTTTTTGAACTGTCAGTAGTTTTGGTAATCTAATTTTTACAGATTTGACAGAATGAGAAGTCAAAATAACATGACTAACAGTTGAGGAAAACTCCAAAAAATTATGGGTATTATTTCCAATAATGTTTCTTGATAAGCTTGAAACAAAATTTAATGGGTAAGTTTTATTTTTGCTTTTTGCCATGTTTCAAAAATGCTGCTGACTCATTCCTATCATTCTGTCTGAGCTGTTAAGGAAAGCTTGATCTTCACAAAAGCTAGCAGGTTCACTCAGCAGCAATTATAGATGAGAAAATAATTTTACCAAGGCTTTTAAAGTATGCTTTATTCCATATATTACTAATATATTTTATGTATTACTAGCAAATATTCCTACTGAGCTATATACAGTTTCTAGAGAGATCATAGAAATATGTCGACATTTATACGGACCAGGCAAGTTTCTTATTAGCATTTTTTCCCTTCTCCCCTCCCCCCCAGATGCTAGAAGCATTTTGTGAATGTTTGCATAGTCACATCTCCAAATGCTCTACATCAGCCTATCATTTACAGCATATGGCTGTAATATTATCAGTCCACAGAATTTAGATCAAGACAAATTACACATAATATATTGTACATAATCTATAATTCAATAGCATTTATATGTTCTTTATTTAAAAACAAATGAACAAAGCAAACAATTAGAGTGCCTTTTTTAGACCTTTGGGAATATGGAATCCACTTAACCAAGTGAGAAATCTTTCAAAAGTCTAGACTCCAACAATATCAGTTTGGAGAAAACAACCCTTTCCAGTATCACAATTAGAGTACACCACTGGGTGATTTTTTCATGCTTTATATGGAAAAAAAATGATCCTAATATTATAAATGAACAGATTTAGATTTTTTGTCCAGAAGCATGAAATTGTCTTATAGTTCATGAAGTCAGCAATTTACCTGGCCAAGTATTTCATATAATTCTTATTATCAGTCTTCTTGGATTGTAGAGTGTTCCCAGTGCTGTAATAGGATATGCTATATACCCTTTCTAAGGATGGACAGTATGCTCAATCTGATTTTAAATTGTAGTTCTACTGCCTGAAACATTTGGATTGTATTTGGACTTTCTTGCTACTTTTTTACAGTTTTATCTTTTGTTATTTATTTACTTGATGAACAATTCTGAAATATACAAAAACTTGTATCTACTTTTGTGCCATTTTATATGGCTTAATAAAGATGTAATACATGGAGGTTGACTCAACTTTGTGAAGTTATTTCTTATGTTTGTTTCTTTTGATTTAGTTTTCCATTAAACCAATCAAATTTATGTGGTGTCTTAAGAGTAAAAAAAAATAACTTGGTGGCACAACATCATCAAACCAAACAAACTCTTTAAAATACAAAAAAAAAAATCTTAGTTACTTCAAGAATAACAAAATGAATTCCCTGGAAATCAACTTTTCAAATCTATGAAGATAGTATATACAGATAGCAAATATGTTTAAAAACTTAGAACAGATATGCAGGAAACAATTGCTGACAACAACAAAAACTAACTTTTTGCCCTGTAATCATAAGGAGGATAAACTTCAAATACATAGTTTGATGTGAAGACCGCCGCCATGTAAGTAAAGTTATTTTTAAGTGTGCCTGTTATTACCAGCCATTGAAAATTACTATATTTAAAGTTCCATATCATAGCTGGCATTTTTTTTTCAAGACATGCCAGTATAACAGTTTATAGAAATCTCTTATACTCTAGCAAACCCACTCCTATTCAGTTTGAAAAAATTATATTACCTTAAAAGTAGTGAGGGTAAAGAAAAGAAGATAAGTTCTTTTTGCAAGTCTTAAACACGCATCAAAACAATCTTCAAATGCACTGTGGAATTTTCTTTAGCAGGTTGAAATTTACAGGAACGTACTCTTAACAGCTAATCTTAATCCAGGCTGGATACAGCTAGGTATTATGTAGCTTAACCAAGATTCTGAACTCAGTAAATGCTGAACCCGACAATAAAAAGCATTCTATGGCAAAATAAAGAGACACTGTGAAGAAAAATACATGTTTTGCAGCCTTCAAAGATGATATACAAATGGCTCGCTTGCCCCAGCTTTTTGGCACATGGCTTTCATTTGTTTCTTTTCCGCAAAAATGGAACCATTGTGCCAAGACAAAAGAGCTCTTTCCTTCTCTTACCTTTTTATAATTTTCCTCCATATCCAAACTGGATATTTCAGTGACAATGTCATCCATTCCATTACTGTCAAAATGCATTCTTTAGTGATTGAAGACCAAAACAGTTAAAAAGAAAGTAACATTCTCTTACACTTCCTGCATATCTGGATCCAAGTCTCCCTTTTCACAGGTTGCTCTCCAAACTTTCCTAAGTAAGGGGCATTTAAAAAAAAGGCCAGGAATTTCAGATGTCTTCTTCATTAGAAGAACTTCCTGATCTATTTCTTTTCACCTCGATGGAAGAACAGCTTCCATTTCCAAAAGAAGGTCTCATCGTTAATGATGCTTGAAACAGTCTTAGCTGTTGCTATCACACACACCTCTGAACTATGCTGTTAGAATCCACTCCAAAGCAGCCTTCTTTTTGCCTAATAAAGGCAAGTCTGCTTTCATTAAACTGAAACCGGCTTCTCTGCTCTTGGAACGCAGAAAGCAACAGTCTTCCTCCAGTCCCTGGTAGTTCAGGATAAAAATAGATGGAGGCCTGCCTAGCAGACTACACCAGAGCAGAGGGAGGAAGGGGTGGGAGAAACAAAAGCCTAAATGATAGCCTCCTATTTTAAAAGGTATAAAAATCAAAGATACAGGGAGGTTAGTCATAAACCAGGGAACCAAAGGATGCACGTATTTGTAATAGAATTACCAAAAAATATATATCATAAAATAGAGTTAGGCATTCCAAACTGCACAGGATTCTTAAATCTCTCCCTGCCCCAACCATCATTTCTTAAAATTAGTGGTACTGTTTCCTGCCATTTTTGACAGAGGAAATAAATAGAGTGTAGTTTAACTTCAGAAGTACACAAAACTGTGGTCCTACCCAGGGGTTTGGCACAGTCCTACTAGTGACTCACCCATTTTAAGTGTATAAAAAAACATGGCCCATCCCTGTCCTAAAAATATACCTACGTATCAGTAATAGCTGAAGGAACTCTCCCCACTACCATGGAAATTCAGCTTGCTGTTATTCATGTTCAGAAGCATAGGACAGTAATTCAGAATCAGAGTAGCTGCTGTATATTCAGGAATGCTGAGGCTTATCTCCCAGTTTTTTTAAAAACAAAATTTCAGTTGCCTGAGAGTTGCCTTTATCTTGTTTGATTGATCTCCTCAGACTGTGGTCAATTATTAGATCCTGCCTTTATTTTTTAGATCTCAGGGTGGTGTATGTAATACTCTCTTCCTCCAATTTCTTCATGACAACTTTGTGAAATGGGGTGGGCAGATGGAGAGAAATTGGTCTGAAGTCACTCAGCCAGCTTCCATGCCTAAGGCAATAAGTTTTCTGCAATAATGAACCAGCTTCTTTTTCCTCTTTTTTTGTTTGCTTCTTTTTCTTTCGCCCTTTTTTTGAAAGCCCACTTTTGATGGATAGCTATGACTGATAATCTTAGATAATAGCATAAAAAAACTATCAAATTAGAAATTTGCCACTCCAATTCACAGTACAGGTTTTTCACAGTACAGTTAGTCTTCAACTTACGCCCAAAATTTCGGTTGCTATGTGAGACATTTGTTAAGTGAATTCTGCCCCATTTTATGACCTTTCTTGCCACAGTTGCTAAGTGAATTAGTGCAGTTGTTTAGTTAGTAATATGGTTGTTAAGTGTATCTGGCTTCCACATTGACTTCGCATGTCAGAAGTTTACAAAAAGTGATCACATGATCTCAGGACAATGCAACCGTCATAAATTTGAGTCAGTTTCCTATTTTCCTAATTCACTTTTTCACTTTTCCTAATTCACTCTAAAGCTTTCCCTGCGCAGAGCCTTAAGTAACACCAGCTGCCTGCAATTAGTGCAGGTTCTCATCCCACCAGGCTCAAGGTTGAGTCAGCCTTCCATCCTTCCGAGGTAGGTAAAATGAGGACTCAGATTGTTGGGAGCAATAAGCTGACTTTGTAATAATGCTGCTTGGGGGGGGGCGGTGAAAGCTCTAATAAGCAGGCATATACATAGAATGAAGGCTATTGCTAAGCACATTGATTTGTGCTTTAAATTGTAAGTCGCCCTGAGTCTTCAGAGAAGGGCGGGATATAAATGGGATTAAAAAAAAAAAACCAAATGGGAGATCCGCTCCAGGTTTTCCAGCCAGCCGGCCCAGTTCCTGAGTCAAATGTGTCCTTAGAGCTAAGCAGCTGTTCTGGCTGGCATTCCCCACCTGCCTTTCAAGTTGCTCTTGCATTCCCCACCTGCCTACAGCTGCTGTTCAACTTTAGAAGGAAAGACCCCCAGACCCCAGCCTGTAAAAAATCACAGACTGCAGCTTCTACTCCAATTGGTCCCGCTTTCCTTGCGCAGACTAAATGGAAGATCCGCTCCAGGTTTTCCAGCCAGCCCTGTCCCTAAAGTTTCAGCACCCAGCGTATAAGACGACCCCTGACTTTTGAGAAGATTTTCATGGGTTAAAAAGTCGTCTTATACGCCGGAAACTACGGTAATTACAAAGTATTGGCACTTCAAAAGTGAAACCAAGTCTGAAGACACACGTAACAATTCCCCAATACAAAGTTAAGAAATCCCACCTCTAAAGCTATGCAAGCAACTACGTTCCCCAATACATCTACTTGGGCTTTGCATGAAACGCCCAGCCAGCAGTCTCAGCAGCAGCCGATGACCTTGGTTCCCACGGGACAAAAGATTATTCTGACTAGTGAAGCACCTGGCAATCCCCCCTTCCCCCTTCAATGTGTCAACTGAAAATGAATAGGGAAAATGGCCACAGCCATGCTCATTTTCAAAGTTGACAGATCATATGTCACTTTTCTCAGTGCTGTTGTAATTTTGAATGGTCACTAAATGAACTGTTGTAAGTTGAGGACTACCTATACTTCATAGACAATCTTCCCTCTAGAACTAGAGTCTAAGTCCTTGGTTCAGGGAGTTGCTCAAAATAATTTTTCCCCTGCACCTTGGAAACATTACTGTTCCATAGCAAAGAACAATCAATTCACAGAGACAAAAGTCTTCTGGAATGAACAGGTGCCAGTTCCTGCAGTGCTTGGGATTTTTGTTAGTCTGCTTGAGCAAACATTTTGGAGATGTTTTGACATTCTTCACAGCTTCTCCAACTGGACATCTGGAGTTGGTTTGGCTTTCCCACAAAACTTCAAAGCATCCCACTTTGATGTGCTGCCGTTAGTTAATTTCATAATAGTAGCTCTTTATTTCCCTTTTGATCTTGTGCAAACTAACTTTACATTATCCTTAAGATTCCAAAACAGAAGATAACCAAAGCAGAACTGCCTGTGAGAGAAACTCTTGTTTCAAATTAAGTATTGTTCTCAAAATGTTAGTGAATTACATTACACCAGCATGAAGAATCTGGGTAAAGTGATGTGGGTTAAGTCACCTTGAGACAAATTTAGTTATTAGTTGTTTAATTTTTATCATTTCATACAGAGTTGGGCAGTCCTTTGGCCTAGAGACCACATGGGACCTGTTAGCACCCCTTTTTAAACAATTGCTAACAACACTGCAATGTCAAATTCACTGAAAATTGAGAGGCACAACTATAATTGTGAGTTCTCATGCTGATAAAAAAATCAGGAAATGGTCATATTAACAGCCAGCTGTAAGCTTTTCCATTATCAGTGAAAATACCTGTTAATATTAATGGATCATAGGAACCTATTAGAAAGAAGGTTAAAAAAAGGTCACTGCCCAAATTCTTGTAACCCTATCTCTTTCATCTCAATAAATCAATCATAATCAATTTCTCCAAAAGAATTACTTTTTTGATTGAGGCAACTGCCAAAAAGCATAACAACAATTTTCAATGCTTTTGTGTTAAAATAAGCAATAAGATATACTCAAAAAGTTATCTACACCTAACAATAAACAAGTGCCATTTATGATTTAAATTATACTTTTGTGACTTGATGTTTGAGAGGTATCTCAGCAACCTTGACACCTGTTTCATTGAAGAAGTCCCTTTCATGCTGTTATCTTTTATTGGAAGGGTAGGAAGACTTATCACCAGATATTACGAGTATTTTGCTTCAGACAGGGGTTGGAAATGGGATTCCAGATACTGCAAAGCCACCATATTCAGAACCCATAACCAGCAACCAGCAGCGAAAATTCAGCTACTTCTGAAGAACTTTATTCTTCAACATAAGCTGTAAGATGTTTCCTCAGACAGTTTAGACAAAAAGACATTATTTCTTTAACTCAGCCTTTTCCAAGTTACTATTGTTCAGATGTGTTGGCAGAACTTCTATCTGGAAATTCTAGTCCAAACACATCTAGAATATGGTACCAGTTGGCAAATGTAGTTTCAGTGAGGGATGTTCAGACATTCTCCTTGTTCCATTATGGTTTTTACTGTCATTGAATAATTATGATTGCAAATGAATATACAATAAACTGCATTTTGTATATTACTGGATTTTGCTCAAGGTCAGCTTAGTTTCCGGCATGACTGAACTGAAATTCAGAAAAGTTTCCATCCATTTTGTATTAACTGTAGGCCAATGTTTTGGCTGAAATAAATCCAAACTTGTTTTTTTTTAAAAGAAGCTATTTCTATTGCCCATGGTTTAAAATTTACCTTTTCTAAAGAAACAGTTAAGATTAGTGACAGAAAATTAGGATCAACAAAATGCTATGATCCATTTATTCAGAACCTTCCAAGCTTGTTCTGTTACACTTAACGGAAAAGATTAAATGACCAAGTCAAATAATTACCAAAGTTTATGCCTGTAATGGTTAGTCATGATTTTCAGAAAATATGAATGTAATGTTCTTGGCATTTAATCTGCTAGACCTAATCAGCCACAAAGGAAAACATAGAGAAGAATAATGAACATGAAACAAAAAAGAAGAAACTGTTTTAGGATTTTCTAAGTTTCTAGTGCAATTGAGATTTTAAATACTGTATACAAATATTGCTTTATATATCTACTTATGTCTATTTTAACTGTTTCAGATCTGAACATAAGGCTTCCATTGCAATGGGTAAAACTATTGTGAATGACCCACTTAGTAAAATAAAATTAATTGTGATATGAATGCTATTTATGTACCAAAATACCAGTAAAACTACTATTAACATTTCCCTTTCAAATTAAATACATAGGAAATATTTAATCCTACAGTACATTTACATCAATTGTAAAAGACTTAAAATCTCTAGGATGTACCATTCAAACGTTTAACAGAAGAAGACATGCATTAGTATGCTGGGCAAGCTAAATTCAATTATTTTTCTTATAGACTTCTGTGTAATTACTTTCCTGCATATAGGAATTATGTTAATATGCTTTACTTTTTTTATGGCTCCCATCTTCACAGCTGACGCAGTCATTTCCTAGTGTTACTAAAATTAATTCTTCCTTTTTCCTGTTCAATTACTAGGCAAACAAAAGATAAATCTGCTCATTTTGTGAAAACTCTATTCATTTACCAAGGTGGAGACTTAAAAGTTTTATTAGCTAAGAATGTTAAAATACTGCATGACAAAATCTTCCTAAGGTACTGATGACAACTTTTAAAACTTATCATATACTTTTTTGCATTTAATCAGTGTAACAATAGCAGAAAATTTTGTATTTTTCTGTGAGAATAATGTGTGGTAATTGAATAACATGTTTCTTATTGTCACAGATTGTCCAAGTCATTATTGATCATGCTAATCAGAATTTCCTGTTTATCATATTTTACGTTTTTGCCCAATGATGCAAAGTATTCATATCAACACACTCATCTTCATAAACAACTTGCATTTGTCAATGAATTGCAATTGATTTCTATCACAGTTAAAAAAAAAAAGATCAATCATGGCACGCTCCAGACTTATGATTGTATGCCTCCCAGAGTTACCTTGTGGTAAGATGGGCGGCCAGTAAATGTTAGAAATAAATAAATAAAAATAAATAACATATTTTCTTAAAGACGGTTCCTACTAGTAAAACCCAAAGAACAGGTGTTAAAAAACATGTCAGAGTTACTGCCTTGTGTTAATGACCTTGAGCTAATGCCCCAGTTTTACACTGAAGATAATTTTGAAATTTATTAAGTCTGCTTGACTTTATTTTTTAAACTCTTATAATACAAACCTATCTCAATAGTTAGAATTGGTGCATAGTTTGTTTATATATATAAATCAACCTTCATGTATATGCTGCCCATTTTTGATCTGGTTTGGTATACATTAGGGAAACATTGGAAGTGGCTTCAATGAGGCATTTTCTGCTACAGTATCAGGGGAATCCTTCAAGTATGTAGATAATATGTTTTGCTTCAAAGCCTCATTGGTGCTCAATGCTTATTTTTTCTAAACATCTTTGAACAGAGTTTGTCATCAAAGTTTCTTCAATAAATTTGGTTAATTTATAAGAGAATGAAGACTAGGAATATATAGCCTACTTTACAATGAAGTGAATTAAAAAAATTCCTTCCTTCCTTCCTTCCTTCCTTCCTTCCTTCCTTCCTTCCTCCCTCCCTCCCTCCCTCCCTCCCTCCCTCGGTGTCATGATAATGAAGAGCATTTAAACACCCTGAGTTTTAAATAAATGAAAACAAAATACCACAATGGAAACAAGTCCATAAATGATCTGGAGTCAGGTAAAAGTATGAAGATATCTATATTTGCAGAATAATTCTGTGCATATTTATGTGTGTATGAAAATCCAAGTAGACTAATAAATTTCAAAATTATATTTAGTGTAACGCTGGGGCATTCCTATATACCATCGGTTATACACTAATGGATTCTGTATGTGTTGTGACAATGTAACAGACTGGAGAACAGCCATGAAAATGTCAAAGGAGATAAGAATGGTAAAAATTCTTCTTAGGAATTGTTGGAAAGCACTGTTCTAAGAAAATGTCCAGTACAATAACAACTTCTTATAAGGTTTAATTTTTGGTACCCTGGTCATTATCACTGCACTTCTTTGAATCTAATCCAATTGCTCTGAGTCCTTCTTAATGTGTGAATCCAGACTGGGCTGCCAGCTAAGATAGGGTTTGACTGAAATAAATAGACTGAAACTATTTCTGTTGATGCAGTCAAACATTGAACATTGCTGGCTCATATAAATACCTTTAACCCATTTTTTTTCCAGTCTGCCAAGATAATTTTGAAACTTTGGCCACAAATGGGTTTACACATTGGACAAGCTGTCATGCAGTTTGGTGTGGATATGCATAGATTTCAATCTAGGCTTTCTGGTTTACAGGAGATCAGGATTAAAGTAAGTTATTGTTAAGTAGTGAAGTGGGCACTAGAAATCTTTTGCAGTACTTTCGTGGCTGGGAGCAGAATTGTAATAAGTATGAGAACCACAACTTTCAGCCACCCCTTCCCTTGTAGAGTTTGATTTTAGGAAGGGATTCTTTGTTTATAAACAATGTATAGGCTATGTTTGGTTGTTTCCTGTTGAAATTGAATTGGGGTCAGAGATGACTTGCAGTGTACTTGTTGCCTATCTCTGGCTTAGCGTAAAGAATGAACTCATCTAAGTACTAATACATGTGCAGCCTTATTCAGTTTGGTTCTTTCCAGATTTGTTAGAATGTAATTGTAATAATTCATTAGCCATCATTCATAGACCATAATAAAATCACCAATGGAACAGTGATTTTACAAACTGACTTTGGTCCAGACATCTATATTCTTTATTGGTAGAGAAATTTGTACTTGAAGAGATATATCAGTACACAGAACCTCTAAAATCAAGTTCTGCTAAAACACACATTCAAAACTCAAGCAATGCAGAAGCAATGCTTCTAAACAAAAGAAAAGATTACATTTTACATATTTTTTTTATCCTGCCTTTATTAGTTTTTATAAATAACTCAAAGCAGCAAACATATCTAATGGTCCTTTCTCCTCCTATTTATTTATTTATGCACTGGTATTGATTGCTCTCATCTCTGCTTGCCAAAAGCAGACAAACTGAAATAAAAATTCAACAGTTGACTTTAAAATGTTCATTTCCAGCAAATACATCTTGGAGCTATAGTACCTACACAACTGGTTCTAATGTTAAAAAAATCCCTTCTCCTACATGTACTATGTATGTTTGAAGCACTGCTTTCTGTTGGTTTAGCCTAGTACTAATATTTCCTCTCTTCATGGTTGTATATATCTCTGGTTAGAGAAACAGGCAATTGTATGGGGTCTGTGAAGGCATTTTGAACATTGTAAGTATTTCATAGATACTCAAACAAAATGGCCACCCTGGGGTGGACGTGGTTGTTTGCAAAATGAGTGCCATGGTGATCAGACTGTTGTAAGTCATGTACCAGAAGTAAAATGGCTGAGTTCTGCTCTCCATCCATTATATCCCTGTGATTCCCTTATCTTTTTTTTATGGAAAAGCAGACATCAAAGAAAAACACTGGGTTGCAGCCATCCAGCATTATTTATTTATTTATTATCCATCCATCCATCCATCCATCCATCCATCCATCCATCCATCCAAAATTCTGAGGGGGCTTCTGTGCAACCAGAACAATCTTGTAAACAAGGTGGAGATGGCTTTGTTTTTCTGTATTTAATTTCCCATTCTTTTTTAAAAAAATTAAAGCAATCCCAAAGAAAGCAATGAATCCTTACTTATAAACCAGAATTTACATAAGCAATTCATTGATCCATGCAGACTTTTCCCCCTCTCTGTATGAAGAGGGAGAGTTTTGTATGGAAAAATAACCTAGGCTAATAGTTTACAAGCCCACAGCAAGATTCATTTTCGAAGCTGGTTTACTAATCCTGGCTTGTTTAAACAGCATAAAATATCATCTCAGTTTTGAACCTCATACGGAATTCTCTCATTTCTATTGTTTGTCCATTTGGCACATAGAAAAGGGAAAAACCAGGTGATACATTAGTTTGTGGCTATACATCACTTATGGCTATTAAGTCACAATTCATGGATTATTATGATAATATAGGGAGGGAAATCAAAGTGTAGAAATGTCCTTAGTGACTTTTGGTTCTACATCAAAAATAAATGAAGAGTCTAATGTTTGAATAGCTTGTTTTAAAAAGGATGAAGCACTATATTTTAATAGCACATAGCTGTTGACTCAATGCATCTAGAAAGATGATGCAAACAAGGCATTTATTATCTACCCACAGATGGCAGTGATAGCAGCTTTTAGGATTTTTCCTCCTCTCCATGAATGAAGCAGCTTTTGCTGCTTGCACTGTGGGAATCTAATCATATTATCTTTCAATTGGACTCTAAAATTTAGATTCTGTATCACGGTTGGGTTAAAAATATGAATTAACATAATATTTCTGTTTTTTCCTTAGCTTAATAATGGTGTGATAAACTCTTTTTGTTTTTAAAGTAACTTTGATTACTACAAAGATTTTATCTGTTAACGTACAATTTATATCCATACCAAATTCATTATGCCAGACAACCAAACTTTAAAAAACAAACTATGTAAAAATCTGTTTGCTCTAATATCTCTGATGGTACTCAGTGTACTTTCTGCTAATCAAACTTGCTAAAGAACTGAGTTCTTTTTCAAAAGAGACAAAAGATGACCTTTTAACATCAACTAGAATTCAAAATATGGCTCTAGAAGAATTCTTTGTGACACAGCTGGGTATTTATTAACAATTAAAAAGCCAGTTGTTTATCCCTACACTGTCCTTAAATAGCATTATCTTCTTGCATTTCCATCTAAATTATTATATACAGGGACATATCTTTTAAAATAAAGTATAATGTCAGATTTATCCTATATCAACTTTTCTTCTATAGTTGTCCATTTGTCTAAACAAACTGAAAACATAAAATACATTTTTAAAGTGTGTGGAGCACTATATAAACTAACATACCTACTAAAAACCCACTGAAATATTCCACTATAAAGAAACCATAGGGAAATTCCGATTAAAAAAAATCTGAGTTTGGTTTAGTGTTTTATATTGCTTTGATGATTTTTTCCACAACATTCATTCTTTATACCACCTTCCAATTACACACAGCCTAAACACAATACAGCTCAATACCTCCTACTGGAGTCTTGAAAGGTCCCTGTACAAAAAGATATAAAATGGTAGAATATTATTTGTCAAAACTGTATGCTATCTACATTTTATATGTTTTGTTTTTGAAGTGTTATAATGCTCATAGGAAAACCAGTAGTAACGTTCTTTAGAAAAGAAGCAAGCGACTTCTTTCTCCCGAGGTCAGTAGTAAGAAGTAAAGGTAAGCACTATAATCAAAACACAGATTTTAAAGATAAATAACAATAAACGTTTGATGCAGCTTATTGGCATATTTCTTGCTAGTTTAAAATCCACGTATATTGATGCTGATGACAAGCTAAGGAGAACTGGAATGCATAACTCCTATAACAGATATATACTTTAACAATATTTATTTTTTTATCAGTTAACCATTTTCTCTAAATATCCTCAACACAGCCAGTAACATCCTCTCGTATATGGAATAAACTGAAATCTTATCAGTTTTTCAACCCTAATGAAATGCAATTAGGAAGCAGCACTAATTATTATTTTGTCCAGAGTTGTTTTCATTCACTCTGAGCAGGCACATAGATACTGATTTAGCAACAGATACTTAACAACCAACTACCTTAAAGAAAAATATGGATTATTTTCCTTCCTGCTCATCAAATCCCCTAGCAGCTGCACTGAAAAGAAAAGAGGATAAGCTTAAAAAAAGAAAAGAAAAGAAAAGCTATTCAGTTTTGCAGTAGCTGAAAAGAAGCAACTTGCTGCATTGAAAAAAAAAGGGGGGCAGGCCTCCTCTCTTATCTCTTCCGATGGAAGATTAAGGTAAAAGAGATTCCTTTCTTACCTGATAAGAACAGTTTTCCTGGTGTACCATTCTCAGTGCATCATCCAGAAAAGCAGATCGAGGAGCTGAGACTGTTTACCGAAGCTGCAAACTGAAAACCCTGCAGGGTCTAAAGAAGAGGACGGCTTTCTACAGAGAGAGGCTTCCTGCAGATTAAAATGGATGCTGCTTCTGCTGTTTCAACCTGCGCAATGGCACTGCCTTTGCTAGCAAGAAGCAGTAGAGCAGAGCAGTTCCTCTCAGGGAACCAGCAACAAGGCTTAATAATAGGTAGCCAAGGCTGTTCTGAGGGGAAAGGAGGGGGGGGGAGACATGCGTTGCTAGCACAATCAGCCAATTATATTATAGGCACAAAGGAAAAGATTGGCATGACGCAAGTGTGATCTTTTGGTGCTCTATGTAGGCAGTTCACAGCGGAAATATTCTAGTCCTCATTAAAAAGGAAAAGGAAAGGAAAAAGGTGAACTTAAGCACTGCCACAAAGGTCTAATCCTATCTTTTCTGCAGTCGTTTTTCCTCGATAAGTAGACTTTAAATCAAACTTGAAGGTGTAACTTGCACATTCTAAGAACTTTTTCAAAGTCAGCCATCTTAAGAAAATACCAAAATGTTGCTCTGATGACTTCTTTTTGTTTTTAATATACTGAAAATGAAATGTTAAAATCAGGAGGGGGAAAAGAGATGAGGTCTTTTTCCTTCAGAAAAACAATCATTAAAATCACTAAAATCAGATTCAGTGGGGTGATTTTTAATTACTGATTTCTGAAACAACGCAACTAACATTTTCTAATTAACCACTAGTCTTGGTAAACCCTTCTCAAAAATGGCTTGAGGCCACCACAGGATGCATTGTTATTGATCTGCTTCTGTATACTGTTGAGCTGTGTTTACCCAAAAGAGAGATGCCTGGGAATGTCAGACAACCTCCCACATGTAAAGATTAGAATTTGAAGACAACTCCTCTAAATGAAACCTAAAATGAAAAACAGGTTATCTCAGTAAAACAAATTAGAATTTGTTCTAATTGATGCTTCATGGAGTCAATTAAATAACATTTAACATCCCTAAATCAGCCCTTATTTATTAATGTGTTTATATCCCTCCTTTTATAAGCTCAAGGCCCCATACGTAGTGTACCATCCTCCTATTTTTCCTACTCCAACAGCCTGTCCAGTAGAGTCAACTGAGAGTGAGTGACTGGCCCAAAGTCATCCAATGAGTCTCTATGGATGAGGTAGGCCCATGATGGTGAACATGGACCTACCTACTTTTAACTAGAAGATTCACTGGCATTTTTTCTTTATCCCTGAATGCATCTTTGTTGGGAAAAAATGTTAAATTGTTTCTTTGCAAGATTAATGTACAGATCCATGCCCATCCAATTACTCTAAGATGTGGGTGTCACATGATGTATCTTTATAATTTAGCCTTTGCGGAGCTGGGATGAGTGTGGCCTGCATGTGACACATCTGGCCCATGGGCCACCAGTTTAACACTCCTGCTCTAAGAGAAAAAGAAATAGATCACTTCCCTAAATAACATGATTCCTAAATAAGATGGTGGTCAAACTATTTTCCAAAGCACCAAAAGGCAAGAAAAGAAAGAATGGATGAAAACTAACCAAAGAGATGAGTAGCCTACAATTAAGGAGAAATTTCCTAATGGTGACAGCAATCAACCAATAGAATAGCTTGCGTTCAGAAGCTGTGGATCTAAAATTTATCTAATTTTTATGGTATAGGGTCTCCTGTTCAAGCAAGGGTTTGACTAGAAGACCTTCAAGATTCTGTTCTATTTCCTATCCTATCCTATCCTATCCTATCCTATCCTATCCTATCCTATCCTATCCTATCCTAACTGAATCCAGAGTTTTCCAGGTCTACCTTGGAACTTGTGAGGGCTTATCTACTGTAACTCAAAACATTTTGGAAACAAACATCCTTTAGATTTGTCTTTTAGTTATTATTTCCAACTAAAAAAATATGAACTTAATAAAATGTATAGTATTAACTGGGAAAAATAGTTAAAGATATTTAGAAATATTTCAATCTACTAAGCTACAGTTCATTTTTCTGCATTCCTTATTTTAAAGACAAAACAGCAACAGCACTCTCTGGTCTGGTAGAATGGACTAGAACAGTGATGGCGAACCTTTTAGAGACCGAGTGCCCAAACTGCAACCCCAAACCCACTTATGTATCGTCGGGTGCCGGGTGGGCATGGCCAATTGGATGGGCGGGGCAGACTGGGTGGGACTAAAAAGTTCAATCAATCAATTCCAACTTTGCGAGATCTTTTTTTCTCCCGCGAGAAATTGAAATTGATTGATTGATTGAACCTTTTTTTTTGCACACGGCAGCGGAGGCCTAAAGCGAAAAGGTTTTACAAAACCCAGCTGAAGGCCTAGGACTGGGGTAACAGCACGTGTGCCCACAGAGAGGGCTCTGCATGCCACCTGTGGCACACGTGCCATAGGTTCGCCACCATGGGACTAGAAAATGAAGCAGGCGTTGGCTTTTACAAAGTCATGAAGCTGGTAAGTTTCATGAAGTTAAATTTAAGTATTACAGACATTTACACAACAATCCTCTGGTTGGCACACTCCTCTAATACAATCAAGAGGAGACTGAAAGCTCTAGTTTCCATTTTTTAACTAAGCGGGACTCTTCCTCACAGCTCTCCTCCCACCACTAGCAGAAAGCTAAACCGCTAGCAATTTTGTTATTGAAATACTAATCCCAATGGCTTCTTTTCACCATAGACAATGTATTCATTTCATGGGCATAGAAGTCCACCTTCTTTATGTCATCAACTGGCAAAACAACCCCAACCCTGGCAGTGTTGTTGTGAGATCAGCTGCTTGGCCTGGGAAAAGTAGCAGGTGAGGGAGGACAAGAGAACAGTCCTTGGCTCAGAGATCTGGACTAATTCATATAAGTGACAGCCCAAATGGCAGCTGATAAGCACCTGAAAGGGAGTTGCATAAGCCATTATTTCATTCTGCTGGTCCACTGGGCAGTTCTTCCCCATGAGCTGTGGTTTGGCTGATTTTGATTGCAAATTGAAACAAGAATATTGTGTGCAGTTTAGTTGCCACATTTGAAAAGGGATATAGTGGAGCTAAAGAAGGTTCTGAGGAGGGCAACCAAGATGATCAAGAGGCTGGAGCAGATTCCCTATGAAGAAAGGTTGTGACATTGGGGACTTTTTAGTCTGAAAACGAGGCAAAATAAAAAAGGGACATAACTGAGTTGCACAAAAGTATGCATGGTGTGGATAAAGTGGATAAGAAAAAGCCATTTTCTTAAAATACCAGAAAGATGAGATTGAATAATCAGGAAATATTCTTTTATTGAACATATAATCAAACTTGAGAATTTGTTATCATAAGATATGATGCTGGCTACCAGCTGCTGTTTTCAAAAATCAATAGGATCAATTCATGGAAGTCATGGTAATCAATGACTATTAACCTTGATCACTGCATGATTGTCTCTGAAGGCCATCTGGTGATAGACCAGTGGATCTCCTTATGCTATTTGTTGGCCACTGTGAGACTAGATAGGCCAGGGCGCTATATGTTCTTTAGTTAAGAATAGTGTGAAGCTTCCAAAGCAGCTCAACAATAGTTAAAAAGCAACCCAACAAATCCTGTCAATGGGGAGGAGGAGTACTTCATGGAGTAACAGACAGAAAGCCAACCAGCTTTACTGGGCCTGAACCAAGCTGAAGGTTGGTTGGATACATGCTGATATGCAAGGATATCATATTGGTTGGATACAAGCTGATATGCAAGTTTGAAAGAGCTTGCCCATCTCTGCCCCAAGGAAATCTCAATACTGCGTTGGATGACCAGACAGCAAGAACCAGGCCATTACCACCCTAAAAGTGCCAACAATGCTAGTATGAAGCCATTCCCTAGCAGTCAACTGACAGTAACTTCAACACAATGAATGGTTAAGTGTACCCAATTCTGTGGTGACTTGCTGGCTGCTTAAGGGGAAATCACTGCTTTAAAACAGCCAAAGACAACTTCAGGCTGATAGTTGAGCGATGAATGGGCAGCTGATTTGATGAACAGCTGATATGAAAGTTATGTGCATGCACAATGTCACCTAGTGCAAGTATTGCCTGTGCATTTACACATAGCGCGCAACAGCTTTGTGGCAGCCTTCCAAAAGTTGTTAGAATGCTTTGACATATGCTAACACACTTTGTGAACCATGTCAGTGTGGAGCGTTATTGTTTTAATAGAAAATGATCTTATCTCTTAAAACAGTTTTGCACAATTTCCTATATACATTCTTGCTGGGAGGGGGAAGAATGAGAATTGACATCCATCATGTTTGGAACGTTTTAAATGTTATTTTGTTAGCAATCAAGGACTGTAAAGAGCCAAGAAATAATGGTATGGTATGGGAAATAAGAATATTCCAGTTGATTGTGTATGTTTCCTTTTTTTCTTTTTCTCCTGCCAAAACTCAATGGAAATTCTGATTCTGATATTTGCAGCATAATTTCGGGAAGCTTTAGAACTAGGAATTAGGAACTTAGGAATTTTGTGGTGCTGGTAAAATGGGCTTACAAAATGCAACTTCTAACATGTTTTAGTGTCATAAATATATACCGTACTTCTTTTTATTTTAACATCATAATTTCAAAATAAAGTGTGTTATATCATTTTACTGTATCTTTTCCAAAATGAAATACAAAAAAGATTAAGCTGGTTTGTGTGTAGTTGCAGCAAGTAAGGATAGAATGAGTATGAATTTCTAAAAATAAAACCTGATATACTAAAAATACAATGGCAAACAATTCCAGCAAAGGAAACGTGGAATTCCAGCAAAGAATGGTATAAGCCAATATGGCTGCTCCCAAAATATAATGGAAATCTGAAACATAGAAAGATTCTTGGAAGTAGATCAGTCAAATGGAAAAAGTTCCTCTAAAAGACCCAAATTTCTAAGGCTAAAGTTAAATGAGTAAAAATTGTTAAAATGAGTTAAAAAAAAGAAAGCATACAGTGAATAACAGACATATGGGAAGATTTTATGGCAAAAGGACTGACCTGAAAACAGTTCAGCATCTTGTAATGTCAGCATGGATTTATTAAAAATGTTTTTTCAAACTAGTATTAAGTCATTCTGTTTTTTTAAAAAATGAATTAATAGACTGTAGGAATACTGAAGTCACAGATGATTTGAGCAAACATCTGACAGTTGCACTTGAACAGATAATAAACAAACACCAAGAATGCTCATCAATGGTGTATCATTAAAGTGGCTGAAATGTTAGCTGAAATGGTCTTGGAACTCTCCAACAGTCACCCAGTTACAATGACTGGGTAAAGAGGTAGAAGGAACATTAATTATATCTGCAGATAACACAAACTGTATTAGCTAATGCTATATAAGACAAAACATTCAACATTACGCTAAAAAATTAATAAGCGAGCTGAAAATAAAGGGAGGAACAGAAAAATGATAAGTTATGTATTTAAGAAAACTACAGTGAAAGAATAAAGTACGGTATAGGGAACATATTATATGATAATAGTATCTATGAGAAAGATTTTGGAGCAACAGTTAATCACAAGCTGGATACCAGTCGAAAGTATGACATTACTGTTAAAAAGGCAAGTGTAGTTTTGGGCTGCATGAGCATAGGATACGGGAAGGACCACCTGTACATCTTAATGATTTGGATAAGAATATTTGTGAATAAATTATAAAAAAAATCTGCAAGGAAAAGCACTTGGCTATGGAACATTAAAACAATTAAATAAACAAACATCAAATTCTTGATAAAAATGTTTGACGTGTACATATCTCTCACCCTATTCCTCTTCAGAGTAAGCATCATTTTACAGAGTGAAGAAGGAATAAGTGACGGTAAAGCCAAGAAGGTAAAGACTGGTTTTAAAAAAGGGAATACTGTGAAAATCAGTTTGTACTAATACCATAAATTATCTCTTTTTACCACTGCAAGTCAAGCTTGCTTCTACCAGGCCCACAGACTAGTTCAAGTACTGACTTTTGTTCTTTAAACATGTCTTTTCATCTCTTTCTTTTTTCAGATTCTCATCAGCTGCATTCAAACACATCTTTCTCATTTTTCCCTTCTTCTCAACCCATTCTTCATTATTTTAATCTTTTACCATTTATATTGCTTTAACTATATTTCATGATTTCTATTATTTTTGTAACCCAACCAGGGTTGCAAGTTACATATTTTGCAAATAAAGAAATAAATTTATTCTAAATGAATACAATCTTGGATTCCAGCACTGATTATGATTTTGTTAGGATTATGAAAAAGTCATGACTTTGTCTGAGTTTCTCTCACACGCAAATGGTTATTTTTATATATAATCTCTCATATTAATTCATCTCTTCATGGCACATATCTCATTAATAATTCTAATAAAATAACTCCTTTCTTCACAAATTACTGTTATATTAATAGCCCAAGTGACTCAGAGCTATTTCACACTGCACAAATTCTCAGGGCTGTGGCCTGTTTCGCCAGGTATACCTTTGGTGTAAAACAGCAAAAAACAACAACAAAAAACAGCTCATATAACAGCTGATTCTTTTTAAGATGGGCTAATTGGTTTGCTTTCTACAGATGTTTTTGCAAAGATCATAAAATTGTGATGCCATAACCTACTTGAATGGAAAACCTGTAATTCTCAACGAAATGTAACACCCTTGTTAGGAAAAACTCTCCGACCCTTACAAAAATTAAATAAACACATTAAGTGGCTATGAATACAACTGTGTGATGGCTGTTCAAAAATGGTTGGCTTAGCAAATAAACAATTTCATTAGAATTAGCAACTTTCATGCAACACCAAAAACATTTGTTCTTATTTCTGTCCATTTCTACAGTACGTATATCTCTGTGTCTATCATTCTCATTCCTTTATATTATATTTTCCAAGATTTAAGTGTACATTTTGAAAGTTTCTCTTCTTTGGCTTTTGCAAAGAGAAATATAGAATGACTGAATAAATATTCCAGATGGAAGATCCAATCTTAGTACTAATGGTGATTCACTGGAGACAAATTCCTACCTTGGAAAAATTCAATAAAAGATTGAAAGGAAATCTATAAAGAAAGTTTCAGACAGATGTTATTTTGGTTTAAAACTTTTCCCTAATTGAATAATATAGCTCACAGGGATTAAAAACTGTTCTGGACTTTAAACAGTTTGAAAAGTACTGCAATTATTTATTGTGCAAACTGACTAGAAAAAAATCTAAGCGTGTGTTCAGTAGTGGACAGGATTATGAGAAGGTTGAGCTCCTCCACATGCTTACTGGACCCGTGCCCTTCCTGGCTGGCCTATGCAGCTCGAGAGGGGACACGAGGCTGGTTCCTAGCGGTCATCTCGGCTTCTCTGAGTGAGGGTCACTTCCCCACCGCCTTGAAGGAGGCGGTGGTGAGACCTCTCCTCAAGAAGCCCACCTTGGACCCATCCTCTTTGAATAACTTTCGTCCAGTCTCCAATCTTCACTTCCTTGCGAAGGTTGTTGAGAGCGTGGTGGCGCACCAACTTCCTCAGATCCTGGATGAAGCGGTTTATCTAGACCCGTACCAATCGGGTTTCAGGCCGGGCTACAGCACGGAGACGGCATTGGTCGCTCTGATGAATGATCTCTGGAGAGCCCGGGACAGGGGCCATTCCTCTGTCCTAGTCTTATTAGACCTCTCGGCGGCTTTCGATACCATCGACCATGGTATCTTGCTACGACGCCTCAGGGGACTGGGAGTGGGAGGCACGGTTCTGCGTTGGTTCTCCTCCTTTCTCCAGGGTCGCTCGCAGTCGGTGCTGACAGGGGGACAGAGGTCGACCCCGAGGCCTCTCGCTTGCGGAGTCCCTCAGGGGTCGGTCCTCTCGCCTCTCCTGTTCAACATCTACATGAAACCGCTGGGTGAGATCATTCGCAGTTTTGGAGTAGGGTACCATCAGTATGCTGATGACACCCAGCTTTTTATCTCAACTCCAAACAATATCAGTGATGCCCTAGACGTGATGTCCCGCTGCCTGAAAGCGGTCCGGGAATGGATGGGGAGAAACAGGCTTCAACTGAACCCGGACAAGACTGAATGGCTGTACGTACCGGCAAGCCAGGATATTCAGAACGTCCCACTTCTTAACATTGGGGACAAGTTACTTCCACCTGTTGATAGGGCCCGCAACCTGGGTGTCCTCCTAGACTCGCAGCTCTCCCTGGAAGACCACATAGGAGCTGTGACCAAGGGGGCCTTCTCCCGGGTTCGACTAGTTCGCCAACTACGGCCTTATCTGGACCTGGATTCCTTACGTACAGTCACCCATGCCCTTGTGACCTCTCGCCTAGACTATTGTAACGCTCTCTACATGGGGCTGCCCTTGAGATCCACTCGGAAGCTTCAACTGGTGCAAAGTGCGGCGGCACGGACACTCTTGGGAGCCTCCCGATACTCCCATATCACACCTCTCCTCCGTGCGCTGCACTGGCTTCCGGTTGCCTTCTGTGTGAAGTTCAAGGTGCTAACAATGACATACAAAGCCCTACATGGCATGGGTCCGGACTACCTACGGGAGCACCTTCTGCCAATGTCAGCACCCCACCGTCCTGTGCGCTCCCACAGAGAGGGCCTCCTCAGGGTGCCACCGCTCAAGGAATGTCGGCTGGTGGCCCCCAGGGGGAGGGCATTCTCAGTAGGTGCGCCAGCCCTCTGGAACAGCTTACCAACCGAAATCCGGATGGCCCCTGACCTCCGTACCTTCCGTCGCGACTTAAAAACTTTCCTGTTCCAGCAGTCCGGCCTGGCATGATAGCGTTAATTGGGGTCCCAGTTTGTTTTCATTAGTGTTTCTTATTATTTTATTGTTCAACCTGTATACATTCCTTCCTCTGTACACCGCCCCGAGTCCCTCGGGAGAAGGGCGGTTTATAAAAACTAATTAATAAATAAATAAATAAATAAATAAATAAATTCCTGAGTGAGCCCTGAGAAGTTATAATCTCCTCTGCCTTCCATTTACCTAAAAAAAAAAAGCTTTTTAAAAACCACATTGGGAAACACAAGCTGTTTCCAACTTCCTGGTGTAACAGAACTATTTCTTGTACATAAAGCAGATCATAGGGTTGGTGCTTACAAGAAAGGGTTGAGACAACAACAACTGGGAAAATAATCCTTCGGCTAAGGAAAGTCTCCCTGGATTGAAACTTCACTCTTGTTTGCAACAAGGGCACACTTCCATATTATTGCTAATAATATGCAAGAAGCCTTTTTCTGGAAGGTTTTTTTTTAACTTTCCAATCTAGCCTCAGGGATTTTCTGATGATCTCTCATCCAAGTATCTTTCTGGATGATCTTTCTCCATCTCTGCTTAATTTTCAGATTAGCCAAAGGCAACTAGATGCTTCCACCTGCTGTAACATCATATTGTTGCTACAAAATGCTTCTCTTACTGTAGTGGGCAGACGGAATTGCCATACGGGACAGGTTGAAGAGCCAAGAAAATGGTCAGATAAGAGGACAGAATTTTGGGTAGGAATATAACCTGAACAAACATCTCAGACAAGACCATTCCTAGTTCTATGAAGATAAAAGAAAGGGCATTCAGTTTTCATTGCATTCAGACCTGTAAGGTTTTGTTGCTATAGGTTTACAATAAAAGGCTTATGTGACATTGGATTCCTAATCTCAACTACCTTGAAGTGCTGACACATTGTTTTGATAATGACTATCTGATGCATCGATATAATTGTCTCTCCATACTTAATAGTTTATAAAAAGATAAAGAATACAATCCTGGTTAAAATAAGATTTCAAAAAGTAACTATCTTCATTTGCCTAAGTGTTGCAAGCTACCATCTAGTGGTCAATCTGAACATACAACTATTTATAGCAGTTTTCTTTCCTTTGAGATGATAGCAAAGTATAATAAATAACAGATTCTCCTGTATTCTATTATTTTAGAATCCTGCCCAATTTGGACAGTGTTCTCCAGTTATCAGTTAGGACTGTCAATTATGAATCATATAATAATAATAATAATAATAATAATAATAATAATAATAATAATAATAATAATAATAATAATAATAATAATAATAATAAGTAGTAGTAGTAGTAGTAGTTGGAAGGGATCTTGGAGGTCATCTAGTCCAACCCCCTGCTCTGCCAGGAAACCCTATACCATTTCAGGCAAATGGCTGTCCAGTCTCTTCTTAAAAACCTGCAGTGTTGGATCATTCACCACTTCTGGAGGCAGGTTGTTCCACTGGTTAGTTGTTCTAACTGTCAGGAAATTTCTCCTTAGTTCCAGGTTGCTTCTCTCCTTGACTAGTTTCCATCTGTTGCTTCTTGTCCTTGTCTCCTCTCTCTCTCTCCCTCTCTCTCTCTCTCTCTCTCTCTCTCTCTCTCTCTCTCTCTCTCTCTCTCTCTCTCTCTCTCTCTCTCTCTCTCTCTCTCTCTCTCTCTCTCTCTCTCTCTCCCCCACACACACACACATGCCTGGGAAGGCTCAGCTTTAGAAGAGCTTCATGTCATTTCCTACATTTGAATCTTTCATCAGTGCAATTAGATTTTAATGAATCCCAATAAACACCCATCATGATCGTTTCTCTTCCTACTAAAAAAATAGCCAATGAACCAAAAAAGTAGGAACCCCCCCAAGAGATTTAATAATGTACAATATAAAATTTATTTATTTAAGAGAAATTATTTATTTAAGGTAGTCTTTACTTATGACCAGTAGTTAAGCAAGTGTTTCAAGTTCTGACAGAACGCCCCCCCCCCCAAGTCACATAATCATATTCTGGGCACCTGACAACCAGCCTACATTTACAGCTGTTTGCAATGTGCCAGTCATTTGACCATGATTTATATTTTTTAATCAGTGTTTACTTCCAGTTTTTGGCAAAAAATGCCCATTGCGGACCATGAGTTTGCTTAATGACTGCAGTATTCACTTTAAAACTGTCATGTTCACTTAATATGAATTAGTGAACTGCCACAAATGTGGTAAAATAAGGCCAGTCACACAGGTATCTCAACTTACAAGCATCATGACATAAAGTGGAAATTTCACGCTCATTATTATGGTTGCAAATTGAGGACTATCCGTATGTTTAGTATAACTATTCAGATAGTTGAGAGCCACATACTATATAAAACTTACTAAATAAAGCCAATAAAAATCACACACAAAAATCAAACCTTCATTTTATGGGCCAAACGAATTTCAGATGAGTTTACAAAATGAGGATGATCACTGAGAAAGTCTTGTATATTGATGCTAGACTGGCTTCAGATTGTAAGGTATAGCTGGATTCCTGTAATCTTTTAGGTACTTTTAAAAGCCGTAGTGGCACAGCAGTTAGAATGCGGTATTGCAGGCTAATTCTACCAACTGCCAGGAGTTCAATCCTGACCTGCTCAAGGTTGACTCAGCCTTATATCCTTCCGAGGTGGGTAAAATGGGGACCTAGATCAGGGGTGTCAAACTCAATTTCATTGAGGGCCGCATCAGCATTGCGGTTGCCCTAAGGGGGTCGGGTGGGCGTGGCCAGGGTGGGTGTGGCCTACTGGGTGGGCGTGGCTAGAGTGCATATGGCCTACTGGGTGGGCGTGGCCAGCTCTACATCGTTCGCATCAAGGGTGCCTATGAGGGCCTGGGCAGGAGTGGGACAGATCTGAGGGTCTCTGGCAGAAGGAGGGTCTCTGGGCCAGGGCCAAGGCAGTGGGGGCCGTTCCCTCACTGTTTCCAGGATGGCTTCGCGGGCCGCATGAAACCACTTCGCGGGCCGGATCCGGCCCCCGGGCCTTGTGTTTGACATGTCTGCTCTAGATTGTTGGGGGCAATATGCTGACTCTGAAAACCACTTAGAGAGGCCTGTAAAGCACTGTGAAGTGGTATATGTCTAAGTGCTATTGCTGTTTTATACACTTAGCATCTAAGTCATTTAAGACTTTCAAGTCCACAACCAGCACCTTAAACTACAATTTTGATCTTTCAGAAAATCCCAGTGCCACATTTGGACTAATTATAGCTCTCAAAGGATCTCCAACAGCAGTTTTTGTAGTCAGCATTATAATATGCTAATAGGTGACAAGGCTTGTGGATCCCCTGGTACATTCCAGGGTATTCCAGAAATGGTTGCAGTTGATTCACCTCCCAAGAATGAGGAAATATTCCCTATGCCATAGTGATTGCCTGTTGAGCATACAGATGAGCATATGCATCATATAGAAGGATCTCTATATAAATACGTGTGTGTGTGTGTGTGTGTGTGTGTGTGTATGTGTCTCTCTGTGTGTAAAATAGGAAACTATCAAACACAACTGCATGATAAAGTGCTTAGGAAGTCAGCCTTCCTTAGAAAGATGGTCAAAATATTCTTATCTCTTGCTCCTTTTGTGATGAGTACAAATAGCACCTTTCCAGTGCTTAAATTCCTACATGTTTTGAATTCAACAAGCTTGTTCCACTGTCTGCAGCCTCACTGTTACACCCTATTCTGGTATTTCAGGAATTTCTATGACTTTTAACTCTAATCCTTTAAGCTACTGAAAGGAAAAAAGAAGGCTACAGCTTGAATGAATGTGTCTAACATTCATTTACAGTACTATTAAATGCCTGTAGAAACATTTTTTTACAGAAAGTCAATCTTAAGTGAAATTAGTTCCCTTTAAATATTTTTCAATAGAAACAGCATGTGCCACATATCAGAAATTATCTTTCATAACTATGGAATAAAACAAGATGAGACAGATGCTAAAGTCCAAGGCCTGACATAAGCAGTAATTTATTACACTAAATTTATTTCTAAAAAGGCTGAGTTTCTGGCTTTTAAAAATATCAACATATGAATAACTGAAAAAAATGTCTAGTAACTTGAATGGATATATCCATTTGAGATAAAAAAATATTGGTATCAGTTTAATTATTGTAGTTTCAAATAACAAATAATAAGCAGACCAACCAACCAACCATAAATCCTTCTTTGACTGAGTTTGATTCCTGATGATTTCATGGAGACATCCATGCAGTTTGTTTGGTAGCAATGATAGACATTTGCCATTGTCTTCACTGTACAGCCTAAGAATTCTAGGTGTTTTCCAATCCTCTGGAAGCTTAACAAGTTGGATGCTGTTCAGTTTCCAGTCTAAGCCAAAATCTGCCATGTGAATGAAGCATATGCAAAATATTCTATTTTTGTAGATAAAACGTTCCAAGGAACTGTGGAACATCCCTGTATTCAACTGGAGGAAGCTAATTTGGCCGTTTTGGAGATAGTGGAAGTTAGGGTTAGTTTTTCCCAGCTGGGATGATCTCTGAAACACCAGAGCAGAAATATTGCCTTGACAAAGAACAGACATCATGGGGTATTTCACACTCCAAATGGCCTCTGGCTATGCAATTATATAAAGTAATGAATGCATCTGCAAGTTACGGTAAATGTGCTGATTTTTTTTCTTTTCTATTCCTTTCTGTTTAAATCTCATTTTTTTGCCATTATTAACTGCCTTAAGGGTTTTGCAACATGAACATGCGCAGTCTCCCCAAATGTACCTGATGTTCAATTCAAAATATTTCTAATCAGGATAGAAATTCTGGGAGTTGCAATTAAAAATAGCTAAAGGGCATGGATGGTGCATGATGTATATAAATATGCAATATGTATATAAATGTGACCCAGGTTTTAAACTGTAAGGTACCACAAGAACATTATTAATCAGAGGCTCCAGGTACTTTTTAATTTAAGAGTAAGCCTTCAAAATCCAAGGGACTGGTTTGGACAAAACTCAGCAGCACTTTTTCGTGTGACTGCTGATAAAAACAGGAATGCCAACATGATCGCCAACGTCTGATAACGGATATGGCACAAGAAGAAGAAGCCTTACTGTTTACAGATATTTTTCAGGCATATAATTCCTAATATTTGAGCTCAAAGATCTGGCCATAATGGTATTTTCCTAAGAGCTCCCCGCTAGATCTTATTATAAAAATATCTACTTGATGGACTTTAACTTAATCTTCAATTTATTCTATGAGTAAAAATCTAAGTTCCTTTCTTATTTATTGTATGCACATGAGACATAGTAATATTGGCTGGTTATTTATAAGAGGCCTGAAAACACCTATCTGCTACTTACAAGAATGACATGACACATTTTGTTATGCATTCCTGTATATTATTAGTCATACTTTTGGAATCACCAGTTTTGGGAATATTAGTTGTGGCAATATATATTCAAGTGTTTCTGAGTCACAGTTAAGAAAAATGACATAATGTTATATATATTAAAATGCAGATATTTTCTGGAATGGAATCATAAATGTGAGATGCATAGCCATAGAAATTAAAAAATCAACAAACCATCTCTATCCATATAGTTTTCATAAAAATCACAAAGATGAATTTTGAAATATATTTTATTTTTATTTTTATATTTTTATTCCCATTTATATCCCGCAATTCTCCGAAGACTCAGGGCGGCTTACCATCTAAGCACAAATCAATGTGCTTAGCAATTTGTTGTCTGTCTCCCAACTAAATTTATTATATGAACCACTAAGCAATCCATATTTATCCATAGTTTATCCTAATCAATGTAAAGTTGTTTTGAGTGCATTGTTTAGTTACCATATTGCTTTATAGGGAAAAAAACATTGTTTCAAGACTGTACCAAATCATGAACTTGCAACAAGTGATATTCCAGTGTGGAAGACAACATGTTTTCTTATTTGCTTTATTCCCCTGCTACCAAAATTGCATGCTTCTAAAAATAAAGAATTCCCCTGATGAGCTCTCTTTGGCTCAATACTCTGCTCTTTTTAAAATAAGCTGGTCTCTTTATTCATCTATTGCATTTACTTCAGGCGCTTAGCTTCCATTTCCTGGATAAAGGGGAAAAATGCAATACAGGCAGTCCTCGACTTACAACAGTTGTAACAGTTCAAAGTTACAACAGCATTGAAAAAAGTGACTCATGACTGTTTTTCAGTTCTGACCTTTGCAGCATCCCCATGGTCACATGATCAAAGTTCAGATTCTGGGCAACTGGTTCAAATTTATGACCGTTGTTGTGTCGCAAGGTCATGTGAACACCTTTTGCGACTTTCTGACAAATAAAGTCAATGGGACACCAGATTCACTTAACAATTGGGTTACTACCTTGTCAATTGCAGTGATTCACTTAACAATTGTGGCAAGAAAAGTTATAAAATGGGCAAAGCTCACTTAACAAATGTCTGACGTAACAACAGAAATTTCTGGCTCCATTGTGGTTGTAATTTGAGGATTACTTGCAAAGGGGTAGGTCTAGTATAGATTATTGAAAGCCCTCAGATAAAGACTGCTTCATGGATCTTTTGTCACAGTGCAGCAATTTCTCCCACACTGTCTGAATACTTCCTTTACCAACATTCAAAAATGATTTGATGGTGAACTAGACTTCTTGGCAACATGGCCCTTAGAGACTGGGGTGTTGCATCTTGTGTTGAGAAAAACAACCCCCAAGAGTTGCGGTGCTTCTTATTCTTACTGTTATCATTGAGTAGGAAAATGAAAAAAAACATTGAGTCAGGCTACCAAGGTTGAGTGACATTTTGCAATTCCAGGCATAAGTCTCTGTCTGAGTTTTATATCAACTAAAGTGGGAAATTAGATGCTTCAACAAATCACTGTCTCTTTTTCTCTCTACACAGTAGAAACTCAAAAGACAACAACTGAGGGTGCCATTGGAGTTGTGATTATCTTTTTTTCTCCTCAATTATAGAAAGTTATTCTGTGATATATAAAGCTGTATTTTAAACTATGAAAATAGCAGTGCAGGTAGTCCTTGACTTACGACCACACTTGAGTCCAAAATTTCTGTTGACAGTTGTTAAGTGAGTTCTCCTCCATTTTACAAACTTTCTTGCCACTGCTGTTAAGTGAATCATTGCAGTTGTTAAAATCAGTAACCTGGTTGTTAAGTAATCTGGCTTCCCCATTGACTTTACTTGTCAGAAAGTCGCAAAAAGTGATCACAAGATCCTGAGACATGCCATTTGCCAAACATCCAAATTTGATCACCTGACCATGGGGATGCTCCAAGGATTGTAAGTGTGAAAATGGTCATAAATCACTTTTCTTCAGTGCCACTGTAACTTTGAACGGTCACTAAATGAATGGTTGTAAGTCAAGGACTAGATGTAATGCAAATACTAAAGATGTTGAGCTTGTCAGCTGAAAAGCTGACCTCCTGGGTCTGAGAAAGTGCTGTGTGATGGGGTAAGCTCCCATTATTCACCCCAGCTCCTGCCAACCTAGCAGTTAGAAAGCATGAGAATGCAAGTAGATAAATAAGTACCATTTTGGTGGGAAGGTAACAGCGTTCTGTGTGCCTTGGCTTATAGTCATGCTGGCCACATGACCACAGAAGTGTCTTCGGACAATGCTGGCTCCCTCAGCTAAGAAAGCAGATGAGTGCCGCCCTGCAGAATCAGGCACGACTGGACAAGGGGAAACCTTTACCTTTATAGTAAAGATAAGTCTTATTCATATGTAAATCCACGGATGGACCTATGTATGGATTGGCACAAATTGTTCATAATTTATTTTTTGATTACATTTTTATACTGCTGTCTAAGGCAGGCTTTATTGCTGAAAACTTTCCTATTTAACATTATATATGTTTTGATCTTAAGGACAGGGAACCCAAACCATTAATTGGTGGCCAGAGTTTCAGGCTCAAGGCTCCAGATCATGATCAAGCAAGCAAGCAAGCAAGCAAGCAAGAAACTGCAGACCAGCTCGCTATGAATGGTTATAAAAAGAAAAGGTCAGGCCAAGTCTAAAGACCACACAAATCAGTGGTGGGATTCAGCTGGTTCCTATCACTTTGGCAGAACCGGTAGCTAATTTTTTGTTGCCCAGGCCCAGAATGGATTTCTAGAAGTGGCATCCACACAGAGAACTGGTTGTTCACATGTTTGAATCCCACCACTGACACGAATCCAGTCAAGTCAAATCCTCTATTTGCTTACACTTAGTGCACAAAATCTTGCCAAACTAAACTATAACCCCTCTATCCTGATAGGTATATCCTGAGAGATTCTAGGGCACGGGTAGGCAACCTTGGCCCTTTTATGACTCGTGGATGTCAACTCCCAGAATTCCTGAGCCAGCCATGCTGAGGGAAAAGGGAGAGGTTTCCAAGCTGAGCCATGCTGGCTAAGGAATTCTGGGACTTGAAGTCCACGAGTCATAAAAGAGCCAGGGTTGCCTACCCCTGTTCTAGGGTGTGGCTCTCTTTCCTTCTCTCCCATCCAGCTCAGGACTGCACAGTTTCTTAATTTATGCTTTGCTCTGGAATGTGCTGCCTCTGCCCTGGGAGAGCTCTGTGCTGTCGAGACTGCCCCTTCCTTGCTTCTCCAGGTAAACAGTCTATCACAGGAGCCCAATATGAGGGGCAGCTGCACAGTGAAAGTATGTATGCATTTGAATTTACTCAGAGCAAATATTATTCTGTACCCAGTCACTACATTTACAGAATACATTGGTAATTTGTAACTGGTCACAGAAGCATTACAAATTCACAGAATGGACCCTTTTCCACCATATTGAAAAGTTCTAATTAATTTCAGTTAAACTGCTTTCACCAATTAAGCAATAGTTTTGAGCAAACTGATGAGCTGAGAAAAAAATATCAGAATTTTGTTTGCATATACTGGGCACTGACAAGTAATTTTGGGCATGGTGCTCATTTCTCCACAAAGCCTTCTCATAATGATGCATGAAGAGGTTTTCAATAGTGCTTTGTTTTCCTTATTTATAAATGTAGAACCGAATAAAATATTTGATTGGAACTGTGGTATTTATCTATCCATCCATCCATCCATCCATCCATCCTTGAAATGGCTGTCCATCGCACAAAGACCAACTCTGATGTCCTGAACTTATAATAATTGTTCTCTAACATGCTAATTTTTGACTAGTTTATTGCTTCTTTGTTAAAATTAAAATATTGTTCCATTTTGATTATGTTACTGTTTGGTATTAATAAATTACAAGTCTTATTTGAGGGAGAACAGTACCTTGTGCTGAAGAACTAAAATCTGCTTTTATGCATGACCCACATAAGCAAGTAGCAGAGAAATATAGAGAAATAAAGGTGTGTGAAATTGCTTAACACTTTAAAGGTCTTTCACAAGATTTATAGTCTTTTAGAATGACTGAATTCATGCAGATGCAAATTGCATTCGCTAAGGAAAGACAGAACTTTTTGGAGATGAATGGCAGTGGAATTTCTGATTCAAAAATGGTGGAGTGAAAAACCTTAGTGATTTATTCACATGAAAAATATTCTTATAAACAGAAACTGAAACAATGTTGACAGTAAATAAAGATAAAGTCATCTGTCTATAGGGTCTATTTCATAGCAATAATTTATACTTTTTAAATCTGCCATAAAGTGAGCAGGATCAATCTATGGCAAAGTTTATTGTATAGTTGAGATTATTTGCAAAATCAGCTTACATACTGGAACCAGTGGTGGGATTCAGCCAGTTCGCACCACTTCAGCAGAACCGGTAGCTAATTTTTTGTTGCCTAAGCCCAGAATGGACTTCCAGAAATGGCATCCACACAAAGAACTGGTTGTTCACATATTTGAATCCCACCACTGACTGGAACGACATATTCTGTGAGGCTTTATTTTCATACAGTATATAGAAAACTAATTCTATCATGGTGAGCTTTTAAACTTCTTCAATTTAAAATCAAATCCTGCCTTTATTTCAGCAAATGAACAAGTGGAATCTTTGGAATTGACTGCCAAAAAATATTGATTTTTTTTTAGATGCATATAGTTCAGAACTTCTTTCAGCACCCTATGAACACCAGGGGTATGTGGCAAAGCAACCAGCCATTACACCTATAAGGTGGCTCTATCATGCTGTAAGGATGACACGGTCTTTTTTAATTAGCTGGGCACATTTTTGGGGGAAGATTCGAGGCATCAAACAGTACCCCTGTGAGGAAAGCTATGACACATCCTGATGAGAAAGTGCTTACCTTTGAAGTTACCTCTGTCTGGAGGACATTGCGGAAAGTTAACATTTGGAAAACAGTAGGCCCGGATAATATCCCTGGGCGTATTCTTAGGGAATGTGCAGAAGAGTTGGCTTGTATTCTTACAGATAATTTCGATCTTTCATTGTGGTTCCATAGTGTTTTAAGACTGCCATTATTTTGCCAGTACCAAAAAAAGTCTTCAATCAGGGGTCTTAATGATTATCGTCTGGTTGCACTTATGTCCATCATTATGAAATCTCTTGAAAGGCTGATAAAGGACTTTATTGTATCCAGCCCCCCTCCATTTCAGTTTGCTTACCGTCCACAAGACAATGTTAGATGCTAAAATCTCTTTTGGTGAATAGAGACCATTATTTTAAATCCTTTTGGTAAACAGACAGCACTTTTTTTTTGATCCTTCAGAGGTAGTATTTAGTTATAACAGCCCAATCAGTCTTGCTTCCAACTCATTTATTGTCTTGTTCCATAGCTGATTGGATAACCATATACTGTATAATGTAAATCCTACTCAGCATATAATCTGAGTAGGCCTTTTTTTCTAAGATGGCACTTGCTCAGCTACAGATCATACCATTTTTTTTTCTCAATATCCAGAGGTTTGTGTATCTTCGACAAAGGATACACACCATGTCATAAAGAAGGCCTGGGTAAAGAGCCGGGTCTTCAGAGCACTTAAAGACAGCATGGGGATGGGGCATTCAGATCTTGGGGAAAAAATGTCATGATAGAAAATCTTTCCTCCCATAATGGGTCACTAGGGTCACTAAGAGGATTATCATGTGACTGTGGCTGATCTTCCAACCTTTCTTGGTGCAATTGTTAAGTGAATGCAGCGGTCATAAAGGCAATTCCGCAGTTATTATGTGAAAGCTGCAGTTGTTAAGCAAAACCATCGTTCTTTTTTTGCCAGAAACCTGGGAGTAAATGCCTCTTTCTGGCAAAAACCACCGTAATTCACAGTCATGTGACCATGGAATATTGTAAGAGATAGTAAATGTGGATTGGCTGGTAAGCACTCAAAATATGATCATGTGATCATTGGGGAGTGGTGACAATTGAAATTTTAAATCCAGATTGCAGGAATCTTTTTTGGATCTATTACAACTTTGGTCACTAAGCAACCAGTTCAGTCAAGGATTACCTCTGTATTCCCATCATACTGTCTACTGGCTTGTGATCACATATTCCCAGCTGCAAAACGTTTGCTTAGTCATGATCCAAAAAGAAATTAAGATGGAATCCCACCCATTCCTTATTCAATTTTCCTTATACATATTAAATGTACAAAGCACAGAAGGAAAGACAAGTGATCAACTAGAGAATAACTTTTTTTCTTTTTTGGGGGGGAGGGGCAGCATAAGCAGGTTAAACATTCATGTACTAACTAACTTGCATGAATTCACACACAACAAAATCCCTTCCCCCAGTTTAACTACTCTATATTTTCCCAAACCTTTGGCTATAGAGAAACACTAATATTGTCCAATAAAGACAGTTTTCAATCACTGAATCGAAAAATACCGTAATGAAAATCAATTAGATTAGAGAATGTGTGCAAATTATGAAATCTAAAAGAACATCTTCACAATATGGCATAATTATGTAGTGTGAAATCGCTTTTGCGATTATATTCATGTTGCTATATAAGACAGGCTCACCTATAAGATCAAAGGATGTAATGCAGTTTTAATCACTAGAGGTCCCTATGACACAGTGTTAGAAAACAGTGCTTAAACAGCAGATAAGAAACAAGCAGATTTTAAACTACTAGATTCCCCAAAGAAAATCTGTTACATAAACCAGATACTGATGCATCCTTATATAAGAATAATAGTATTGCAAGAAGGAATTCGACTCCCTGACACATGATTGAATAATTAAATGCCTAGAAATAACAGAAGTCAGTAGAAACATCAGAAGCTTTGTGTAAAGATCGATAGCAGGGTGGAAGACACAACTGCTGACCAATAGTGATAGACTGGACGACGCTATAATATCAACAGAGGAATTTTTGAATGAGACTCAATATCACTATTGTTTTTGTTGTTGTTGTTAGTTGCGAAGTCGTGTCCAACCCATTGTGACCCCGTGGACAACGTTCCTCCAGGCCTTCCTGTCCTCTACCATCTTCTGGAGTCCATTTAAGCTCACGCCTACTGCTTCAGTGACTCCATCCAAACACCTCATTCTCTGTCATTCTCTTCTATTGCCCTCAATTTTTCCCAGCATTAGGCTGTTCTCCAGTGAGTCCTTCCTTCTCATTAGGTGGCCAAAGTATTTGAGTTTCAACTTTAGGATCTGTCCTTCTAAAGAACAGTCAGGGTTGATCTCCTCTAGGACTGACCAGTTTGAATGCCTTGCAGTCCAAGGGACTCGCAGGAGTCTTCTCCACACAATGTTGAACAAGTTAGGTCCTGGCTATCAAACATCAAAAATATCTGCCAGGCTACCACATCTCCTTTACCTGGATGACCACCATCTGAAACAGAATCACTGCTCAACGCTGTCCATACATGCAGCCAAGATACTGCAATGGAGTTATCAAAGTTGTTAGACTGACAAATATGCCATTCTCACCATCAACAGGAGAAAGATAGTGAAAACTGAAGGAATCTAGATGCTCTATGGAAACAACATCAAGAGTCTGGATAAAAAAAGATCACTACAAATGCGTGGACATCCTTCAAGCTGACAACATTAAGCACACTGATGACAAGAAGAGGGTTAGAAGTGAATATAACATGAAGAAGATTTTAAATTTAAAGTCCAAACTCGGTGGCAGAAGTACCATCAAGGCAATTAATACCTAGGCAATTCCAGTCATTAGATATACAGCTGGAATAGTGGACTGGATTCAAGTAGAACTAAAAGTCCTGGATAGGAAGACCAGAAAAATAATGGCAATGAATCATACACTTCATCCACGCAGCAATGTTGACAGACTCTATTTATCAAGGAATATAGGTGGGTGTGGAATGTTGCAAGTACATCAAACAGTTGAAGAATATCAATGTAAAGGATAGTAAAGAAGTTATACTGAGGGTAGTATATCATGAAGGCTTACTGAATACTGAGAGACCGAACTGGCCTAGAAGAAAGACCAAATGCAGAACAGAAAAGAGACATGGTAAGGTTAAAGTATGACATGGCTAGCAGACAGGCACGCGCGCGCGCGCGCGCACACACACACACACACGGCAAAACAGATAATAATAAGATCAGCTATGGTTAAGAGTAGAAAAGTTGAAGAAAGAAACAGGGTTAATTCTGGCTGCATAAGGCCAAGCCTTAAACACAAATGCATACAAAGCCACTTGAACACCATTGACATTGACAAAATCATCATCATCAGTCAATTGCAAAAGCAGCTTTAGTTAGAACAGTTTACATCCCGAGATCCTTTAGCACCATGAAACATCATCTGCCTATGACAGGTCCTTGGAAAGGACTCAGTAGGAAAGTAAAAATGCCAAATTCAGTCTAAATACTGTATCTGGCTGAGAGTGTGTCCAACTATAATAATTTAATAAATTTGTATGCCTCCTGACTCAAAATTCTGGGGCGTTCACAATAATCTAAGAAATTATAATAAAGCCAGTAAAGCACAAAAGAGAAAGATAAAAGATGGCAAGTTTGCTGAAGCAAGGGATCTCACTTTCTCATGCCAAAGGCCTGGTGAAGAACCAGGTGTTCACTGCTCTTCTAAATATTAAATAACATATTATTTTTAAATGGCTATGTTGATAAGTAAAATTTACTCTGACATACACATGTATAGGATTATAGCCTGAATACTTCAAAAATAAACCTTTGTCTTCCAGCTGAAAAACTTCATCTTAACATTCCGGTAGCTGCCAACAGCCCTATTAAAGTCAAAGGTTATACTAAATTGTAATTAAAGTTCAGCAGTCATCTCTTTTTCTAATCTCCTCTATTTAATCATATTGCCAACCTTTAATTTATTTGACTAAGAGAAGTGATCTAATCACATCCCCATGTTGGAAAAATAACATTAAAATAAAATATTTAGGTTTGTGTATAAAATGTTAAGCAATTAAGAAATTAAAGGCCTGATAAACTTCATTTTGTGAAAAAGTTCTCCGTATCCTGGGATTTGAGAAAGGGAACAGTAGATATTGCTTTTACAACATTACAAACTCCAGGGAGAACAGATATGGAAATGTCAAGAATTTGGGAAGTAGAGCAAAAAAAAAGAACCTATTCAATATTTTGGGCTGTACTAAATTTTGCCTCTATAAAGCTTAGGATCTCTCTCTCTCTCTCTCTCTCTCTCTCTCTCTCTCTCTCTCTCTCTCTCTCTCTCTCTCTCTCTCTCTCTCTCTCCTCTCCCTCCCTCTCCCTCTCTCTCCCTCTCTCTCTCTCTCTCTGTCTGTGTGTGTGTGTGTATGCCTCTATAAAGTTTAGGATAGATATGTATCTACATTTCGAATATATAAAATTAACAAAATAAAACTCCAGTATGACAGGAAATGTAATGATTTGACTATAAAAAGGCATAGTACAATCAAAACAAATCAATAGTCCTAAATGGTATGGTCTTATTTTAGATTTCACATTTACACAGTGTTCATACCGGTTACTCTCCAAGTCTCAATTTAATAAATTCAACATAGAATTCTCATTAAATAAAAACATATTTCAACTGAATTTTTAATAACACACTAAAAGCACTTTTACTCTCGGTAGACCAGAAGCACAGCCGAAACAAGACATTTTGTATGCAGAAATGGTGGGGGCTTTGGATGGAGTCTCCTTTATGGCCAGATTAGTTACACTTTTTTCATCACTCAGCTCTGGCATTGCTCTGAGCTGCAAGCATTCTGTTGCTACTTTTGTACATTGTGTAAAGATTTCCATCTATAAAAGATATTGTGGCTACTAAGGTTATTTACTAAGTTAAGCAGCACTTATCCCATTTTACACAGATTATTTTTCTTCCCGCAAGAGTTCTTTTTCCCCCCTGACCACTTTTGAGGTTGTGCAATGGAACAGACTGTACCTGCATTGGGGTTTGTTGCCCATCCATTGAACTTCAATTTTGGCTAGCCCCAACAAGCATCAATGTTGTGTCATAAGCTCTGCCCTTTCCTGATTGCAATACTGGTAGAAAAGAGCAGGAGATGGCAAAATTGCTTACATCATTCTGACCTCCCACAGATAATGTTAGTTAGCATAATTAGTAACAAGAGATTGTAAGACCTGGTAATTGCAGACATCTGGATCTCACCAACTTCTACATGCCAAGAATGCTTACAAAAGTTAAGTACCAAGACCCATTTTGCAAAAATAACCCGAATTATTTTCTTGAGTAAGATGCCAGAGGCAATGTTCCCAGATATGGTGGGTTATTTGGATCCTTTCAGACACTCTTCTGGTCTAGATATAAGGTGAAGAAAACATTAATCATGGCAAATCAGCTAGGCCAGAGGGAGTATTCTTGTTGTTATAGGTGTTAAAACTGATTAATAGTCTGGAGAGAACTGGACACATATTCCAGCTGTCTTCCATCAAAAGACCAGTCAAACATGAGAACATGTAAGACGAAAGAGAGTTTAAACACTGCAGGATCAATATATAAGATTCTGAATACCTTGCTGTACTGTGGGCAATTGATTGTTGTATTACAGGTTTTATTCTGGCCTGAAATAACGTTTTCACTCTAGCCAACCTGTGTCTGAAAGTTTTCTGCCAGGACAAGACAAATCCTGTGTAAAAGGTTAAAAGTCTGGAGAGTTAAGATTACTGACAAATCCTAACATGATTTGTGGGACTGCAGTCTGGGGAATTACACTCTCTTTTGAATAATCTGTTTTTGTAAGTGATGTTGGGGACTGCTTTGGCTGTGATTCCTCAAGTTTCTGGAACAGTTTTAACATTTCTACTGAATCATCTTTCCTGGCTGGTTGTTGTTGCTTACAAGACCCCAGGTGTTTTATTATTTCTTGATCTTATTGCCAATCAGTACCACCAATGGGCGGATGGGCATTTTAATCCAACATCAGTTGGGCTTCCAAGCTTGGGAACCACATGCTAAAGAGACTCTTAGTATTATCCAGCAGAAGTCTTCTTTGAGTTGCACACATAAATGTAGGTAGCTCACAGACAATACAATTCAACTAAGCAATCAGTTTATTATTACCACTACTATCATTATACTAAGAGCTGAAAACATCTCAAGAAAAACTCCACCTTTTAAAGTTTGTTAACTACATATTATGATTTTCCCCCCCAAGGGCTAAAGCCACGGGTGTCAAACTCACCACGTCACATGCTGCAACCGGCCCGTGGGCTGCCAGTTTGACACCCTTGGCTAAGGCTAATCATATCTTTTACTGACAGCTGAATCAAAGATCTTTAAAATAAGTACACAAGCTATCCAGATAAGAATGTTGCAGAATAATTTAAGGTTTGATTTTCAGCACCCATCATCTTGCTGACAGCAATATGGGTGTCAGTTACATGTAAAAATCACATGCAAACTGACTAGAAGTTTGGATTATTTTACATTTACAACAGAAATTCAGTCTTGCTCTTTCTTCTGTGGAGAGATGAGATGAGCATGTGTCCATCTACTGATTTAAATTAGGCATTCATCACTGGAAGAGACTATGAATAAGAAGGTAGTCTTGGAGGAGACATATTTGCACTAGAGGCAATTCACATACAAATGAAATAACTAAACTGATTACTAATTGGCATTTATCAGGGAAGTCAGAAGTGAGCCTGAAGCAGATGCATTTATGATATATACAACTAACCTTAAGGGAATGCTTAGGGATACTTGTTCAAGACACAAGAAAAATTGCCAATTCCAAATACTCCCCAAACAGTCTAAAAGGAATTCTGCTTCCAGAGCAAATGCCTTTATCTCAATGGGCAGATAAAGATTAGAGTCACACCATGCAATATATCGGCTCATACAATACACTGTGTGAATAAGGATACTGATTTTCTGACCACATTTTTTTATACAGACAAGTATGCGGAAGCTGCAGTTCACTTCTTCAGAGGCATGCCTTTTAATAAATTTTGTTACTCTAAAAAGATGCAACAGACTCCTGATTTTTTTTGCCACCATAGACTAGTCTGGCTCTCTTTCTACAATGATATTGTAGGCAACTAGTTTACATTTCTCCTTCTCCTCTTTGTAGCAATTCAAATTCTCTTAGTGGCCTTTAGAGTTAATTGACAATTAGAACACTGTTGTAGTGGTTCTCAAACTGTGGTCTGAGGACTGCTGGGGGGTCCATGGGATCCTTTCAGTGGGTCCACATAGTCAAATAAATATTATTAAATGTCTCTATTTTAATTTCTAATACAGCAAGTATTGATAGCTATAACCCATATAAATCAAAGAGTTCTTGAGGTCCTCATCATTTTTAAGAACATGAAGGGGTCCCGAGTCCAAATTATTTGAGAACCAGGTCCTTAATGCATGTAGCAAATGTGACTGTAATTTATGAATAGGCAGAAGAACCAAAACATTATATGGCAACAGTAACCTCAGGAAAAAACAAGAGCAGGAATTTGCTGGTGTATAAAGTAGGAAAAGTAAACTAATGATTATAAGCAATTTATATATTTGTTCCTTTGCAAAAAATAAATAGATAAGAGAACATGTTATTTCAGTTACATGCTGGCTTTCTAGGCTTATGACGGCTTGGCAGTTAGAGTTGAATCCTTGCTAGGCCATGTTTATTATGGACTTTGTCCAGTGCTACATTCAAAATCTCCAGAGATTAGAAATTTTTATATATTTGTGAAATTGATATTGGAATAAAATAGCAGTGAAAGTAAATTTTTTGCCACAGTACAAGTTAGAGATCAATGCTATTATTAGAACAGTTCATATATAATGTTAATGACATACTGTATAATGTTACTAATCTCTACACTATTCCAATTTCTAGGAAGAACAGTTTTTTATAGGCTCATTTAACTATAGCAGCTTCATGTCTACGATGCCAAATGTTATGGAATATAATATATACTTAAAATATACTATATTTAACTAAATGGTCAGAGAACAATATTAAAGTGATGTGATCCATGAAAGTTATTTAATTGCCCTCTTCTCTGCTTCAAATATTGCTACTTGGAAATGTTTCGTTTATAAGTTAATATTTAAAACTGAGAATGTACATGTCCTAATTATACAAGAAAAGCAGTCTATTAGTACATATTACATTTGTACAATTTTTTAAAAAATAAAAGCTTGCAATGCTCTCATTATAATTACTTAAATATAGTGCTTTTAAAAGATTGTCATAATTCACTTCCCACATTATCCCCCCAAAACATAAAAGCTGTTTAAATTGCCAATAATACAACAAAAATACCACTTAATTGTTGTTTTTTTGAAGAAGCAGGATAGAAAGAGTATGGACACTTTTGAATCTTGGAGAAGACTCCCAGTAATACCATGATAGTCAAGAAAACAAACAATCCAAAAAATAAAGTCAGATATGACACTCAAAGCACAGATGATGAGACTTAAATTATCATATTTTGGATACATTTACAAGGAGACCTAGATCTCCTGAGAAGTCTATAACGATGGGAAAGGAGAGAAGAAAGACAAGAGGAGAATCAGCAGCAAGATACATGGAGTTAATTACTGCAAATTATAGGTGCAAGTTGGAAGTTCTGAGGGTCCAGACCGGGAACAGATCACCCTGGAAAAGGTCTTTCTGTGTGGTTGGCTTGTGTACCAACTTGATTGCGCATAATCATTTCTAAAAATGTTAATATAAATTGCTCCAAATTTCAAAAAATCAATTATTATAGGTATACGTCTTTATGAAATGACTATTTGGAAATATTTTGCCATAACATGTGAGGCCCTATAGGTAAAACTGGGCAGCAGGAACAAGCTAGATCTGATATTGTATTATCTCCCCAACTGAATGGTGCCATCCCTATCTAAACTATTTTGATGTCACTGGTGGTGGGATTCCAGCATCAGAGCACTTTACTAGTCTAGTTAAAAAACTGACTGTTCTCAGGAAGAGATCTTTTTGTCAGGTATAGTTACAGAAAGCAGATGAAAGAAAGAAGTAGGAGGAAAAAACTTCTTGATAGTGAGTCGCAGTCTTCAAATACCTTTAACTAGCTAACTATTTTAACAGTCCTAAATATATCCCTATATATTGTTTAATATTTGCACAAAAGGATGCGAATTTGCCAATATATTTTGCAAGCGTACAAAAAGATTATTTGATTCTTGGTTCATAAACCAAGTAGCATTAACATATGGGTGAAGGAAGTGCTATCAGAAGAAATGAAACAAGTGAGAAATATGACCATATGGCAAGCTTAATATTAATAGTACACCATCTATTTTGATCATTCCTTCTCTACATCCAATTCTATAGATTTCTTAAATTAGCAGGAAAAAAGCATAAAGAAACATTCCAAGATATGTGGCTTTCACTGAGATATAAATATGGCTTTCACTGTGCACGGGTCTTACCAATTCAGATAGCAAACGGAGATTGATAAGAATCAATGCTGTTTCACAAAAAGGAATTGACCAACAGATAAATTCAAACAGGTGAGAAACAAAGCTAGATCAATACATTGTTTTCCTATGTGGAAGAACATTTTTGGTTTTAAGTTAGAAGAATCTTCTTGCAACCCAGATATAAGTTCAGCAGTCAAGCAAGAGATAGTCTTAAACAGAACAACATTGCTTTGAATATTCCAACAATTTCCTGGGCCATCCCCTTTCATGTAACCAGCATGAAAAAACTCACTAGAAATGCAATACTGCTATAATATGGAATGCTGTTGTTAGGAGATAACATTTAGGTAGACCAATTGTTATTAAAAAGCGTACACTTTTAAGGCCTTAATACTTTAGAAAAGGGGTGTCAAACTGCCAGGCCAGGCCGGTTGCATCACATAGAGGCCGCGCCCACCCCAGCTCCTGCAATGCAAACAAAAGTTGCAATACGTTGTGACACGTCACGTGACGTGGCAAGTTTGACACCCATGCTTTAGAAAGTCTTTTTTTTTATTGAAAAGTTTTAAAATACAGTTTTCCTTTAAAAAAACCCCCTTCCCCCTCCCCCCTCCCCCCCTACCTCCCCCCCTCCCCCCCTCCCTCCCCCCTCCCCCCGACTTCCCAGAGCTAAATACAAGGTATATATATATAAAAAAAGCAATCATAAACAACCATATACTAACAACTATAAATTCTAAAATCCATCACTCTCTAGCTTATATAGGATAAAACAAACCTTAGCAATATTAAATATATATAAAAAACTAAAATAGAAAAAGAAAAAAGAAAACGAAAGAAGACTTATTCGAATGCTACATAAAACTTCTTAACTCTATACTTGTTCTGGATAAACTCAATCCATTTTCTCCATTCCATAATGTAACGTTCTTGCGAATGATCTTTCAAATAGGCCGAAATCTTCGCCATCTCTGCCAGGTCGGAAACCTTTAAAGTCCACTCTTCTATGGTCGGCAGTTCCTCTTTCTTCCAATATTGACCTATCAAAAGTCTTGCTGCCGTAACTAAGTTCAACATCAACTTGGAGTCCACAACTGTAGCGTCAACAATTATTCCCAACAAAAAAAATTGCGGACAAAACTTTATCCTCCATTTAAAAATCTTCTGCATATTCCACCAGACTTTTATCCAAAAAACCTTAACCTTCTTACATGTCCACCATATGTGAAAATATGTTGCATCTTCATCACCGCACCTCCAACATTTAGGCTGGTAATTCGGATACATACTTGCAAGCTTTTTAGGATCTAAATGCCATCTATAAAACATTTTGTAAAAGTTCTCTCTTAGATTTTGAGCTTGAGTAAATTTTACGTTCCTCACCCAAATCTTTTCCCACGTATCCATTGTAATAACTTCCTGGATGTTTTGGGCCCATTTTATCATACAATCCTTAACAAGTTCTGTTTCTGAATCAATCTCTATCAATGCAAGATATATCCGTTTAATATGTGCTGGTCCCTGATTTCTAATTTGCTTTGTCAAGTTTTCATCAGTCATTGCAAATCCATTTTTCTGGTCTTCTTTCCACCTGGCCCGTAACTGAATATATTGAAACCAGGTTTGAACAACCTTCTCTTCTCGCAAGAGGCTATATGATTTCAAACACCAAACATTCCTTTCCAACCTTAAGATTTCCTTGTACGTAGTCACATCATGTTTGAAACCAGCATGTATATTTTCTATTGCGTGTTTTGGAATTGCCCACAATGGTATCTTGCAGCTTAACTTATGTCTATACTTCTTCCAAACTCTCAGCAATGCCTGTCTTAAAATATGCATCCTAAACACAGTATCTACCTTCTTATCATACAACAAATATGCATGCCAGCCAAACAACAAATCATGGCCCTCAAGATTTAATAACCTCGGTTGCGTCAAATTAATCCAGTCACTTATTCCTACTAATGCAGCAGCTTCATAATATAATTTAAAATTAGGCAATTTAAGGCCACCTCTCTCACGAGTATCCTGCATAATCTTAAGTTTAACTCGTGGCTTTTTCCCTGCCCACACAAATTTATTGATACCACGCTGCCATTCCTCCAAGTTAGAATCTTTCTTAAGAATCGGTATCATTTGAAATAAAAATAAAAATTTGGGCAGGACATTCATTTTCACTGCTGCAATCCGTCCCAACAAAGACAATTGCAATTTTTCCCAACTCTCCAATTCTTTTCGAATTTTCCCCCATAATTTTTCATAATTATTTTTATATAACTTTGTATTAGAGGGTGATTAAGATCACCCCCAAATATTTAACCCTTTTAACAATCTCAAATCCAGTTAATCCTTCTAAAAGAACCTTCTGTGAAACTGTCATATTTCTAGCCAAAATTTTGGTTTTCTGTGTATTTACTTTAAATCCAGAAACCTTCCCATATTGTGTTATTATCTCCATCAGGTCCACAACAGAGTTCTCTGGCTGGGTCACTGTAACAACCAGATCATCTGCAAATGCTCTCAATCTATAGTCCTGATCTCCAACTTGTATCCCCTTAATTTTTTCCGAATTCCGAATTTTAACCAATAATATCTCTAATGTTAACACAAATAACAAGGGCGATAACGGACACCCTTGCCTTGTGCCCTTCTCAATATTACATGCTGCTGTCAGGCTATAATTAACTATAATTCGGGCAGTTTGTTTTTGATATAATGCCCTAATCGGTTGTAAAAAATTTTCCCCAAAATCCATTTTGTCTAAAACTTTCAACAAAAATTGCCAATTCAATTGATCAAAAGCCTTTTCAGCATCTAAAAAAATTAGCGCTGCAGAGATCTGGTTGTTCCTTTCCAAAAACTCTAACACATCAACTATATGTCTCACATTATTTTTCATTTGCCTACCACTAATAAACCCCGTTTGATCCCCATGAATCACCTGTTGCAGAACCCTCATCAGTCTATTAGCCAAAACCTTAGCAAATATCTTATAATCTGTATTTAAAAGCGATATCGGTCTGTAATTTTTAACTTGAGTAGCATCCTGGTCTTCCTTCGGAATCAAAGAGATAAAAGCTGTTCTCCAAGACGGTGGCACCTTTCCCCCCCTCTGGATTGTCTGGAACAGTTCCTTTAACGGTTTTATCATCTCTAATTGTAAATTTTTATAATAGGCCGCAGTCAAGCCATCCGTGCCTGGTGCTTTATCCACCTTCAGTTCCTTAATTGCTGTAAAAATTTCTTCTTCTGTAATCAGTTGATTAATCCCCTCTTTTTGTACTTGCGTAAGAACCGGGATGCTAGCATTCTCCAAGTATATATCAATATCTTTTGCATTAATTTCCTGTTTGGTATATAATTTTGAATAAAAATCCACAAAAGCATCCTTAATAAGATTCTGTTGAAACACAACCCTTCCTTTATACTCAATCTTATCTATATTAGAGGCCCTTTGTTTTCTCCTCAGTCTATAAGCTAACCATCTGCCTGGTTTATTAGCGTTACAAAAAGTATTATGCCTAGCAAACCGCAGATTGGTCGCCACTTGATCAGCCATTAATTTATCAAATTGTCCTCTTAGCAGTCTAATAGCCTCCTTGATCTTCACATCCTCTGGGTTCAAAATCAAAGCCTTTTCTTTTTCCTTTATTTCATTCTCCAGTTCTTTCCTTCTAGTTTCCACTGCACGTCTATGTCTATTATTCATATATATCAACACCCCTCTCATATAGGCCTTGCTAGCATCCCAAACCATATCCATAGAGGTACCCTTATTCATATTAATCTCAAAAAAATCCTTCATCCGCTGTTTACATTCTTCCACATTTCTCTGATTTCTAAACAAATTCTCATTTACACGCCACGAGCGCCTATCTCCTTTCTCCTTATCAATCTCCAACCAAACTGGACTGTGGTCAGAGATAGTTCTTGCACAAATCTTCACCTTTTTAGTTCTCAAAAAAAAATCATTAGTCAACAAAATAAAATCAATCCTCGAAAAAGATTGGTGTCTGTCAGAATAAAAAGTATAATCCTTCTCCTGCAAGTGTCTCTCACGCCAAATATCTCGCAGTTCCAGGTCATCCTTCATTTCAAAAAAAGATTTAGGCAGTCTAGCATGACTTGGAATGCGCTTAAAAGCTCCAGCCTTATCCAACTGTACATCCAAAACACCATTCCAGTCCCCCATAAAAATAAAAGATTTATAATCCAACTGGGTAAGCTTTGTGTGAAGTAAGCTAAAAAAGTCAGCTTGTTGTTGGTTAGGTGCATATAATCCAACTAAAAGCGTCTTTTTACCTTCTAACAACAGCTCAATCATAACATATCTTCCATGCTTATCTGCTTCAATTAAGTCTGCTGTTAAGGCACTTTTAACATAAACAACCACTCCATTTTTCTTGTTCTCTGCAGAAGCAACAAATTGCGTACCCAGCCTCGAGTTCAATAAGTACTTTTGATCCAAAACTCTAATATGCGTTTCTTGCAGACATATAACATCTATCTTAAATTGTTTTAAATATTGAAAAACTTTATTCCTCTTCTGTGGTGAATTTAGTCCATTAACATTCCAGGTTAAAAATTTAGTTGCCATGCATATCCTCCAAAAGCTCTTGGACCACAGCTTTGATAGGACTAACTTCTTTAGGCCGTGCTCCTCCCACTGCTTGGCTATGAGTACGTTGTGAAGATTCTTGCTGATCTTGTTCTTTTATTTTCTTTGCTCGTTTTAAAGCAGCACGCGTTACTCTTTGCTCTCTAGGATCATCCAAAGAAATTGTAGCTTGATCTCCTCCAGCACCATTTTCCTCTGTTTCATCCTCTTGATGTTCTCCTTCTCCAGGTCCCTTTCCAGCTTCCAGAAGTGTTAATGGGGTTGCTTTTAAGACATTATTGTAGAAATCACGCGCTTGCTTCACAGTAATCAGCCGATACCTTTTACCTTCATGCATCACCATCAGCCCATCTGGAATCTCCCATCTGAACCTTATATCTCTTTGCTTGAGCTCATGCACGAGAAATGTATAGTCCTTCCTTCCCCTTAAAATCCTTGGAGGGATTTCTTTTAAAACCAAGACTTCTTGTTCAGCAATCACAACTTTAGCATCATAGGCAGCTTGTATAACTTGATCTCTAATTTCTCTTTTTGCAAAATAAACCACCACATCTCTAGGCAACTTTCTCTGTCTGGCAATCCATGAATTCACCCGGAACACTTTATCCATAGCTGCTCTTATTTCAGATGCTGGCTGGTTCAATACCACTTCGAGAGCCTCAGAGATCAGCTGCTTTAAATCTTCTTTAATATTCTCTTTTAAACCTCTGATTCTGACAGCAAACTGCATCTGGTAATATTGGGCAAGGCTTAACTCCCTTTCCATTTTGCCTCTTGCATTTTCATTCTCCCGTGCTTTTACTTCTAATATTGCATTCCTTTGAGCCAGATCATCCATTTTTTCATCTAAATCTTCCACACATTCCGCCACTTTATGCACTGAAGACAAAATGTCTACCTTCATCACGCTGAACTTCTGTTCCATCCTCTCTTCCATTCTCTCCTCCAGTTTCTCCAATTTCTCCTCCATCTGTGCAAATTTATCAGCAATTGATTGATTAATTGATTCCAAAAGTACCTGGGCATGTTTATCCAAAGCATCTCGCAAATCCTTCGGTGTCAGCACTTCAGGAGGGTGCAATGCCTGTAGTGATGATTGTTGCACCGGCGAGGATCCACCACTCCGAAGAGTTTTAGGGGGAGGTTTAGCCGCCATCTTTTACTCCTCAATTATAACGCACTTTCACTTAAAGTTTAAAAAGTCCAACAAGCTCGAGAGTATAGTAAAATAATCCTCTTCACCTTTTCCTCTTGTACCGCTCTGCCTGCTCCTTTAAACCATAGTCCTTTCTTCAGGCAGGGATGGTTCGCAGACGCCTGGCTCTGCTCCAAGAAGTTCGGAGCAGAGACGCTGGCCAGCTGGGAGCAACCCAGGCTTCGGGGGAGTTCAATCCTTCAGCCGCCCAAGCTCCAAGCTCAGGCGGCCCCAGAGAACTCGACCCCTACCTGGGGCCTCACCCCCTCCTCTTCTCCCGAGGAGGGGGCTTCAAATTCGCCCGAACAGCTGATCGGCGCTGTTTTGGGTGAAAAAACACACAGCTGAGCCGCGGGCAGCCCGGGAAGGCTGTCTTCGGTGCCGCGCCGCCACCGGAAGTCCGCTTTAGAAAGTCTTTAGGGACATTAGTAGGATCAGTGTGTGGGATAGTCTACTATAATCTTTTTTGCCCTAAGGTGAACAATTTACGTTGGCTTCAGAAAAGAACCGTAACAGTCAACCCAACCCAATCATTTTTATAAATCCAACGTAGTATTCTTATAGTCTTTTTCCCCCCAGGATATATCTAATTATCCTATTCTTTGACAATAAGCCTTTCCTACATTTGTAAAACAGCAATTGTTGTTGACAGTTTGGCAATGATAATGAAGGCATTGGGATACAACATCAGAACAATTTACTACAGTCGAGACTGTAACTCCAATCCAGAAAATGAAAAAAAAATCCATTGATTTAAGCAACTGACTCGGCTTAACGTCTGTTAGCCTTACTGCACTAATAAAGCTTGTCTCTTCCTTTTCTTCCTCCTTGCTGTAATTAGAAATTAAGATAATGACATATTAACTGGGAGGGACAATGTACTGTCTGCCCATTCTTTTTTAATCTTTACTTTGTGAAACAATTGCGCACAGAGTAGGCAGTTGGTCTTACAATGTTTTGTTCCTGGACAACAAAGGTTTATACCCTATTCAATATGAAGAAATAAATACCATATATTAAAAATAATTTCAAAACTGCTCAGACATTTGGGTCTGAACATATGTTCCAGCCAATAGTTTGCAAAAAAAAAATTGTATTCACCTGTCCTCCACCTGAACTGACCCTTCCCCAAAAAACCCCTATAGCAGCGGTCCCCAACCTTTTATGGCTTGCTAACTTGGCAGGAGGTGGGAGAGGGGAACCAGCCAGCCGCTCACGCAAATTGAGCTGTATGCACGTGCACCGGCCCTATAGACCCCTGCCCTATAGAATGATTTTCCCCCCAAAGACTCACCCTAGCAAAAGAAAACAGAAGCATGTTGCCAGGGTTTGAGTGATTCATTCATACATTTAAAATGTAAACTATGTATTCACTCTTGATGCATAGTGAAACTCCTTAGAAGGGAAAAAAAGCCTTCTGTAGCTGTAGGTGGGCCATGCTGCTTTTCAACCTGTAATATTTATTTTATCACTCTTGTGTTAGGCACCTTTGGACATGGGGCATGGTAAATTGTATTTATTATTTATGAGCTTTGTCAGCAGCAGTTAACCTATATGCTCTGGATATGCAATTACTCCCACTACAAGAGCAGCCTGGCATTTCAGTGTTGATTGCTACACACAGAAAAAGCTTCATGCTTTGCTGAGCCTACATTTTCATTAAACTTCCCCCAGTTTACAAATGATTGTTTAAAGGGCTGGGGGGTTTGTATGATGGCAGGTGTTGTGCACATTATAACATTGCCGCAAGACTAAAAGTTACTACTTTGCTTTGTACCAAATGTTTCGTATCACCATAAAAACCATAGTTTTATACTGCAGATGCTGATGGAAAACACTATAAATCCTAATCGTGTTAGGCTTTGTCCACTTGGACTTTTAATGTGCAAAGCAGATGGTTAATTGTGTGAAGTTTACAGAGCCATCAGATGACAACTTTTGTTTCATTAATGGCCAATATTTTACCTCCCTTTCATTTATTTTTGTTAATGACTGGGGACAATCCTTTTGAGTAAGAAGACAAAACAGAAGCAACTTGTGTTTTAACACCGTGGATGGAGAGGTGGCTTCTCCTTCAATAACTAATTCAATTTCTCCCACAACTGAACATGGAACGGGACAACTCACTGCAGCCAACTGGCTACAGCCAACTTGACATGGAACAATTTACCACGAGACAATATGACAACCTGACACTTGCCACAGGACAAGACACTAAGCTAAATATGACAAAATTAGGCATTTAAAGCATTAATTTGCTTTAAAATTGTATTAAGATACAGAAGATCTTTTAATCATTGCAGTATGAATTAGCAATGAAATGTATCAACGTCTTAAGAAGTAACATTTTGGAAAAACAGTTTATTTCTGCAAATATATGGAAGTTACTGATCAACAGCAAGAAGAACTGTACCTAGAACTGCCTCATGTAGTGCACTGTATATTGTTCTACTTCTTGTCTCCCCAAATCTGTCTTGAAAAACCACATTCTCCATGATCGGCCTTTTGACGTTTACTTCCAATAATAGATATATTTATTCATCATGCCATTTAAGTTTGTTCTCTTCCATCCTTTTCTCTATTTTCCCTCTATCAAACTGTGGCCTGGGATTGGACTTATTTCCCAAAGTAATATGAAATATATAGAGATATAGTGATCATCAAGATGTTGAACCAGGCTGAGGAAATCCAAGTCCAAGTCTACTCTTAGCCATGGAAACTTGCTGAATGACTTTGGACATCATTTCCCAGTAGTCCAACTTACATTACCGGTATATGGTTATTTTTGAAGGATTATATTGAAATCTGCTGCCATGTAAGCCATCTTGAGTTCTTAGAGAAAAATGAGGATCTTAATATTTATTTAGAGGGCTCTCTATACCCACCCAGCTCCATATCTTCAGCAGACTATAATACATTAAATAAAATTAAACATGAAATAAATATAAAATTGACACCAACCTCATAAAAATGGCAGCCTAACTACCATACAAATGCACCTGGAATGCTAAAAACAAGTAATTACTGAAACAAAACCATCTTCTTATTCTGCAGAAAGCAAATAGGGAGGGTACTTAATGCATCTTTAAGCTGTTCCATAGCAAGGAAGCCTCTTATGGAAAAAGTTTTCTTTCACATCTGTATTTCTTTGACTTATAGGGATGGAACATTACATCCCTTCTCCATTTGTCTGAATGGGCTGGGCAGATTCCTCCTGGAGGTCATTCCCAATGAGCTAAGCTATATAGTGCTGTATAGGTCAAAATTCCATTTTCATTTGTAAAATCTATTTGTAGCCAGCGCAGTGATCATATAATTAGCATTACATTGCAACAGTTGGTTTGGCTTCCACTGCTAATGTCCTGGCCACATTTGGCACAAAAATTTTCAGAACATCTTCAGGCACAGACTCATGAAGATGGATATAGCAGCCATGTTTGGATGGGAACATGAGTTGGTGAGCTAGGTGCAATTGTCATATCGACCCAACCTTTCCAAACCCCTTCTGACCATAACTTCTAAAACCTTTGAGTCCAGGAGGCTCTCCAAATTATGAATAAACAATTAATAAAAAAAAGTAAAATTGGGTGTAAAAAATAAAATTTACTTTTTAAACTATAGCACTAAGAATCATTATAAAAATCCTTCACTCAGGTTGATGAACAATATATACACCAAAATTTATTAAAGAATAAAGACAAAATGGAACCTGTAAAGCCACCAGGAAAATAAATTCTAGTTCCTTAGGTGCTGTTTATTAGCTTCAAACCATTAGATAGGTAAACCCATATGAAGTTATATATGGTATTCCCATTCAGCCAGTTGAAAAGAAATTACTGGTTAAACCTATTCAATAATGTTGAAAGGTTCAGGAGACTAGGTGTAACTATACTTTAATCAGCTTTCTATGGACGAAGATAATAGACTAAGACCATGAAGGTGAACCTATGGCATGCAGAGCACTCTCTGTTGGCACGCGCGCTGTTGACCCAGTCCTAGGACTTCAGCTGTGTTTTATAAAAACTTTTCACTTTAGGCCTCCACTGCTGTGTGCAAAAATAAATAAATAAATAAATGGCAATGTCCATTTTGCTCTATGAGTTCATGGTGACCTAACCCTAATCCTAAGTGGAATTTTCCTCCAATGGGATTTTCCCATGTATTTTACCAGGAAACGTAGAGAGGGCAGGCCAGAAAAGTAAGTGTCCTCCTAACCATACCCAAGAACTCCGAATGTATTGGTGATGTCCATTTCGCTCTGTGAGTTCATGGTGTCCTAACCCTAACCCTAAGTGGAATTTTCCTCCAATGGGATTTTCCCATGTATTGTACCAGGAAACATAGATAGGGAAGGATAGAAAAGTAAGTGCCCTCCTAACCATACCCAAGAATTCCAAATTTGTTGGTGATGTCCATTTTGCTCTGTGAGTTCATGGTGACCTAATCCTAACCCCAAGTGGAATTTTCCTCCAATGGGATTATTTGCTTGCAGAAAATAGGCTGCCTGCTAAGTTAGCTGGGCAGGAGCCTGGGATCAGTGTTTCTGAGCACGACCTCTGAGCATGACTCAGGTGATCTTGGGCTCCTGCCCAGCTCACTTAGCAAGCAGCCTCTTTTCCACAAGCAAGTGAGCCCGGGATCAGCTGAGCCACGCTCAGAAGTCGTGCTCAGAAACGCTGATCCAGCCCGGCTCACTTGCTTGTAGAAAATAGGTTGCTTGCTAAGGGAAGCCCCAGGATCAGCGCTGATCCTGGGGCTTCACTTAGCAAGCAGTATGTTTTCCCCAAGCGAGCTGTGCAGGAGCCATTTGCTTGGTTGCCCTTCTCCACCCAAACACTCCACTTGCTCACTCACCCTTCCTCGCTCACTGGCCGGCTCGCTGTTCCTCCGAAAACAGGCTGATCTGCCCTCCTCCTTTTCTCTTCTGGGTGCACCGGAAGTTCCAATTAGCATGTTGCCACAGATCCTGGGGATTCTGGCAAGCTCTGCAGCTCCAGCTGATCTCCAGGTCTGTGCGGCTCTGTTTTGACTCATTCCCCCCACCACTGTAATTAGCTAGGCTGGGCCTGCGTACCACCACCCAGGGGCTCGCGTACCATCAGTGGTACGCATACCACCGGTTGAAAAGCCCTGGTTTAGGCTATACTTAAGTAGTACTAGGTAGAGGTTGGTAATCATGACTGGCCGAGTGGTACGTCTCAAATCTCTACGCTCTAAATATGTTGGCAATTTCTTTCAGCAATGCAGTTAATGCTTATTTATCCAGACTTTAGAAGTAGATGTTTCTTTATCTTACATTGTAAAATATACTGATTCTGCTGTATCACAAATTTTGATTCCTTGTACAGTGTACAAAAATAGAATACAATCTGTATATAGTTTACATCACACTTAAATTCATACTTGAATAAATTCACTTACTTATATTTAGTTTAATGTAATACAGAGCCAGCTTTCCATCATTTAAACAGGCGTAACAATTTCTCTATATCAAACCATATTTAAGACTTTTAGTGCAGATACAATTCAAATCTTATCATTTGTCTATACATGTTTCATTATATATTATATTAAATTGTCACTTACCCAACGAAGATGAAATGCAAACAACTGACTTGCTGCCATACTGCAAATGAGTCAAAATTCTATGATGAACACCTAAATTATCTAAATTATTCCATGAAAATCTAAACGTCATGCAACCTATAGTTTCCAGAAATAAACACCTTAAGAACACCAAAACCTTGCCAGCCTCATTCAACCTTTGAACTGGGTGAAAATTGGTCAAAGTACACCAGCATTTATTATCAAATTGTATGCGTACTCTTAGACTAATAGCAACATTCATTTGTGCTGTCATTCAGGATAAAAATCTTAACTTTATTTGCAGTAGGAGTGGAAATAGGAGTCATTTTACTTTTAGTGCTCATTTCAGTTTGTTAAAAAAGTGGATTAAAAGTTCAGTTAAATAAATAATGAAATTTACAGACAATATGTTGGGGCTGTCAAAATATCTAGCAGTAGCCCTCAAGTGGAACATATAATTCAGGAATAAGTTTTACTGTTGGGAAGTTGGCAAAGTATTCAGCTGCCCTTCTTCTGAAACTTACCACTTGAAAATACCTGAGGAATACAAGAGGACAGAAAGATCTAGCAAAGTAAGAAGAATAAGTATCTGGAGCCAGAATTTGTCTTAGAAACAACTATTTTCATGGCCTTTTATTCAAAAGAAAGAAAAGATCATCTCAGATTAAGGATAATTTTAGTTTTATTTCAATTTACTCTATTGCAACTGTGGTAATAGAGTGTGAAATGTGCTGATACAGTGGTTAGAATGCAGTATTGCAGGCTAATTCTGCCAACTGCCTGCAGTTTGATCCTCTGATCAGCTCAAGATTGACTCATCCTTCCATCCTTCCAAGGTCACTAAAATGACCCAGATTCTTGGGGGCAATATGTTGACTTTGTAAACCACCCATAGAGTGCTGTAACACACTGTTGGGAGGCATATAAGTCTAAGTACTATTGCTATTTCAACTGACAAAGCAAGCATTTTTATTTCCATCCAACTTTCAGTTTTGTAGGAAATCCAGTGCACTGTCTCCTAATTAGAATTTTTACAAATCAATCAGAAAGGATTTTTCTTTAGAAATACTTCTAATAATTTTAATTATAATAAAATATGAACATATCTTAAGGGAAAAGATGGAGATATTGGAAATCAGATACTGAAGAAAATCTCCCCTTTCTTGGGTTGTTTTCACAAGAAAGGACCAATGAAAATGTACATCATTGCACATTTTTTTATTCATGATAAAAAGGTCTTGGAAACTTCAATTTATCCATGGCAAGCTCCTATTAGTTATTATCCATGATATCACAAAGAAATTTAAACTGCTGGGACATCATATTGATAACAAAAGTAACAAGACCATGGTTGCTGTTAGGTCATCAGGAAAGCTGAACAAAGCAAAGAAGTAAGCTTAAAATTGTGGTGCTGCAAAAAAACTGCTAAGAGTACCTTGGACCAAAAGATGAAGTAAAACCCTACTGCTGATTAATCACTGTGGATAAGCAGAATGATGAACTAGAAAGATCTTTGGTGCAACCCATCACGATAATATTTCTAATATTTTTCCACATAAAGTGAAAAATTGTGAGATCTCACTGGACCAGGTATGGCTTACACCTCTAAATACTTTATTAAATATTATAAAGCCTTGCCTATCCTTTAGATCTGGACAACTACTACTTCTGGACAAACATATGGTGACTAGAAAGAACATTTACAAGTAGTCCTCCACTTATGACCACAATTGAGCTCAAAATTTCTGTTAAATGAGTTTTGATCCATTTTACAACCTTTCTTCCCACAGTTGTTAAGTGAATCACTGCAGTTGTTAAGTGAATATGGCTTCCCCATCGACTTTGCTTGTCAGAAAGGTACAAAAGGTGATCACATGACCCCGGGGCACTGCAACTGTCAGAAATAAGAGTCAGTTGCCAAGCGTCTGAATGTTGATCATGTGACCATGGCGATGCTGCAATGTTCGTAAGTGTGAAAAATGGTCGTAAGTCACGATTTTTCAGTGCTTTGAATAGTCACTAAATGAACTGTTGTTAGTCGAGGACTACCTGTAATTTTATTCACTACCTCCTGGGAAAAGTCTCTGTAATTCACTCAACATATAATCAATAGACTTGGTATTCTGTGAAAATGATAACTGTGCTCCATGGAAAAATGATGAGAAGATTGAAACTAAACCTATTAAAGCTAATGTTGATTTTGTAAGAAATATTATCGATGATGAGAATAAAAGGGGTGTATTTTCTATTCATAAAAAGGATCTTATTATATCCACTGTTAAGCATAATAAATCATGCAGTGACACATTTGCTATTCTGTGTTATATAAGCTAAAACCTGGACTTGGCTGTAAAAAAGAAATGATAGCAGTTTTCTGCCACTGAATGCTATTAGTTTACATTTTGTTCCCAGGAAATGTTAGAAATAAAGTTTCTTTTAAAAGGTTAGGGTTGAGGTAAGTGCTATAAATATGAAAGAAACTGCCCCATCAATTCATTGAAATGGAGCCATTTAGGTCACTCATCCCAACCACCTCCTTCAATCCATACCGAGTGCAGCTTCTATTTAAACACATCCAGTGAAGGACAGTCCACCTGTTGAATTGTTTTACTGAGCAATCAACTGGATTCTGCCTTAAATCATTGTTTTGTATGTTGCACTCTGGCTGATGAGAAAGAACTCCTGACCTACTTCTGTATGAAATCCCTTCAGATATTTGAAGACTGTTATCATATTCTCCACTCTGCTCCAGTTCACAAGTCCTTATTTCTAGTGCCCTATTCAACCTCATTATACTTCACTGAACCTTGTTCTGGCATATCTCAAACCCAGATATACCCAGAACTGGAGACAATGTTTGAGATGAGACACAGTAATAAAAGTTTTTAACTATTGCTTCCTGTGGTTTAGCAGCTATATTTCTGCTGATACATTCTAAAATTACATTTGCTGTCTTTGACAAATACATGACTCAGCAGTGTGAATTTGCAATCAGCTACTTTAGCACATTTCCCCCCACAAATATTATATTTCATTATTTTCAGACCATTTTTTCCTTCCAGACTGATTTGAATGTGTTTTTATTAGTGATCCCACTCAATGCTTTGTTATCTGTGAATCTGGCAGGCTCCCACGTCTTTGTTCAAATTGAAAAATAGTTGACTCTGACTAAATAAAGGTAAGGTAAAGGTTCCCCCGCACATGCGTGCTAGTCGTTTCCGACTCTAGGGGCCGGTGCTTATCTCCGTTTCAAAGCCGAAGAGCCAGCGCTTGTCCGAGGACGTCTCCGTGGTCATGTGGCCGGCATGACTAGACGCCAAAGGCGCACGGAACGCTGTTACCTTCCCATCGGAGTGGTCCCTATTTTTCTACTAGCATTTTTACGTGCTTTCGAACTGCTAGGTTGGCAGAAGCTGGGACGAGTGACAGGCGCTCACTCTGTTACGCGGCACTCGGGATTCGACCCGCCAAACTGCCGACCTTCTGATCGACAAGCTCAGCGTCTTAACCCACTGAGCCACCGCGTCCCTTCTGACTAAATACTTTCCTCCAATTAGATAAAGAATTACTGAGGAACACTTGTCGAGTACAATCTCTGAGCTATGTATCCATTTAATTGTCAAACCATCCAGCGTGCACTTAACTAGCTTATTACATAATACTGAATGAAAAGTATTTGATGTTTACAGCATTCCCACAGTTTATCAAGGGAATTTAATTACCCTATTAAAATTAGATCAGTCTAATAAGATTTGGCATTTGCTTCTGATTTTAAGAAGATTGGCCCTTAGGGAAGAATTGATTCAGTTAACATCTGTGGCATTCAGTTTACAACCATGGTGTTAACAGCCACAGCAAAGGTCTTAAAATCAGATCAGTCACATGGGTAACCTGTTTTACAACCATCACAATCTATAACTGTAATGGGCAGGCTCCATTATGGTCAAGTCAAAGAATACCTATATTATATTGCTTTAGTATCATGACAACTCATATCATGGGATTATGAAACATGTAACTGTAACACAAACTGTAGTCCTTGACTTACAGCAGTTCATTTAGGGAGCATTTAAAGTTACAATGGCACTGAAAAAGTGATATATAACCATTTTGCATACTTACAACCTTTGCAGCAGCCCCATGATCATGCGATCAAAATTGAGATGCTTGGCAACAGACTCATACTTATGGCCATTGCTGTGTCCCAAGGTTTTCCCCCCTCCCCATATATCCCTGCATTTAACTGTAATATTATGGTTTAGTTACATCAGGAAAAGTAAGGACAAGGCTTTACAATGCTGACCAGCAGATGAGCAGCTTCCTTAAAATTCAGTGCCAAGTTTCACTTTTGTAAAGTGAGCAAATCTGCCCTCCATGTATTTGCCCCAAAAAAGGTGACACATAATTCTTCTTCACCTAAATAAAAATAAATAGCCCATCTTTGCAATAGCAATAAACAGGTTCAGAGGATTGTTATCACTTTGAGCAAAACTAAGAATAATGTAGGCTTAATTGTAGCTTTCCTTTTTTGCCTATCATTTATACTTTTGTTTCAACTCTGTTATTTTACAATAGGTTTTATGCAGCATTGTTATCAGGCAAAACAAAGCAGCTCCTGTAACATCTGCTTATTAAATACCACATGTCTAAGCTGAGGAGAAAATGTATAAAATCATTGATATCCAGCCAAGAGTTAAGTTGCTTTTACACTGTTGCTCAGTATCTCTTATTTGGCCTTTACCTTGCAATGTTATGCAGAATTTCTTGGCAGGCACAATTACTGCATCCAGCAGAATTTATCTCCTAATAAAACATTCCTGATCATGCCAAAATCATAGCAACCAAGTACAGATCCAAGTACCAGGGCTAAGACATATTTTTAAAATTATCAGATCGAATTTATCCAAATGCAGAACTCTCGTCCATTTAGGATTTTTACTAGCAGTGGCCAGCTTTCCTTCATAAAGACTCAAGTTAAATGTATATGGCATTAATGTTCATTAAGATGTCAGTACAGAGGTTTTTTCATTCAGATTTAGTTTTGATCAGCCAGTGGACCTCTAGATGCAAGGATCATATTATTTAAAAGATTTCATAAAAGGCAGTCACAAGGCCTATTATTAAATTCATGAGAAATTTGACCTGCGACAGATGCAATATTTTCTAGTCAGCACAGCTTTTAAATTTCACTGTGAAACTTCTGCTAATTGGACACAATGAAAGCTTGCCACTAGGTAAGTTGGCTTGTTCCAATATTCTCATCTATCAGAGACAAATACTCGGGTTCAAAAATCAAGCTAATCTATAATATAGTTCCTTTGTATATTGTTTGAATTCATCCATTTTAGTTTGTAAATGACATGGTTTAGTACAATGTCTGGTTCTAGTTTTGAGGATGCCCTCAGCATAGTTATAGTTATTTTTCTTTTTCAAATGTCCTGTATGTTTCTTTTGTTTATTCCTTTATAATTTTTTGTAATGTCCTTTTTCTTTTTGTATTTAATTCATTAATAAATAAAATAGAAATGTAGTACAGGTGGTCCTCAACTTACAACAGTCCGTTTAGTGAACATTCAAAGTTACAACGGCACTGACAAAAGTGACTTATGACCATTTTTCACACTTGCAACCCTTGCAGCATCCCCATGTTCACATGATCAAAATTCAGATGCCTGGAAACTTAGCCATATTTATGATGGTTGCAGTGTCCTGAGGTCACGTGATTCCTTTTGTAAGCTTCTCACAAGAAAAGTTAATGGGGAAGCCAGATTCACTTAAGAACCGTGTTACTAACTTAACAGCTGCAGTGATTCACTTAACAACTGTGGCAAGGAAGGCCGTAAAATGGGGCAAAGTTCACTTAACAAATGTCTCACTGAGCAACAAAAATGTTGGGACATAAGTTGAGGACTACAATAGCGCAATCCAGCACTACAATCTGACTGTCATGGTTCCGAAAGACGAAACTCTTCAAAAGAAATTTCGAAGCAAGAACATCCGATGTTAGCAGCGTTGACACTGACACTACAATCAGTATTAGATTTTTGATTTAGGACTGACATTTATATTTCATCAGTTCCATTAGCAAGCACAATATAGGTAGCTCTCGACTTACAACTCTAACGGATCCTGGAATTTTCATCATTAGTCATGATGAGGGAACACCTGCTGCCAGCATCAAGTTCCCTTCGTCTAGTGCGCTCCCACAGGAAGGGTCTTCTCAGGGTGCCACCGGTAAAAGATTGCCGGCGGATAACACCCAGGGGGAGGGCCTTCTCAGTGGGTGCGCCTGCCCTCTGGAACCAGATGCCCGTGGAGCTTAGGACTGCCCCCGACCTCCGTTCATTTCTCCGGGACCTGAAGACCTGGCTCTTCGAGCTCTCTGGCCCAGGTTGAGAATTTTAATTTTAATTGGGGTTTTTATTTTTTTTCCAGGGATTGATGTAATTTTTTTAATTGTTTTTAACTTTTGTATTCCTTCTTTTAAATACCCTGTAAACTGCCCTGAGTCCTTCGGGAATGGGCGGTATATAAACCCAATAAAATAAATAAATAAATAAAAATAATGATGGATGTAACACTAGGCATCCATGGGATCGATTTTTTGCTGCGATCTTGTTAAGCAAATATCACGGTCATAAAGTGAATGCTGTGATTGTTAAGTGAGTCAATGCATTACTATGGGTGGTTTTTGCTGAGAACGAGCCGAAAAGGCTGGTTTCTGACAGAAAACATCGTAAATTGTGTCACATGACTATGGAATGCTGCAACCAGCTGTAGAGGCAAGCTAGTTGCTAAGTGCCCAAGATGCAGTCATGTGATCATGGGGGAGGGGTGGTGTTTTGCCGTGGTCAATGCCTCAACTATAGTTTTGTCCTTTTCACTTCTAAATTTAAACTTGTCATTGCCTGCACAAAAGCACTGCAGAATGGTATTTCATTTCCACAACTAAAAAAATAAAATTAGATGTGATCTTTGTGTCTATAGCACACCAAAATGGCAACAGGATAACAGCAACTTTTCCCTGTGAGCCTTACTCTATTTGCATCTTGAGCCCTTCAGATTCTCAACAGATCACATCTTTTCTTTATTTTCCAAGTCAGATGAAGAGTCTTGCCGCAATTTTTGCTCTCTTAATGTTTTCTTTTTCTGAATTTCCTCCCACTCCCTCTCTGCCTCAAGCCTTTTGGCAAACATTTTTGGAAATTTTCCAGGATTTCTTCTCACCTCAGCCCTGTTTGAGTCTAGACATATTGCTCTGAAACACTTCAGGGATTTAAAATACCCATTTCAGCCTTCATGAATCCCTGTTTCCTGACAACTTCTGAATATCCAAGATGTTTCTGAAGTTGTCTCTGTTATCACAAGGCAAGACATTCCAATCCTTACATTGTTGATTTAAAGCCATTCCTGTTCTATCAAGTACTTGTATGAGTTATATTGCATATTGGACCAAACTTTATGAATTTGCATTGGTTAAAATTTAAAAAAAACACACAGCATATTGGAATCTTTAGAAATTGATGGAGATCAATCCTTTTCAGCTTTTTATTTTTTAAATCCTGCTAACTGCACTTTCAGACAACCTGTTCCTACCATGACAGAAACAAACAGCACAATTTTTTGGACAAAATATTTATACCTATACATCCATTCTGTTATTAAAGCTTTTGATTATGACACATTTAAGTACCTACAACATTGCAGTAATACTACTGACAATAATTTTTATTGCCATAACTGTAAAACCCGAAGGGAAGAAATAAATTTATCACCAGAAAAAAATGTTATAAAAATTCAAACTTATTAGCAGGAAGCCCGTGGGGCCCTTTCATTGACTAGCATCTCATTCAAAAGAAAATCAAATCTCTCTTTTCACAGGAATAACACAATATAATAAAATGTTTCAGTGAAAAGGAAATAAAATCTCTATTGCACTTGAGTAATAAGACTGTGAAGTGCATGTTGTCTTAATCAAAAAAGATCTCAGTGTAGCCTTAACATGGATGATTGAGAAGTGGAACCTGGGTCTACTGAATCCTGGTGCAGTACTATAACCTCTTTTGGTCCTCAATATGGAGTTGAGATAATGGGAGCTATAATAGAAAGCATTTGGAGGACACTAAGTAAGTCTTCAAAAAAGGCATATTTTCAGCAATTCTAGTGCAAAACTCTGCCCAGTTTTCTTGCATAGTTGCAATCCAGCTATGATGGAATGCATTCCAGGAAGGAGGGTATGCATTCCAAAGGAGCAAGGCAGATCACCGTTTTGATGGTTTGTGTGAAAGAGGGTGAGGAACAATAAAAAAAACCCTGCCTCAACGTGTCCTTGTTAATTTTTGGAGCCTGACAATACTGCTACCAGAGCCACAAGGCCTTAGTGCACTTCACTGGATTAGAGGTGAATCATGTCATTTCCAAACTAATTCTATGTATCAGAGGCTGAAAAGAAACTCTTGCAGATTTAAAAACCACATTTACTATAAAGGTAAAAAGCAAGCTGGATACTTCTCAAGGAAAAAACCCCCTGCACATTCCACAAATAGAACTCGTTTCCTAAGGAAGTCTGACAGGAAAGCCACTTCTGTCTCTGTTCATCGAAGCATGTCTTGCCATGTTTTTACTTAAGAAATTATATTTAACTTGAAGGTGCTGGTGTGATTCTTCAGCAAGGTAAGATTTTGTAATTTGAGCAAAATTTTAAGTAAATAATTACAAATGTATCCAATAAAGTACATATGAATAAATATTATCCAAAGGATAAAATGGATAATGTTGGGTTGAGTTGGGATTGATTTGAGAACCAAACTTTCCTCTTTATATAAATTAGGGAGCCACTGGCTTACCTTATTTCCCTGCCCCTAACAAGTTCCACTGTTTCTTCCTTCCTTTAGAAATACAGGTAGTCCCTGATTTACCACCAGATAATTAGCAACTGTTCAAAATTACAAAAGACCTACTTGGGGCTGCTCATGACCTAGATTTGAAGTTCTGATGATCGCACACACACCCTGACACATGACTGAACTCTTGGCAACTGGGCCGCATTGACAACTCTTTGTAGCATCCTGTGATCATGTGACCGCATTTTATAACATTTTGCCAAAACCTGGCATTTACTTCCAGTTTTCAGTCAAATGAAAAATGGTTCAGTCTGTGTACAATTGGTTTGCTTAATGACCATAGTGGCCACTTCATGACTGCAGGGGTCACTTAACAACCACAACAAAGAGTTGGAAAGCTATATTGGTGATGGTTTTATGACTGTCATGACTTACGACCACGAGGGACAGACTCTATTGCCATCATAAGTTGAGGACTGCCTGTACAAATGGGTTGGCCCACACTCATAAATATATGAATGTCTGCTCATCATTCAAGCACTTTTATATTACTATTGTTATATCAAGTTCACATATGCAAATGAAACAAAATTTATTATAGACTGATTAGCTAGGCAATATAATTTTTCCTCAAAGAAAAATGATCCATGCATCCAGTGACTGGCACTTTGGTGCACTGCATCTGTAGCTCAGCTTAAAAAGAGTTAGCCAGATTGCTACAAACATTGCATGCTAATTAGAGATGAAATGCAACTGAAGCATTTACAGATTTTGTTTACAAAAATATTTTTATGAAACGTTGTTTACAAGGCCTATGCTCAGTAATTACAATTATTGTGACTGATTATGGTACCAAAATATAAAGCAACCACGTACAAATAACAAAATCAAAATTAAAGGTGTAAAATTTAAATGAAGCAATTTTTCAAATGTCAGTATAGCATTTGTTAATTCAGGTTTGTGGAAATAAGTTGGAACAAATCGGAGTGTCTATAGGTTTAGCAGATTCAGTACATTCAAAAAACTCTCTACCGAGCTAGATCAACTAATGAAAACAGGAGAGAAATAGAAGTGTTCCATAGTGACAGATCTACCATTCATAAATTCCTCCTCCAGGTGATTTATGTGCTGCAGCTGAACAAAAAAAAAAAAAGCTTGTCCTCCAGACTAGAGACTGAATGCTACATTTGTTGTAGAAGAAACAGATTAAGTGGTAACAGGAATCTTCCCGCAGAAGCAACACAGCCTGAAAAAGTATCAAATTCACACATTTCGGACCAAAGAAAATAATAAACATAACTGAAGAAGATGTGATTTTCTGTTCTGTGGTTGGTATTTCCTTTTATGATTTAACATTACTAGATATGCAAAAGGTCAAGTCTTACATAAAATATTATATAAGTGCCCAAAACTTTATTACAATCCAGCACCTACAAAATTATCGAAATATTATTTTGAAGGATATTGTAAGCCTTTCAATGGATTCATATCCCTTTATTTCTGATTCCTCTTGGCCAATACTCCAAAAACCTTTATTACAATGGAAGGGAGGGTTCATTTTAGATTTGAGACAGGAATTTCTCAAAATTCAAATTATTGTGATGCCAGAGTCTCCCCTTGAACATGACAATGGATCCCTCTATAAATGCAAACACACACTTTTGAGCTTAACAATGGAAGATTCAAGGACAAGGCAGAGATAGGTCAGCTGCTGTTACTGCAAATCTAATAAAAAGGAATATTTGCTATTTCAGAATCTAGGAATCTAACCATATGTACAGTATATGTCAGCTCCAGGGTTTAAAACCCTCATTACTTATTTATTTCATTAATAAGCTGCCTGACCTGTTCATGACTATGGGTAGGATACAATATGAAGCAACTTAAAAGAATAAAATATAAGTAATGAAAAATGAACATGTGAAAACACAAAAATAACAAAATTTGGCAAAGCAATCATCCCACAAGGGGTCTGCCTAAGGCCTGGAGACTCAGGTTTTGAAGGCTTGTATAAATAAGGTCAGGATATGAGCCAGAACTATGATAAGATTCTGCTTCATCCCCTCACTGTTTAATTGATGGCTCCCAGAGTGTGCCAATTTTGCTGGATCATATGGTGTGGACAGAAGCTATAAATATAGACAGTCCTTTAGATAATTCTATACCACGAACTGCTTTATAAAACAAAGGTCCCCAACCTATGATCCGTGGCCCGATACAGTGCAGTGCAATAGTCCAAATGACCAAAGATAAATCACCATTGCGCAAGTATAGGAGCAAGTGGCACTCTATGAACACCTTTGAATTTGTGTGAAAAACTCCCTGGCGACAGCTGGAATGGGAAAACTCACCACAGCCAACTCGCTGCAGGACAACTTGCTGCGGGAAAATTCAACAATTCAATTTATTTAAAGTAGTTAAAACATTTTAATTTTTGTCATTCATATAGCATTTTGCCCCTCTTTTGATATCCTTTCTTCAATGATTCTATTCCAATATTTCTTTGATATTAGTGTAACTCATGATGAATTATCCTGTGGCGAGTTATCATAGACCTGCCAGCTGCTCTTTGAGTAGGAGTTGTAAACCCCCCCCACAAATTACACACCCTCCTGAAAAGTGAAGTGCAACTGCATTTAGTATTAAAGATTAAACATCTCCATACCGGATTGGTTTAAGAGGCCTCAGCCTTTTCTATTCACGGTTCCAGATACTGGCATAAGGCTTTGACAGCATCACCTGGTTAATTGCATCTTTATCTCTCACTTTTAAGTAATTGACTTTTTTCACCACATGTTTCACAGCCGTGGATGCTGATCTGCACAGTGTGTTCTGAAAACAGTTTTCCTATCTTTCTAACCTTCTGACTTTCAGCTGCCATGCATGATGGACAGGGGCACAAATGCTAATAAAAACATATTGTAATGACACACAAGCCACTATCTGGCTTCATACATCACATTAAGCCATAAGTAGTTTTCTATCAGTTTGGCTTTGTATGCTCTGGGATCCAACAATGTAGTCTGAATACCACTGCTTAGCACAATGTGTTAAGTCAGTTCTGAGTTTCTTTAGTTTTGACAAGATTGTTAAAGAACCTGAATAAAGTTATTTCAGAGGAAGTGTGAAATAGAGGCTAATCATTTAAGTACAGTGAGTAATTTGTTATTCTTTTATTGACGCTACTGGGTGGAATACCCAATAAGAAATATAAAAATCAAGCAATTAGTCAACATAATGGAGCTTGACAAGCAACCAAAAGGTAGGGATAATAAACAGGAAGAAGCAAATCTTATTTGGATTGTCATAAAGGATTTAGCTGAAGAAAAGTTGTAAGATACATGTCAGCAGCATTGATAATGTTTTCATCAGAATCTGTTTCAAACTGAGTTATTTCTAGCATATTTATGAAACTTTATTTTATACTGGCATCACTAATGAACCCTGCAAAGTTTCCAGAAAAAAATCATAGTTGAAAATGTCTAGATAAACTGAAAACTCCCTGTTGCTCCTTGAAAAGGAGTACACTAAGATGCTTATGTTATCAGATTTATATACCACATTTCATTCAGGAACTCAAGTGATGTATTTTGGCCATAAGTGAAATATTGTAGTTTAAAAATCAGAGTGGTTGTGTATACACTACACACTCTGCCAGATTATAGCCTGTTTCACAGCAAGATAGAAAAGTAAAAATGAATGAAGATAAGGATATTAGGCCCAACTGTTTAGCAATATTTATTTATTTTTTATTTTAATTCCATTTATATCCCGCCCTTCTCCGAAGACTCAGGGCGGCTTACAAGCTTAGCCCATTCCTGTCTTAGAACAATGGCCATGTGAACTTAGGCTAGAAATTAATTGTATAAGCTCAGTAGATACTACTGTCTGCTGTGATGGGAATTGGCATTCAGCAAAATTGGCATTCAGCAACATTTGGGAGCCTACTACCTATTTTTGGTCTTGGATCAATGTGTGGCATTCATTATTTGGAAATATATTAACACAAAAATTCAATTTGACTAAATAAAGGTAGTCCTCAACTTATGATCCTAATTGAGTCTGAAATTACAGTTGTAAGTAGTGCAGATTGTTAAGAGTGGTGCAGTGGCCTAGAGGTGAAGACGCTCGCCTCCCACTTGGAAGGTTGAGAATTAAATCCTAGTGAAGACGTTTCTCTATCAGGGAGCAGAGAAAATATCTACTGTGAACTCTATATAGGTCTTAGGAAGGGCATCGGCCAGTAAATGCTCAACTGCATTCAGTTGCCCAGACTCCATCCTGATTACAGGATTGTAAAAAAACAAAAAAGTAGTGCAGTTTGTTAAGGGTTAGGTCATATGACCAACCCCATTTTACAATTTTTTTTGCAGTGAGTGTTTAGCAAATGCTGCAGTTATTAATAGAATACCACAGTCATTAAGCGAATGTCACAGTCATTAAGTGAACCCATTCTCCACTTTTCATGTGGTCCTTAAGCACCCAGAAAGAAAAAAGGTTTTCAAAGAAGAAATATAAATAGGAAACTAGACAATCCATGATTTGTTGAGTCATTGTTTCAGAGACTTTTCCTTACCTAAACTTATAATCAGAATGACTATGGGCAGGCAAAAAACAACAACAATGAGAGTGGGAGAAAATTCCAAATTCCTGCTGGCTGCCATTTTTACTTTGCTTATGGAAGCTGACAGGGACCATTGGAAATGACAATCATGTGTCCACAGTTGATTGTGGTGATGTAGTGGTACTGCAGAGGCCACAACGTTGCCAATACCACTGGTCTGAAGATTCTTGAAATTTCAATCCCACAGGTCTCGGTTTTGGGTGGGATTCTTTAAGTTAGCCCATTTGAAATATCTTGATTCAAAAAGTGTTCTCCTATGATGCAGTTTCACCTAATTTAAGGTTACAGACAAATAGACAGGAGAACTTTAGTACTATATCAATCAATTAAAGTCACATGAGAAGACCATCAGCAAGTTCTAAACTTCTAAAAAAAAACCTTGGGGAAGCATTTAAACTTGGAAGTAAAACTACAGTCAAGTCAAATTACCACATTTAATTTTATTTTATTAAGAATGTTTGTAATCCATTGTGCAGTTCCACTGCATCATTTAAGTAAGCTTCAGAGTGCCACATTTTGGAAAATATATTTACAGATTGTTTATAACAAATGATAATACATTAATGCTTGTTGACAGGCAAAGCAGACTGACTGAGATCTAATTTAACTAGAGGGCTAGGAAACATGAATTGGACATCTTCTCATAAGTCATTACCGGACACCTGCTAGTCTGAAAGATTTGCAAAAGTGAAAAAAACCAACAAAAAAAATGTCCATAGAGCAGGCGCCAAAGAGACTTTGAAGCCTAAAATAGACTTGGTTTGCTTTAGAGAACAATATCAGACTTTTCTGTCCCAGCAAGATACAAAGCTGGACATTTCAGATTATCTCTCTTGATTTCTTATCTACAGGCAAAATACTCCTGAAATCACATATTCTCTCCAAAAGTACAGCATATTTAAAATGCAGTGTCATCAGCATCTCTGTTGAATCTAACATTACTGAAGTTACCAATGCTGGGATAATAGCACTTTATTATTGGACTTTGCATCTGATCTGTTTTTACAGAGAATTTTTTAGATAATAGAAAAAGCCTTGAAAGAAAGCTTTCTCCCTTTAAATCTACTGGAGTTCATGTCTTCCATTTCTATTCTGTATTTATAGATAATGCATCGTGGATGCAAAGGGAAAAAGGAAAATTTAAACAGACAGCGATATGGAACAGATCTTCACTGGCTTTATTCATCAGGGAAGACACCAGACAAGTCCCCTTTCCTTTGCCCTTCTTAGCAATGCCAATTATGCTGAAAAATGAAGTTACTTATCATGCCCTAAAGTCAAAGAGTGTTACACCCAGTCTCTAAGAGCCGAAGGCCCTAGATTTTCACATCCCATGGCAAAAGTGATGCAATGTTAGCAGAGCTGTTAGCTAGATTAAACAAGGCATTTTTGTAGAACAAAGCACATGTTAAAAAAAATAAAACATTCTAAACTCCCCAAGTCTGCAAGTTCTGCTATACCTTAGAAAGGAAAGGCAGGGAAACATGCATTAGATAGCACAAACCCTTTCACTAGGGCAAATTCACAATGAGACATGCACCAGCTGGCTAAGACTCCTGCTTACATTTCCCCCCTCCTTCTCCTCCCCCTCTTAAAGGCCACCCACATGTCTGGCTTTTCAGAATGCAGCCAGGTGTTCTTCTGATAAGAAACAGGAAGTAGTTCAGGACCACTGTCCCAGCCCTGTCCTCCCTCCCCACAGAAAAGGTCATCCATCAAAGCCCCTAATCCTCAAGGCCAAGGCAGGCCAATCAACCAACTCTTTCTCTCTTGCAGAACAAAAGGGACAAGGGATAACACTGTTCTCTTTCCTTTCTAAATCTGAATCCAGGGGAGCCATTCTCCACTCTTAATGCACACAAGGTCCGGTTTTCTTGCAAGCCCAAATACCAGGACATATTTGGAGAGAGAAAAGGAAGCAACCAACCATCCTAATCTAAGTAATCACAGCTGCCCTTTGGAAATTACCTTCTATGGGAAAAACATAATCATCCAATGCCCTCATGACTCACCCTCAGCTCTCCTTAAGTAGCAGCACAATTCCACTAACATTAACACTTTAATTGTCACCTCTGTTACTCTGAATGTGTAAAAAGGAGAAGAAGAAGGAAAAAAGGGCAAGGGAAAAAGAAAAGAGATCAACTTACAGAGGTGTAGTTGCTCTTCTGGTTCCGGAGCTCCTGTTCTTGGAACTGCAACCCCGCCAGGTGTTTCTCCAGGGCTTCCCAGTCCATAGTGGGCAGCTGAGGCTCCTGCTCTTTCAAGGCTTTGCCTCCCAAGGAGTTCTCCACGGGGCGGAAGGAAAGCAAAGGATCTCCCTGCTGAGCTCTCTGGAGGCAGGGGGCTTTGCTGGAGCCCCCACCCCCTTTGTGTCCAGTCCGGTGGCTGGACGGCACCATGTTGGCATTGTGCCTGAGGTCCAGCAGGTGACGGTGAGGCTGGAGAGGATGGGGAGGGGGGTTACTGCTGGGAGCTGGGGGGGGCATGGTGGCAGTGGGGAGGGTGAAGCAGGTACTCCTCACCTCCACCAGCTCTTGGGCTAAACTCCTCCTGGAAGGGGTGGTTTTGGCATGGCAGCGGGCATAGTCCCCATCCTCCTTCCACACATCAATCACTTTCCTCTCGGTGGACTCCTGGAAGTCGTCCACCTCCTCCTCCTCCCTTCCTTCTTCTTCCTCCTCTTCCTCCTCTGAGTCCTCCAAAGCAGCCAAGTCCAGGCTGGTAGGCGACGGGGAAGATTTGCATTCCGAGCAAGGAGTCACTTTGCTGGAACTGGACTCGGAGCTGGAGCGGCTGCTGCAGGGGTCGCTCCCTAGATCCATGCCATCCTGGAGAAGGAAAACGAGACCGAGAGCGTTACAGGCAGGGAGGGGGGAGCGGCACGGAGAGACAGCAAAGACAGACTTCTTTTTGTGCTCGGCGGCAGCTGCTTTCCCCCGCTCAGAAGTACCAGCCCCGCCAGGCACAGTCAGCACCAGGCGCTCCAGATGCTGCCGGAGTCTTAATGGAAGGGACGGGGGGGGGGGGGGGGAAGGGCAGGAAAGGGGGGCGCCCCCGTCACTTCCCAAAGTTTCCTGCAAAGCCCCCACCCAGGCACGGGGACACCACTTTTCCAGGAAGGAGACGGGAAATCTCCCACAGGAGAAGGGATGGGTGGCTTTGCTCGCCCCACCAGACACTCATCGGGCACAGCCGCCCAGATGCTTCTGATAACATCATCTGGTGCGGTCGGGGCAGGAAACGGCGGCGGCGGCTGCGGCGAGGCAAACGCCACCGAACAGTTTCCACCGCACCGCCAGCGACCCTGCCCCGCAACGGCACCGGAAACTTCCCGGCTTCTTCGCGCCCAGTTGCGAAGAAAAAGCTACGCCGGTAGCACCGAAAAGGAAGCGGGCGGAGCGGGGAGGGGGGGGGAGAAGAGAGAGAGTGGAAGAACCGTCCCCACGTAAACGGCGTAAAAAGAGGGGAGGAAAAAAAAGTCAACGGGAAAACATCGCCCCCTGCGGTATCGCCGGAGAGAGGCCTGCCCGAGAAGCTGCCCGCTTCACGCAGAGGCAGGGAAGCGAGGGAGGGGCGTCGGGATGGCGGGTCGGTTTAATTGCTCTCCTCCCTCCCTCCCTCCCTCCCTGCAAATTCCAGAAGGCCGCGCATTGTCGCCCGCTGGGCCCCACCCTTGTCTCCGCGCTGGCATGTGTAGACACAGCAACGAGTTGGATTTTGTGTCTGGGGTGGGGGTGGGGGGAGGAGAGGGCAGGCAGTTTCCTCCTCACACTCTTTTTTTTCATAGTCTGCCGGGTGAAATAACGATTTAAGCCCCCACTTCTTCTCTTTGCATCCTAGGTCAGGGGTCGGCAACCTCGGCTCTTTTATGACTCGTGGACTTCAACTCCCAGAATTCCTGAGCCAGCTATGCTGGCTCAGGAATTCTGGGAGTTGAAGTCCACGAGTCATAAAAGAGCCGAGGTTGCCGACCCCTGTCCTAGGTCAATGTCCTTTTCCCTGTGGTTTTTACTGCTATGAAAATCAATAGTCCAGGAAAGAGCAGTGTCTGTGGCAAAAAAAATCCCTGAGCAAATCTTTGGGTTATATTTCAACCGCTTTGTTTGAACACCTGGATTGAAAAATGAAAAATGAAAAGTTAAATATCCACCTGAGCGTTCCAGCACAAAATCCCTGCTTTGGTTAGCTCCCCTTCTTTCCACGTACTTCCCCTGGCCAAATGTCTATTTTTTTTTAAAGTCCTTGAAAACTTTGGAGTTAAAGAAAGGCAACCTCTGGTCGTATGCAGAGTGCTTTCTTCTCCTGGCCATTGAGCAGCTGTCAATCTGAGGCAGGGTAGTTTTTATTACTTTGGGGTTGTCATAGTTAAAGAAGAGCTAGGTGTAAAGCATGATAACAAGGAAATCCTGTTGTGCATTTATTTGGCCTTCCTTTCAAACACAGGAAAACTCTGAAAGAGCAATGGGAACTTTTCAGCTTTTGGAGAGCAACTCCAAAAATGGGCTTTAATTAAAGCAGTGATGTTTCTCTTTTCCTTGTTCCATACTCAGAAGAAAATAAGTGACAATCTTTGAGTCCCTTCCATAAAGTGACAGATGGTCTTTGTTTTGAACTCAGAAGAGCAAGTTTCTCCCTGATTCTCACAAGTATGGTCAGTATTAGCATTTGAACCATTTCAGCTATATACAGGAGAGGCTATCTATGTATGGAAATCCATCATGTTGTAAATTTAAACTAACTTCTTGGCACTCAATGTAAGACTAGAAAACCTGGCTCCTTGCTCAGGCTTTTGGCAAAGGTGAGTGAAGCCCTTTGGATGACGTGGATTTGTTTCTTCTTCATCCCTGTCTAGCTATCTTTTATTTTTTAATGTCAAACTTGTGTATATTTAATGTATTTACTTGTGACCTGCTCAAAGTCCTTGGAGTTGGGAGGCAACCAAAATTTAACAACTTCCCTACTTATGAAAAGAATAAATTACAATGAAGTCAAATGCTTAGGCTAGTGGTAGTATCTGAAACACTCTAAGGTTTCCTGTTTGAGTTGGGGTTGGACTAGAAGATCTCTATCCTCCTACTCAAAGCAGGAGACCAGATATCATTTGAGACATTACCAATAGCCTAAGTCAGATCATTTGACTTCATTGTAACTTATTCTCTTACAGCTCTGTTACCTTGTTATTAATGTTGCAGAATTCCTTCTGATTTCTACCATTATACCTGCTTTACTCCACTAATTCTGCTTAGCTAATTCTGCTTAAGTCCATATATGAGTCATATTTTGACACCTTGAATTTGGTTATACCTAATTCAGTCCAGCTGCCTTTCAATTTGTTGGTCTACACCACCCAGAATTCCCCAACAGTATGGCTATTTGTGGCATCTCATTCAATCCATAGGGAAGGTAGACTGAATGCTAAATACAAAGTGGATAGCTGACCTTTCCATTGATTTCAAATTATGAAGAACCTTGCCATGGTTGAACAAGGACTCCTAAGCACTATGATTACGTTTGTGTGCCACACTGAACCATAAATTAGCTAATTACTTGATTATAGGATGATGAGGTTAGAAACTACCTACTGCTTTCTCCAATCTTAAACTCATGTTGGAGTTGGAGAGACTGTTTACATTTTCTTGTAATCAGAATTTTCTCATCTTTGTGCTACATGCTGAATTCAAGGGCTCAAAAGACACATAGCTTCTCAGATAAATGTATAGCACAACCTTAATTCATGGAGTTGTTAAGCAAATTGGGCTTCCCGCCATTGACTTTGTTTGTTGTAAACTGGCTGGAAAGGTCGCAGCTGGATATCACATGACCCTGGGATGTGACAGGTGTTGATCATGGGACAATGGGGATACTTGGATGGCTGTAAGTGTGAGGACCACTTTTTCAGTGCCATTGTAATTTTGACTAGTCACTGAACAAAGGGTTGCAAGGTGAGAACTATGTGATTACAAGGCTATAATCTATACTGGTTCAAATAATCAGTAACCTTTAATATTAAAAAAACCTTAGTAGGATACACAAACCCTCTTTTGGAGGTATTCATTTTTCATTGTTAAGATAATTAACAAAAGCTAATAAAGATTATTTCGATTTATATAATTTTTTAGTATATACATCCAGAGCTTTATGCTTCCTGACACTGTTTTTAAAAATGTCAGACTATGCACTATGCAAAAACCTATAGATAAATCAACACTCATTGAAGTAAAATGAATTCTGCAAACAAGTCACAGTTGAAAAACAATCCAACTTCCTCTGAAATAATAGCAAAAAAAAAGAGCTATACCTCTGAAACTTTTCACTAGGAAACTCTACTTTGCCCCCTCCCACAACCCCCCTCCCCCCAAAAAAAACACCTGAGGAAAGAATGAGCTCTGCAAGAAGGTAAACAGATTCAGGCTTCTTATTAATCAATTAATTAATTAAATAAGTGAAGTTGCACCAACGACATCTTTCTTGATCGCAAAATAGCTGCATAACCCAAAAGCTGTTCCCAACAAGCAGAAACACTTCTAACATTCTGAAAGTATACAACTGAACCCGAATACATTGATTGCTGTGTGAACATAGAAGGATAAGGGAAATTACTGTGGTTACAAGAAGAGTTAATCATGGTTAGATATGTTTATAGCTACAAACCTAGATCTTCTCTCTAAAGGTAAGTCCCAGTGATAACAAAGATGGTAGGTAACCTCTGAGTAATACATTGAAAGCCAACGTTATTTAGTAGTTAGGTTGTGGTTTGGAACTAGGGAAACCCAGGCCTTGCCTACCTGCAGCCATAGAACTTCACTGGAGGATTTTGGGACAGTCACCCTTGGCCCAACCTACCTCATAGCACTGTTGTTGGGCAACAATGGGAAGTATTGCGATGCATGCCCCCTTGAGCTCCTGAATGAAACAACTTCAAAATTTTACTACTCAAGATCAGGAGCTGGTACCATATTCCATGGGCACATCTGCTCTATCACTCCTTCTACTCACACATTTCTCAAAAGCAGTTTGCTGATCCCCTTGAATCTGTGAAATTCACAAAGTTTCCTTTAGTCATGTGCAATGAATGATCTTGGCGATTTCTATGAGGAGAAGGTGAAGAGACATCTCAGCGACCTTTTCCTTTGAAAGATCTGAAACCATACACTGGCTTTCACACTGGGTTTTTTTAAATTTGTTTTTTGTAAATATTCAAAATATTCAATATGGAATTAATATTATTAGCTCATCTTGCCTGCAGAAATTTAGATAGAATGCTAAACTAGTTTATTGTATGAAGAAGCCACAAGTCCATAAGTATATTTCTCCCTCCTCTGTTATGCTCCTGAATGGAAGCTTTTGCTCACATTTCAGCTTATGGGTCATTATGCCCACACTGACCCAAAACGCTTCATGTTGGCTATAAAATATGGATGCATGATTAATAACATGATTAAGCATGTAGAATGGAACATGATGTACAGGAAATCTGTTCTCTCTAGCCTTATCTCATTAGTCATTTGTAGCTCTTTGACCATAGGAATGACTCAGTATATTTATTTTTCCTGGCAAAGTCCCTCTCCAAAGATTCTTGACAACTTTGAGATGACAACAGAAGTCCTCTCATGAACTCTTGTAGCTGTTTAAATAATCAGAAGGAGATAGTAGAAATCAGTTTTAGTTCTCACAGTGAAAGGTTATAATGGTATAAACACCACCTCTACCACCATCATACCTTGAATAATTTATGAAAATGGGTTAGTGAGAATGTTTGATGGATCTTCAAAGCCAGGACATTCCATAGGGAAAATATCCTTGCTCAAAGAACCACTGCATGACATTGGAAGCATCTTCAGTTGGACCACATGCAACAAAAAGAAACATATTTGGCAAGTGATGGTCAATAGACATTTGGGTCATGTTTAATCATTAACTGCAGTTACTGGGGCTGAGAGGAGGAAGCAAAGCTTTCCATTTTCCTTATAACCACTCTGGAGGATGAAAAAAGGGTGGCAACAGGTGTCTCATTTAGAAAACCAAACTGACACAAGTGATTTAAATACTTTAAGTGTACTGTGTAATGGGCGTATATTAGCTGGTAATGATTCTTGAAAAACCTTCATGAAAAAAGAAGTTAATTCTGATATTCTTGCCCTGATTTCACCTGCTTCAAAATATAGTCCAAAGCACATTAATGTTTTTATATGGGCTTCCTGTGAAATATCATTGGGTTTCCTATTCTTTTAATGTGTAGACTTTGGAGGAATTCTTAACGCTGTGGATAATGCATACAGCTGCACTAGAGGGTATAAATATAGGTACTTCCACATAATTATAAGTTTATACTAACTTTGTGATTTATCCAATTTTTAAAATTGCAACTAATTACTAGTAGCCTATAAATATCTTAGTTAAAAAGATAATCTACTTTCTTATTCTTGGTTCACTGAAGCTTGCTCTATGGCATAAATTTGCAGTCTTCAAAAAATACTCTTACAAAGAAAGGCTTTCCATAATGTATATTTAATCAACTTTCAGTTTCAGCAGAAACACTTTCAGTGTCACATTTGCAAAAATAAAGCCATGTGCTCTAACAGACAGTATTTATCAGCTTTAAATGTGCTGTCTGTATTTATCTTGGAAATATAAAGTTTATTATGAATAAATAAAAAGATGGACTATAAAAAGACATTGGATGGCCCACTCTGTTTTTCTGAACTCAGTGCCAAGCGGAGTGGTTACTTTAATTACAGTAAGCAAATTAATTAGATTTAATTAATTAATTGGGCTAGAGGAACTGATGAAATTCATTGACATTAAGAATGAGCTGATGAAATTCACTGATATCATTGTAGCTATTTTAAACATTAGTTGGCTTTTGAAAATTGGGCTAGATTTAAAAACAAATTTTATTCATCAGTCTTTATTTATTCAATTATTTGGTCACCCCAGTTGCAGATGCACCTCCAAGCAGCTAGCACTGTTTTCAGACTGATAATTTAAAAATCTTTCAAAGCCACGGAAATAAAAACAGCCCGTCTGATGCCAGTCACAATCCAATAACCCCTGGAGACAGCTCACTAAAAGAAAAATCAAGTTTTTATTCTGCATGAAAGGCTGGCAAGAACATCGCCGTTCTAATCTCAGGGGTATGCTGTTCTACGGGATAGGTGCCCCAACAGTGGTGGAAAGAGCTAAGCAATCTCTCAAATAACCTAGTCTTGTGCCCTGAAGGTCTTTATAAACCATAACCATCATCTGATGGTGGTTTGCCTCTTATAATACTTGAATGGATCCACTGCTTTCTCAGTTTGGTCCCTCTGTTTCAGGGATCTTCTGTACTTATTTATGAAGAGGGTCAGTTTATTTTCCAAAGCACCAGAAGGCAAAGGCAAGAAACAATGGATGAAAAGTAATCAAAGAGAGAAGCAACCTGGAATTAAGGAGAAACTTCCTAAGAGTGAAAACAATTAACCTGTGGAATGGCTTGCCTTAAGAAGTTGTAGGTGCTTCATCACTGGAGCTTTTCAAGAAAAGTTTGGATAGCCACCTGTCTGAAATGGCATAGCGTCTCCTACTTGAGCAGGGAGTTGAACTAGAAGACCTCCAAGGTCCCTTCCAGCTCTATTCTGATTGATAAAGAGCCTTGGTGGAGCAGTGGGCTAATGCCTCCTTAAGTAACACCAGCTGCCTGCAATTAGTGCAGGTTCGCATCCCACCAGGCTCAAGGTTGACTCAGCCTTCCATCCTTCCGAGGTAGGTAAAATGAGGACCCAGATTGTTGGGGGCAATAAGCTGACTTTGTAATAATGCCGCTGGGGGGGGGCGAAAGCCCTAATAAGCAGGCATATACATAGAATGAAGGCTACTGCTAAGCTTGTAAGCCACCCTGAGTCTTCGGAGAAGGGCGGGATATAAATGGAATTAAAATAATAATAATAAAAAATGCAATAGCACTCACTTTCCAATGTTTGACTCAGCCAAACACGGCCTTGATTACTGAGAGACAGGTGAAAAACTTGTGAGGCATTTTTTAAGCGTTCCTGTTTCTCTTTGCCTCAGTTTTAATATCCAAGGATGATGATTTAAAAAAAGGAATAAAGGGGTTCTGAGTTTGTAATGGTCCTTTTATGGTACTATAAAATCAAACGGTTTCATGATACTATACTAAAAATCATTTCTGGAACACCATAACATTAATTGCACGATCTTCTGAATCTGTTTATAACATAAAGCTATTGATAGTCTTCATCAGATATGCACGTGCTATGCGAAGCAATTTGACTGCAATTTTTGCTCTGTAGTTTAAAGAATTCTTGGCTTTATTATTTGCTTGCCTTACGACCACAGTTGGGACCAAAACTTCTATCGATAAGCATTGCAGTAATTAAGTGAGTCATGACCAATTTTATAACTTTTTTTTAGCATGGTCATTAAGTGAACCACACAGCCATTAAATGAATCCAGCTTGCCCATTGAAACTTCCCAGGGGGCATCCAACCATGGCAATCACCTGACCCTGGGACTCTGGAACTGTTCTAAATACATGCCTGTTGCCAAGTGCCGAACTTTTGATCACATGACTGCAGGGATGTTGCAACAGTTATAAATGTGAGGAGCTATGGTAAGTCTCTTTTTTCAATGTCGTCATCATTTCAAACGGTCGTTAAATGGATAGTCCTAAGCTGAGAACTACACAAAAGTACAGTACATTTGAAAGCATCACAGGTAACTAGGGAATAGTTGGGTTTTCAAATAAAGATCCCTTGTTATTTTCAACATGTAACTAGTTTCAAAAAGAATGGAACTATATGAGACATTTCAATATTATTTTGACTTTCCTAATAATAGCTACAGGAAATCTATTCATTTTCTTAATTTTTGAGTAATGTATGGCTCAGCGGGTTGGGACGCTGAGCTTGTCGATCAGAAGGTCGGGAGTTTGGTGGGTTGAATGCCGAGTGCCGCGTAACAGAGTGAGCGCCTGTTACTCGTCCCAGCTTCTGCCAACCTAGCAGTTCGAAAGCACGTAAAAATGCAAGTAGAAAAATAGGGACCGCTACGGTGGGAAGGAAACAGCATTCCATGCACCTTTGTTGTCTAGTCATGCCAGCCACATGACCATGGAGATGTCCTCGGACAAGTGCTGGCTCTTCGACTTTGAAACGGAGATGAGCACCGGCCCCTAGAGTCGGAAACGACTAGCACGTATGTGCGGGGGAACCTTTACCTTTACCTTTACCTATGACACTAAAGTTGCATAATACTAATATGTATATAATAATACCTAGGACAATGTATTTTTTGAATTGACATCTTTTATGTGTTACTAATCTCACTTTGAAATGCATTGTACCATGCCTAGTATTAAACTGAATTAAAGTAATAAATATATTGCTGCTATTATTTTGAGCATTTGACTTGCTTGTCGTTTTCCATATGTTTTGAATTAAGAGTTTTCAGCAAACCAAATTTTCCACAATAAGTGGCCAGAACATTAGAACAACAGCTACTGCATCAAACTATAGTGGAGAGTTGGGGATTTTTTGTACCTTAGACCACTGTTGTTATATCATTAAAATATAAATATAAATTCTTATAAGTTTTAAAAATAAATTGACTTTAATCAAAACCATTTACTTCTGTTAAGATGAAAATGATTATTATTTAATTACATTTCCTTCATCTACCACATCTGTTTCTTCTATCAAGGTCAATATTTTGAAGAACCCAAGCTTTTGACATTTTTCCAGAGAACTTTCATTTTCTTTGAACAGTTAAGATCTTAGACTCAATGAAGTAATATATAATGTTGACAGCAGTATTCTTTCAGTCTATGACATACATTTATGCTATAAAAACAAAAAATGAAGTCTTTAGAAAAAATATCCAGATTATTGGTTGGTACAGTGAAAGGGAAGGGTGAATATGTCTCTGCTAATTTTGCTAGAGACGATCATAAATGAAGAGATCTGAAACACTTAAGACAATTTTGTTGAAGATAAATGAGTAAAACCAATGCCTGGGTAGAAAAATTTACATTTCTTTGTCTATTGCAGACATGTCAAACACAAGGCCCGGGGGCCGGATCCGGCCCGCAAAGTGGTTTCATGCGGCCCACGAAGCTATCCTGGAAACAGTGAGGGAACGGCCCCCACTGCCTTGGCCCTGGCCGAGAGACCCTCCTCCTGCCAGAGACCCTCAGATCTGTCCCACTCCTGCCCAGGCCCCCATAGGCACCCTTGATGGGAACGTTGTAGAGCTGGCCACGCCCACCCAGTAGGCCATACACACTCTAGCCACGCCCACCCAGTAGGCCACGCCCACCCTGGCCATACCCACCTGGCCCCCTGAGGGCAACCGTAATGCTGATGCGGCCCTCAATGAAATTGAGTTTGACACCCCTGGTCTATTGCCTTGATAGTCAATATGGCATAGTCATCAAAATGTGTTGGACTCAGACCATAAATTCAATCTCAGCTGAAGATCTCATTTGACTGACTTATGGTCACATTATCTCTCTCTCTCTGTGTCACACACACACACACACACACACACACACACACACACACACACCATTAGCCATCTCCCTCACAGAGTAATTTTTCATAATTTTATAATAATGAAAAAACATACTTTGGAAAATAACATCAATGAAAGTAATTATGAAATAATTACAGATCAATCTAAAAAAGAACAATAATGAATTAAATAAAGGGGTTGACAGCAATTTTTGTAGAAAATTGCATGAAATATCAGTGGAATGATATATTAAATAATTGTAAAGTAATTAAGTTGAAAGGGGCCATTTGATCATTGTATCCATTCCCCCCCAAGAAGTGTAGTGGTTAAGGCATCAGGCAAAAATCAGGAGACACTGAGTTCTTGGGCTAGATAGATGTCCTTGGGCCAGTCATTCTCTCTTGGCCCTAGGATACAAGCAATGACAAGCCACTTCCAAAAAGCCTTGTCAGGGAAACTGTTGGGACTTGTCCAGACAGTTCTGGAAATCAACACTTGACTCAAAGGAAACAAAAATCTATTCTCCTGCTCAATGTAGAAATCCAAGACAAATGTCTGCCTTTGCTTGAACTCATCCAAAGAAAAAGAGAGTATCACTTTTGAGGGTAATTAGTCCCACCATTGAATTGCACTTATTATTAAGAGATTTTTCTAGCATTTAAAATATGTCTTCCTGTACTTTGAATCTATTCTTCTCTGTCCTGTACTGCAGCATTTGAAATGTGTTATCGTATTCCCCATCAATGTTAAACATATGCAGCTCCTCAAACTCTTATCTCCATAGTTTTTAGTCTCCCAGTTCCTCCTCATTACCTTTTTTTAAAAAATCTATTCAGCTGCAGTGAATCCTTCTTAAAGTATGGTGGTACTCAAGAGGGGTCTAATCAATTCAGGATAAAGTAAAATGATTACGTCTGAGATTTGGAAATTATCTTTCTGTTGATTCAGCCTAAAACAGCATTTCACTTCCTTTGCAGTTGCCAACTATTTTTTTCCAATGGGGTTTTTGTTTCCTGAGTGAAGATCCTTGTTATCGTCTTTATTAAATTTCATTCTGTTACCTTCAGCCCATTTTCTAGTTTATCAAGTTCAGATTGACTTTTACCTGTATTTATGTCTTCTAGAATATTAGCTGCCTTATCCTGTTTTGTATCAACTAAAAATCTGATAAACATTTCCTCATCTTTTCATCCAAGTAATTAATAAAAATATTAAAGCACAGAGAACCCAGGATTGATTCCTATGGTAACTCACTTATTATCTCTCTCCAGTGTTATAAAGAATCATTGATGAACACTTTTTGAACACACATTTCAAGCCAGAAATGTACCTATTTAAATGTCATGCTATCCAGCACTCAATTAAGTAGCTAATCAGCGTGTGATCGAATATTTCATCAAAAACATTGCTTTAATTAAGATATGTAATGTCTATAGCATTCTCATACTCTATTAAGGAAACTATCCAATCAAAAATGAGATAAGAATCATCTGGCAAGATTTGTTCTTGGCAAATCTATGCTGACTTACATTGCAATCATAATAGTCATCCCATCAGGCCTCTATTACACCTATTAAGTCATATTTGCATTTCAGTAGTAAGATGTCAAACCTAGCTTCTTTCCAATATCAAAACATTAATATGTAGTCAGTCAATTATATGAATCAGTATACTTTCTGATTTTCCAAAGATTGTTTAAAGCTTTGAGAATCAAGCAAGTTATTTGTATTTTTTTCTAGTTGGTATGCTGGTAGAAGCAACATATTTTTTATGTAGGAAATTAATATTTCCTGAAGCATAGAGTATGTCCCACAATTAAGAGCCAACCTCTTTTTCAGTGATAATTGAAATTCATGCTCCTTCTTATAGATACTCATCAGAGGCTGTTCCTTCTTATATACTATGCATTTGCTTGTCAGACCTCTCTCCTCACAGTCTAGTTTGAACAAGTAGTTCAAAGAACAAGAGTATAAGAGCTATGATTAATCATTTATTAAATTTATATGCTGCCCATCTCATGGTTCAGGGCAGCACTGAAAGCTCTGATTAATATTATTATTAAAGTTAACAGTAGGTCAAGATTAACAGTAGATCAATAGTATAAGTAATGTTACAGCTGCAACCAAAGAATACCAGCATGTAGCCTACTTTTAAATGATACACCTTGTACTGTATATAGGCAAATTAGAGCGTAAAGACTGTTGTTCATTTTCTCCAGTTTTTCTACATTTATTTCTGGAAGCTTGCCTCTTTTCTGAAGGAGGGCAATTGCATCTGCCTACTGCGTTGATGAATGTCATTCCTATTAGCCCATCAAATTGTCTCAAACAAATGTTCCCTGTCCTTCAGTAGATGTTTGTATCACTTTCAGATGTCCTGAATGTAATCAGTGCTTTCAACAGGCTCCTCTATTTTGTGAGTGTTGCCTTGTGCCTTGGCTCCAGCAAAATTCTTTAATTAATTAAATTAATTATTTCTTATGCTTAATGAATACTGTACATTTCTACTTTCATTAACAACTTGTATTACAAGTAGTTTAATATTACAAGTTTTTAAACAACAAAATCATTTTACAAAACCACTTTTAGTATAGTACATCTCCTTACCACCCATCATGCTTTGTAATCTGTAAATATCCCAACTCTCTATGTCACACAGTTTATTCTCTACTTATCAAAAGATCCAGAACAATGAACAATAAACTAGAAATTCTAGTCTCAATTTCTGCTGTAAGTTGAGGACTACCTCTAAGGCAGCTTAATTCAGTATTGCATTACTGAAGTAAGGTTTTTTTTTGAGCTTTCTGAATATTAGAGGAGAGAAAGCGACAAGAGTGTTCTTGAGGATAACTTTGAAAATTATTTAAATACAATAGAAAACTTATTTTTACCAATCAAAAAGTTTTTAATTTTTTTCCATACTTTTATTTGTACATTTGTTGATTTAGAGAAAGCTTAAGATGAATTGAATAGACAAGAATTAAGGAACGTTCTCTGTGAATTTGCAGTTGATTGTTGTGCAATGCTATAAGACCAGTATAATAATAATAATAATGTGATAGAAGCTACTGTGGAACAAATTACTTAACAAATGGTTCAATACTGAGTGGAGATTAAGACAATGGGTATGATATTGGTTGGTTAATATATTTATGGCTGAATACTGCACATGCAATTGCAAACTTTAGTTCACAATCCTGTAGTCCTAGATCTCAGAATTCATCCAAAGCTGGAAACAGGGCTCTGAGTTCTGAAGAACACATTAGATCCAACTTCATGCCTCCTTTGAAGCATTCTTGGAAAGCCTGCAGAAGTGTCACAAGTGTGAATTAAGAGATGAAAGATCTAAGGTTTCCTACACTGAACTGGTGGGAAATTTAGATCAGCTTTTTTTTTAAAGAAAGACTCAGAAATGGGTTTTTCTATTCTCTTTTGTGCTGTTTTCTAACCTGAAGAATGAGTCAGGAGTATTTCATTGCTGGATTATGCCAACAAGAGCATAAGGTTGCTCTGTTAGCTGCTACAAATGAAACCTGATTTAAATTTAAGACTTACTTCCAAAGCATGATTCTGTTGTTAACCCTCAAGTTAATCAGTTGGCAAGGTGAACAGCTCTGATCAATGTGTGCACATTTTAAAAGACGTGGCTGAAATCTAAAAGGCTACTTTTTGAATTTTTGTGTGAACCTATTATTATTGTGGTAAAAATTAGCATAGGGCAGCCTACCCAAAGACTATCCATTGGCTGCAAAGTAAAGGAGTTGAAGTAAAATACTACTGATGGTTGCTGGGAAAGGTTGAAATATGGAACAAGAATCAATTAGATTTAACCTTTCCTTTTAACACTGAGTGGTAGCTATTGCCTCTTGCAGATTTACTGAAGTGCTAAGGGTAAAGAATCAGTTGACTTGATGATGGTATATGATTAATAAATGACAATTTTGCTTTTGCTGATTATAATAAAAGGATGCAAGTAGGGACAAAGGTAACTTCAATCACAATTTAGAAAGCTTGCCATCCAGATAAGCTAATAGGTTCCCAAATTTTTGGAGGCCATAACAATTATTCTTTTATCTGAGTAAAGTGATTTAGTATAGGTAGGTAGGTATCAGGAATAGAAAATCTGTGGCTGTATGGAATTCTGTGACACTGGGAATTAAAAATTGATATCTACAAAATATTGCAGAAGAAGAAATAGGTACTTTTATGGCATCAAAAAAGCAATTAGTATCCTTCCTGTTATCAAGACTCCTTAAGAAAAAAAGATCAAAGGCAAAAGGGAGATCTTCATTAAAGGTTTTTTTAAAAAATTCTATTCAATTGTATTAGATTCTCAGAGATTGCTTGGACAAATCACTACAGTTTTCTCGGCAAGATTTTTCAGAAATGGTTTGCCACTGTGTCCTTCCCTAGGGTTGGTAGAAAGTGACTAGCCTAAGGTCACCTGTCTGGCTTTGTGCCTGAAGCAGGACTAGAACTCAGGGTCTCCTAGTTTCTAGCCTGGTGCCTTAACCACTGCAAAAAACTAGTTCATTTCTTAACATACCTACAGATAAATGAGGGCCGAGGCACAGATCAACACTTTCCATGATTCTAATCCTAATCCCCCTTTCTTCTTTGCAAGAAACCTGCTTAATTAAAATCTGTGGAAATTGTCCTATTGTCCTCAGATGTTGTAGATGGAAAAGAGGTTCAGATATTGTAGCCTTGAACCCAAGTTTCTTGAATCTCTGCACAAACAACATTTCTTCATCTAACAGCAACTTTTAGGGGAAAAAGAAAAGAAAAATATCGATATAATAACAAGTTTGCTTTGCTTAGAACAAATCTCCAGTTTAAAAGGTCTCCATAATTCACTTTCTTGTGTTGTTGAGCAGAAGCAGGTGGACAAGCAATTGAAAGCTAAAGGAACTCCTGAAATAGGAAAAGTGAGATTTCTTCCAAACATTTATTTAGTGTCAAAGCAGGGATGACTCTGATTTGCTTCCAAACTGTTTAAGAAAAATGCAAAACAAAAACTACAGAAGTGATAACATTTAAAAATAATCACAATATGTCAGAGACTGAAATGCATAATTACAAAGTATATATTTATAATAGGATGGATTTAAAAATGCATGCTATTTCTGATGGAAAAATGTATTTTTAAATACTCTATAGAAAGCCCATTTGATGCTAGTCTCATGCATAAATTATCATATTTGCCTGAAAGCTCTAGCAGTTCCCATTCTGTTTTTGGTGGGTATTTTGCTTGCGGTTTTTTTCCCGTTTGGTGTACAAGTAAACAATGAGTTGGCAGCCTAGTATGTATTTATTCTAAAGCTGTGCTTGTTTCCAAGCTGGATATGCAACTTAGAAAATAGTTCAGTATGCCTCTTGCTACCTTGCGGTGATAGTTTGGCCTGACTCATCTAAATTTTTCTCTGGAAATGTGAGCCCAGAGCATTTTCCTTCCTTTAACATAAATAAACAGGTGTATTTTTATTGCTGCCTTTTTATTCAGAATGGATTACCTTTCTAGAGAAAGGATCTGAGATTTGATAGAAACCTTTGGAGTTCTTCAGCTCTTTTATTTGCTACCGTATTTCAAAACACTAGTAATGAATTTTGCAACAAATAAAGTAGGTGTTATTGTCAGGAATACAAAAAGGGTCCATGTTTTTTTCTATGCAAAAGGAAGTTGAAAAGGTGCCCCTTTATAAGTGAATTAAAACTGAGAGTGAAACTGAAATTGTTCGTTTTACCCATAAAATAAAATAAAATAATAAAATAAAATAAAATAAAATAAAATAAATAAAATAAAATAAAATAAAATAAAATAAAATAAAATAAAATAAAAAAGGTAGGTAAGATAACTGCATTTTTTTTCTAAGGATGGAGATGAGAAATAACAAAGCAATTTTATCTCTTTCATATTTTCTTCATCCAATCCCATAACTTTGTGGGTAGGCACAGAAGAGCATTTAATCACAAGGATCAGTATTATTCCTGGGCAGACAGAGCTGACAATCTGATGTCCTGTTTTAGTGGGGTTTTTTTTTTCCTTTTTTGCCAATTTCTGTCATTTACTTTCTGTTTCTGGAAAATAATTCCCACTGAGTATAAAGGATTTATTTTAACACTCATGGTGTAGGCTTAACATCTGTGGCATACATGGAATGCCCATGGCATTTGTTTAACACCCATGGCATTTGCTTAATGGCCATTGTAAAAAAGGTCATAAAATAAAGTGCAATTGCATGTGACCCACTTAATGACCACCAGGACCTTTGATCATAATTCAGGGTCAATTTTCATAAGTTGAAGACTACCTGTATTTTTCTTATTTTCTATTTTTGCTTTTGTTGTGCATATTTTTACTACATTATTTGCATTTATATATTTATATACACACATACTACATATATGTATGTATGTATGTGTGTGTGTGTGTGTGTGTGTATATCCCCATCACATCAACAAGTATCTATTGGCAATTCTTATGAATAATAGCAGCTAACTGCTATATTGAGAAGCAATATTCTATTTAGGAATATGCAAATCATGCTGAACATGGATTATATCAATATGTCATGCATTCAGTACTGATTTCCCCTGTCAATTCAGTGACTTTTTGAAATCAACAACACAATCTGCATTTGTTGTCATACTTAACATTCCCTAGCATATACTTATATACATGTAACTCTTTTCCTACTATCAGCCCTTTTATAAGTACACATCCTAATGTTTCTGTTAGATACAAATTTTCCAAATATTCACTGGTTTATATTAGTGCAATTTTTAAAAGTATGTATATTTTAACTATTCACAAGATAGTAATATTTTTATTGAAAAAATAAAATGCAAAATACAAACACTAAAGGCCATACTATTTAAACTCTTCAATTTCAAGTCAGTCATGAACAAACCACATGCTCTGTCCCTTGTCTGTTGGAATGCCATGAATAAGCCCTTCAAAATTCTTAAAGGATGGGCTGGATGACATTGAATGGGAAAAATAAAATCAAGAACCTAGCCCTAGGCTCAAGACATTTAGACTGTGCAGGTTGACATAAATAATAGAATTGAATAGACAGTCAAAGCAGATAGAAATGAATATGACTTTAGCTTTGCATCTATCTCAGTATTTGGGCAATAGCATTCTGCACCAGCTGAAATGCAAAATTCTCTTCAAATCCAACCCCATGTAGAACACATTACACTGTTCTAGACATAAATATGATATCTGTGGCCAACCTATTCTGATCCAAAAAGGAGTCATTATAGATATTCCTAAAAGAGCCACTTTGCTTCCCTTAATAAGAGAATCCAGGTATTATTGTAGACTACACATATGGTCTTTAGGGGAATGCAACCCTGTCTCTCTCTTTTCCTGAGTTGAGAAACTACCTGTTGATAGCACTTCCATCCAATTTGTCCTTCAATCAACCCATCATATTTCATCGAGATGTTTACCTTTATGCACACAATTTTGATGAGCTAAACGGTTCAGAATAGATGGTGTTTGAAACGATGTTTGTGTGGTAATAAATTTTATTTTGACAGGTCATTTGCATGATCTCTTAAAGATATTTCTTGATGATTGCCATCTCAGTGAAACAGTAGAAGAAGTAAATTGCTTTCATATCCTGCTCTCATCTCATTAAGCCAATATGGAAACAAGTTAATAACTTTTCCAAATGCATGAAAGTTCTTGATATTTTCATGAACATACTTTTACCAAAGACAAGAAGAAAGTTAATCAAGATGTACTGGGAGATCTTTGTGTGATTTTCAGCAGTTCTGGAAAGGTTTCTAACTTGCAATTATTTTCCAAGAAAAGTATAAAAAGCTTCCTCTCACTTTGGCCAGTTTAAGGAATAAATCACACGGCACATTATACCTGCAGCTGTAGGGTGCAAATGATTCCATTATTATTATTTTTATGATAATATAGGAGCACAAGGACTGATCTGGAGTGCTTAAAGGAGCTTAAACTTTCTATTTCTATCTGTTCATGTTGAAATAATCCCATATGTGGGTCTTTTTTAAAAAAAAACCTGAAGCTAAAAAATGGATTTTGCTCCATTCAGGACAACTTTTTCCTTAATTAAACTCTTAGCAGAGCCAAGTTTCAGGTGTTTTGGGAGTTTTGTTGTAAGAACTACCAGATGCGATATAAAGGATTGTCATGACAATGATGTTGGCTATATTCCTATATATACTGCTCAAAAAAATAAAGGGAACACTTAAACAACACAATGTACTGTATTTAATAGTAGGATGTCTTATCTTGTGTTCCCTTTATTTTTTTGAGCAGTATATTTTTTCTCTAAGAAGCCAAGGATAGTGTATGTGGTTCTTTTTTTATTTTGTCCTCATATCAAAATTAGATATGTTAATCTGAGATGCAGTGATTGACTCAAGGTGCCTTAATAAGCAGTATGATTGAATGATGATGTTCCTTTCCTGATTTAACTCTATCTTGTTGACTATGTCTCTGACAGAGATCCGGTGTCAATGTTCTAGGCCATCAAGAAGATAGAAAATGAGGACAGGAGCATACTGCAGCTTGTTTAGACAGGGTTTAGAAAAATATTTTGCAATTTGATGTATTGAAAAGAGGATGTAATAGGTATCAAATGTAATTATGTTATTAAACCAAGAAATTTCTTTCAGTTTTTCATAATCTCATTTAGAGTTTCTGATGTCATACTAAATTATTTTTAATTGCTTTTATGAAAAATATCAGATGCATTAACATTTTCTGAACTATCTCTCACAGTGTACTTTTGAGAGACAATGTCCTTTTCTGTTTGAAAGAGTTTGTTAATGTGCATGTGTCAATAACTGAAGTGACTCACCCAGTAAGAAATCACAACATTATTATCATTAAGGAAAGCACACATTGTCACATCGTGGTAATATTTCTCCTCCACATCGCTTTTTGTTGGACATGGAGGCAGTGTTAAACATTAATGCATGCTTACTTAAGTTTAGCTTAAAATACCTTTAGAGTCTGAAAACTAAAACAGCAGTGAAAATGTATCTAATTAGCCACTTCAATGCAATGGAAAGGAGGCTGCATGGAAGCACATGTTCTAAAAATAAGATGTTTATATGAGAAAGTCTAATTCTATGAGAACTGCATGCAATCAATTTTGCATGCAGTGGATCACATTTTGGCTGCAGTTTGCATCATTTGAATAATGACTGCCTCATTTGCATAAGAATATGTGTTTATGTCATTCATGTAATTAAAACGTTTTGAAAACAATTTCATTTCTTCCAATTTTGTAATGGTTTGTTCTGCAAATGACATAAAATGGTGATTTTTTTAAATTCAGTCATGGAATCATAGAATCAAGAGGTTGAAGAGACTTGGGAGATCTTCTAGTAAAACTTCTGACCCGGAGCAGGAATCCTTAGGTCATCTCAGACAAATGGCTATCCAAACTTTAGTGAAAAATCTCTACACTTCTAGATGGACTCTAATATCACAAGAAGGGGATGGTGCATTTATCCTTATTCTTCTTTTACTCTCAAAGCAGTGGTGGGATTCAAATATGTGAACAACCAGTTCTCTTGTGTGGATGCCACTTCCGGAAGTCCATTCTGGGCCCAGGCAACAAAAAATTAGCTACCATTTCTGCTGAAGTGGTGTAAACCAGCTGAATCCCACTGTCTCAAAGGCTTTCAGTACCATTGATCATGGTGTCCTGGACTGGGTTGTGGATTTAGGGATTGGTAGCACTGTTTTCTGCTGATTTTTCTCCTTCCTCTGGCATCATTTCCAGTCCCTTTTGATGGCAGGAGAGATCCAGCTCCTGGTTTCTTCTTTGTAGGGTGCCACGGGGCTCAGTGCTGAGATTATAGCCTTCAGATCCAATAGCACCAATAGCACCTGGAATACTGAGCAACTTGAATTCATTTAATTCACTTCCTTCCACATTTTGACCTGAATTTCTCTTGGTGCAGTTTGAAGGCAGGCTGGATCAGATTTATTTTTATTGAAGGACAGATGCAAACTAGGATTTAAGCAGTTTAGTCCCTTCCCTATTGTCCTTCACCATCCTGTCTTCTTCTCTAACCAACTAAAGAGCCATTTCCATGATTTTACTCTTGTTCCCATGAAGAAAGCCACCATAATTTGTGTCTGCTTTGATCTCTAGTGAAGACATAGAAATGGATTCTGGAAAAATATAATCCATACTTTTATATTGCAGGATCCAATCTGGGTTGGTCACCAGAACCAGAGGTTGTCTCTTCTGAGCTTTTGGACTTGTGCTGGAGCCAATCTTCAGGGAACTTCTCTCTAGCAGTGTGTGTGCTATTCTGTGTGTAGTATAAATATGGTGCCTGTTGTATGTGGCTTTTTAGATGTTGATTGGGGTGTTGATGGCTGGCTATACTTTTATATAGTCCTCTAAAATATGAAGGATATACAGTGTTTTTTAGGTTTTGCTAATTTATATAAGAAAATTCATCCCTATTTTTGCAGATTGTAGAAGACTGTCACCTCAAGTCAGTAAATCTATATGCCCTATTTAATCAAAGCCTTTTTTTCTCCTCACAGACACTACTCAGACACCCAGATTCCAGCTTCCAATTTGTAGTGCAAACTGATGCCTTATATCAGGGGTGTCAAACTGCCGGTCTGCGGGTTGGATGCGTCATGCCAAAACTGTGCCCATCCCATTGCCAGCAATGGAAAAAAAAAGTCACGATACGTCATGACACGTTATGTGACATTGCGAGTTTGACACCCCTGCCTTAGATGTTACAGTCAGATTAATTCTCTAGGTAGGGAAGAAGGGGAAAGAATGATCTCTAGGGTAATCCACAGACTGATTCTTCACCTTTCACCTCAGATGATGGGCAGCTGATTCACAATAGCCATTTATATCTTCTCCTTTTTTTAAAGGAAGAAGTGTTACCCCATGATACATTTTCCATTAATTACTACTTTTGCAGAAGGTTTTCACCCCTCACAGCTTACTTTTTAAAATAGTTCCACCTCCTCTCATTTTCTTGAATAGGAAAGAAGAGTATATCAGCTCTCACAAGTAAGCCAGGCAGGAAAAAGGACTAGATAAACTAATTCTACTTTATTGCAAAGCAACATTAACAGAGACTTGCAAGTACAAATTTCCTGCTTGCAACTGCTTGTTTCATTGGAGTGGATCCTTCCTAAGTTTCTTTCTCTGACTGTTAAGCCACTGAGGGCTCTTCCTTCTCTTGTTTGTTTCCTAGGCAGCAAGCATCCCATACTCTCTTTTCCCAAGGTCATCCTTACATTTCATTACAGAGTGTTATATAAAAGCTATTCTGAACTCTAAATGCAAACAGAAATGGTAAGAATATTTCATATACCGAAAAAGCTATTTGGAATCAGAGGGATTATGGGAAAGCACAATAGACATCTATACTTTGTATGCCAGTTTAATCTAAAGTGCCCCGGAAAGCCTATCCATGTGATTACTGCCACTGCAAAGTGACCGGGAATCCCAGGAAAAAAAGAGGACTCTAATGAAGCTCAGCATGACAGAGTCTCCAGAATGTGCAGCCAGATAAGAAGTGGGACTCTTTAGTTCCATCCACCTGTGGTTGCATAGACTGGGAGACCTGCCAGATGAATGTAGGGGAAGTTATCCCAGACAACAATGGAAAGAGAGGAAGTGCCTACTTCTTCTATATCTGTGGTACAGGACATGTGTAGTGATCTTGGAGAAATGCAAAGTGGGCTGCCTAGTAGATGGAATCTGTAATTCGTACTTATGCATCTGGATGTTTTCTTTGTGTTTAGAAGGACAGAGATAATCTAACAGGAGTGGTGGTTTAGAGAGCCACAGAGGTGAACTTGGAGAATTTACAGTATATAGTAGCAGTTACTGAAACAAAAATCTGTTTTAAGCTCAGAAAATGAGAAAAGCATAAAAAAGGATTTGTGGAGGCTGTTTCCTGGGATTATCTTGAAGTAGCGGCAGCACATTTTGTTATTTTTGGTGTTCATTGCAAGTTTCATCTTATTCTAACATTTAACTTGTATGTATTTAATTATTTTTTTAACTTTTGTAATTCTGTTTTTTTATTCTTGCCCTGTTCACCGCCCTGAGTCCTTCGGGAGAAGGGCGGTATAGAAATATTAATAAATTAAATTAAATTAAATTAAACTTTCCTGATCTTTCTTACAAATTCAGACTACAGTATTTCTCAATACATTTTATATGCTTTTGTTATATGTTCCTCTTTCCATTTTTTAAGCCTGTCCTTTTTATCAGTTTATCAGACAGCTCTTTATGCAAACCTTGACAGTTTCATCAACTCTATCCCATTTTAATTTTTCTTTGGTATTGTTTGGAGCTTAATTATCTCAATTTTTTAGAATTTTCCAACCATCCTGAACTGTTTCTCCTTTCAGGATTTCCATTCATGGAATTCTTCCTATTTTTCTTTCAGCTTTTAGAAGTCAGCGCCTTTGAAAACTAGAACACTAAGCACAACATTTGGTTCTTTCTACCTCTAATGTGGTAAATTTTAGGAACACATGGTAATTCTCTCTCAATATGCTTACAATTTCCACTTTCTAACCTATTTCTTCCCTCCAGTGTACCTGTTCTCTTACCTCCCTCTTCTATCTTTTGGATGATGAATATTGCATCATTTGTTTGATGTCATCCCACAAATGATGTAAATTCCTAAGATGCCCTCCTCTTCGTTTCTATGGGCATTCCCAAATAATCCTTCCACCCATTAGTCTATTAGAACAACATTTCATTGTGAAAGCATGCAGTCAACACTTTGACATTTTAATTAATTCATACAGTGTATGATTGTACCTGATTTGGCCCCATGTCTTGTCCTGGTGCAGCTCCTTCAAACTATTGTAACAGTAATAGAGTTGGAAGATCATCTAGTCCAATTCCCTGCTCTCACAGGAGATCTATACTATTTTTGATAAATGGCTGTCCAGTCTCTTCTTAAAAGTGATAGGACACCCACAACTTCTGAAGAAAATTTGTTCCATTGGTTAATTGTTCTCACTGTTAGGAATTTTCTCTTTAGTTCTAGGTTGCTTCTCTCCTTGGTTAGCTTTCATCCATTATTTCTTGTCCTGCTTACAGGTGCTTTGGTAAATAAGTTAGCCCCCTCTTTTTTGTGGCAAACCTTCAAGTATTGAAAAACTGCTATCATGTCACCCCTGGTCCTTCTTTTCACTAGACTAGACATACCCAGTTCCTGCAATCGTTCTTCATATGTTTTAGCAAGTAGGCTAGCTTGGTTACTCAACAGTGAGACACTGTGAAGCGGGCACAGCAGTGCCTGCATTTTCTGCATCGCATGAGAAAAGCACATCTTCCTTTTCCTAACCTTATCACTTTCTACAGAGGGATGATCGAGAGCATCCTGTCATACAGCATCACAGTCTGGTTTGTAAGCATCACTGCTTCAGACAGGAAGGTGGTGCAGAGAGTGGTGAGGATGGCCGAAATGATCATTGGCAGTTCCCTCCCTCCCATCCAGGACATAGCACAGAAATGTTGCTTGAGCAGGGTCCGTAAGATTATCTGGGACACTACACATCCTCTTCACGACCTGTTTTCCTTGTTACCTTCTGGGAGGAGGCTCCGTGGTATCCGAAGCAGAACATCCAGGTTCAGCCATAGTTTCATTCCATACAGCATTAACCTTGTGAACTCTTGAGCTTCCTCCTTCCATTATATATTCAAGATGGACAGTGTTAATATTTATTTGTTATGTATATCTATGGGTGTGGTGGGTCTATACATATGTTGAATATAGTATGTTTAAGTGTGTGTCATATATGTGTTCACTTTGAGAGCGGGCAGCTAAATTTCATTTTTGATGTGTGCCGTGCCCACAGTAAAAAAAATGACAATAAAGTTATCTTGCCTTGCCTTTGCCTTGCCTTATCATTTTTATTGCTCTTCTCTGAACTGTTTCCAAAGTCTCAATATCTTTTTTGTATTGAGGTAAAACAAAACTGGATTCAATATTCTAGGTGTAGTCTTACCAAGGCTTTGTAAAGTAGTATTAGTACTTCATACAATCTTGATTTTATCCCTCTGTTAATGCAACCTAGGATTGCATTGGCCTTTTTGGCTGCTCCCCTTCAGACTGAAGTTAACAATATATCATCATTCAGTAAACTCCAGCCATGAAGCTCGGTGGCCTATATGTTTGAAACTTATGAGTATCAAGCAGCTATATAGAGATATGACTTGCTATATATTGCCTTTTATTTCTTGTTTCCCCTGATGTGCTGTGATCCACTCTATCATAAATTTTATCTTCTCTTTCCCTCTGTTTCAGGGCTTTGGCAGGTTACCAAGATAGCTACTAAGGATGCATCAATGTTATTGGCATTTTCACATTTTTAAAGGACTGTTTTGAAGGATTAATATTTTTGTAGATAAATAAGTGCATAATTCAAAGCATTATTTTGTTTAAAGGACATGCACATATAATTTCTTATTCAAAACATTTCAAAGTGGTTTCCAGTAATTACACTTCTGTAAATCACTGTCTGTCTTTGCATAGTCAACTGTAAAGTGGTAAATGGACAAAAGGGAGAGAAATTGCTTAAAAAGATACAAAAATAAAGAAAGATGTTTAAAAGTTATTGCTTTATGCATAAATAATTACACTATAAATCAGCTAGAGTAAAAGTGCAAATAGAGAAATGGATATTAACACTATAAGGATTCTGACATATGTTATCCTTATGAAATCTTTATTTTTTGCTTTAAAATGTTATAATTGTTCTTTAGCAGACTTTCCCCCTGATATTTCTTATTTGTCAAATGTTTGTCTGCATCACAGACACCTCATGCAAAATTTCTGCAGCCAAGAGGCTGCAAGGGAATGTCTTCAGAAACAAAACATCCAAACTATTAACAAGCATAATATGTAAAACCTGTCTTAGATTTATAAGATTTATATTTAAATCATTTTTGGATACAAATCATTTTTACTGAAGCACAAACCAGTTGTGGATTAAAGTATGCTAATTGTACAAGAACATTCAAAAGTAGACTGGCATTCTATAACATTCTTCTAATTAAAAGATTAACATATTTCTATATTTATTTTGCTTGCACTAGCAAAGAGGAATGAGTTATCCTGGAATGACTTTTGCTTAAATTTTCCTTTATACATTTTTCTAACTGAATTATTCCTTAACAAATCATGTTACCTTTGACAGATAACTTGAGATAATATTCTATTATTATTTCACTTTTTTAAACTGATATCTACATTTTTGAGATAAAATGTAAGTACATTTTAATATACATTAGGTATCATCAGAATTTAAATTATATATTACGGAATGTTGCTACTCATGTTGGTTTAGAACAGTATCACTCAGCATTGTTTTCAGTAATTCTTTTCACACTTTTCTTTTACTAACTAGAGGCCAGTTACAATTAAAAAAACAACAGATGATCAATGTCTCCAACAGCCTAGATTTTATGATTCTTCCTAGTGCAGGTTTCAGTTAGCCAGCTTCATCAGATGTCAGCAAAGAAATTCAGGATGGTTTCTGTCCAATTCATTGTGATTCTCTAGTGACAAACTTTTCCTAAATGCTATATGGCCTATATATATGCTATATTGTATGACAAAATGTTATTCCATTGAAGATTATATGTATTTGATTCACCCTGCCAAAATATTTTGTTGGGAAAGTTTATCTTTCAATAAAGATTCCCAAGAGCGTGTGAACTTAAAGCTAAGACAATTCTTGAAATTTTGAAGAAAATATATTGCTTACAAATCTCACTTTTGAGCAAATAAATGTTAAAATATACTGATCAACTAAATTAACAAGAATGTGAACTCAGCTGATTATAGTTTATTCATTAAATCATGTTTAAATGAGACATGACATAATCAGAAACTTTGATTACTTGACTGTATTTGCGTATCATTAAGAAGGCAACTACTTCTGCCTCATCCCCACCCCTCCCACAGGCAAAGAGTTATTGTTAAACTAGAATTTAATGTGCTATCTGAATATAGAGCTCATTCTATTTTTGCATTTGCCCAAATGGAGAATGTAACAAGTATTTGCAAAAAGTATATTTGTATTGACATTCTTTAGTTATCAAGAGCAGACATAAACATGCATACTGTCTTTAGGCAATAAGCTAAGACCCAAAACTAACCAGTAGAGGTTGTTTGATTTGGGACGCAAATTGGGAACGAGCACTGCTTACAGTCTCTAAGAGGATCTAACAAAGTATAATGTCTAATTTCCCACAAAACATCTGCTAAGTTCACAAATAGACCATTTATTTATCTCTGCTCAAAAAAAATGGAAGCCCAACTAAAACCATTGTGCATTTCTTTTGGAATCTGCCCTAAAGAAATCACAAAGACAAAGAAAATACATTTTAATTAGAAAGCAGCAAAGGCATGTGAAATATCTTAGACATATTACTGAAGTTCTCAACAGAAAGTACAGTATGTATTTCCTGCAGACATTTATGGCTCGAAGCATATTAAATAAAAATTCTGTACATTCAAATGATTTCATAATCTGCACTCAATGTGTAGCACTTCAATTATATTAGGATCAGTAAAAATTTAATCCACATTTTGATTGCGGTATCTGTTTACTTTACACAGAGGTTTCAAGGCTGAAGTTCCATTTTCCCCCCCAGAATTCCTGAATTGCAAATGTAGATCAATTACATATTTTAGAAAAAGCAGTCAGCCTGGGTGATTGGCACATTTGCATCTTTAGTAAGAAAACACTTTCTTATTAATCAGCTGGAATATATCTTCAAAAATAAACACTCAGAGATTAAATATATCCAGAGTTCTTTTGGACAGTGAGATGAGTGGCAAAACAAACAAACAAACAAACAAATATTACTTTAACTTTACATTAATAGCCAAGGGTCAGTAAATTATGGTTTGTGGGCCAAACCTGGCATATCACCTCTCTTTGTATGGACAATGAGTCAAGAATGAGTATATGGAAGGGTGGCAAATCACCAGCCTTGAGCCTTAACTGAATTCTTCGGATAAGAGGTGGGACCAAGTGTTGGGGGCAGACCAGATTAGGCAACAGACATGGCCAATCACCGGCTTGCTGGAAGGTCAGCACTGTTCAGTAACTCAAGCATACTTTGGCCTGCAGGTTTGCCAGCTGCAGACATAGAAGAAAGGCAGGATAAGACTCTTTACCAAAAAAGTTTGCCAACCCCTAAATTTAATATATACAATAAATGTAACTGCAAATTCCCATCTAGAAAAAAATATTTGTATGATTTATTGGCCACCCATCTTACTTCAGGGTAAGTCTGGGCATCTTACAATTATAAAAGATAAAGACTGTGCAAAGCTAAAAGACATAAATAAAATACTACAAAAAGCCAACTATTGCAAACCAGTTAAAAGATGGGGAGGGCGGAAGGAGGATGGGGGGAGAGGTGGGATCTGTTGTTAATCTATCAACCATATCCACTTATGTGGAAGTGTTGCTTCTCTTCTTTCATTTGGTAGATGGAAATGCACTATTTTGTACATTGCATCTATGCAAAAAATAGTGTGAGATTTCTATGCAACTGCATTTGAAGCAGGATTGATGCATAAAGCAAACATTCACACATAGAACTGCTGTAAATATGACTTTAATTGCCTGCAATTATTGCAGGTTCGCATCCCACCAGGCTCAAGGTTGACTCAGCCTTCCATCCTTCCGAGGTAGGTAAAATGAGGACCCAGATTGTTGGGGGCAATAAGCTGACTTTGTAATAATGCCACTTGGGGGGGGGGAGAAAGCCCTAATAAGCAGGCATATACATAGAATGAAGGCTATTGCTAAGCACATTTGATTTGTGCTTAGATTGTAAGCCGCCCTGAGTCTTCGGAGAAGGGCGGGATATAAATGGGATTAAAATAAAAAAAAAAAATCATATAATATTTACTAAATAGGATCCAATTCCACTTTTGAACACAAAGTGGATGAATTTTGTCAAGTATTTTAACCTAATTTTGTTCAATGTTCTGTAATTGAGTCCCCCCTAGAAATGTTTGATTACAATTCACTTTATCTCCAACTAGGAGGGCTATTGATTATATTGGCTAAGGATGATGTAACTCATTACATTGTGCACTAAGAATGACTGACACAAAGTCACCCAGCTGGCTTTCATACCTAAGGAAGGAGTAGAACTCACACTTTTCTGGTTTCTAGTCCAGCACCTTAAGCATTAAACCAAACTGGCTCTTGGTGATGGATCATAAAAAGCATTAAAGGGGCAGAAAGGAAAAAGTGAAGTACAGGAGATGGAAAGTTTTGTTTTACATGTGTCTTTCCTATGTAGTGTTCTTGCAGAAGGGATGATAAGGAGGTATGATAAATTCTTCCATGCGTTTGCTTGGAAAGAGATACTAAGCCAGCTGTCAAACCTGCAACGAACCTGCCTGAAGCCATCTTGCTCATTTTTGGTTGCCAAAGATTGTGGGGAGGAGGAATGAGACATTTCATGTTAGCCTAAACAATTCTCTGGGAACCAAGGTCATTTCTGTTCCCTCGACTGGGGAGCGGGGGTTGAGCCTAATGTCAGAAAGCCCGTCAAACTATTCTATTGGGAAGCACAGTTGATTGCATAGGTTATGGGATGGAAATTTTGACTTTGTAATACTGTTGCTTTTGGAGGGAACTTTAGTCTTGGTTTCACTTTTGACTGTGCCGATACCTTGTAACCAATAAACATGTTCTTAGAGGAAAACACAAGCCTCAGAGTTCTGCTTTGATTGGTCTCATCAATCAGAACCATGATACCAGCTTTATCAACTGCATATTACTATCGTATAATCATATTCAGCTATGAGCCTATAAGCCATAAAGCACCAAATGATTTTGCAAGAATGGACAGCCAAAGGTTTGTTTCCATAGAGGGAAAATAAAATTTAAATACCCACGACTTTGGCTTATGAAAAAGATGTAAGTCCTCATCTTTTAGAAAAATAGAATCAAAAGCAAGACACTGGAAAAATGTCTGAGAATACAACAATGTACTCATAACACAGTTACCAGAGAAGCACTAAAGTCATATCTCTTGGGTATCCACCTACCTTGGTCTCAGAAAAAGGAAGACATTGACAAAATATTATGACAAATACTACCATTTATCCTCTTGCTGAAGCAAAGAAGCAACTTTCTTTTATTCTCATTATAACTTATATTTACCAGGCACTTGCCAAGAGAAATCTAGCATATTTGAGAAAACAATGATTATACCTAGTACATGTTTTCTTGAATATACTCTTTAGAATACATTAGATACAGCGAAAATGAATTAAGTACATGTTTTAACAGGAAAAATATTTGCTGGCATGGTTTAGGATGGACAATTAATTTTTCCAAGAGGCCATATGAGAAACTGGGACTATTGTAGATACCTGAACCAATGGGGTCATGAAGGAGTGTAGGCATCCATGCATGCACATACAGTATGTACATTTGGAAAAAAAATAGCAGTCACCTTCAAAATAAAAGCAACGCATATGGGCCAGACAGGGACACCCAAAAACTGGATGTGACAGGTCTAAAGTTAGCAACTTTAAGATGTGTGAACTTCAGTTCCCAGAATTCTCCAGCCAGATCTTGTCCACATATTTTAAAGTTGCTGATGTTGAGCAGCACTGTTTAAGACAACAGAAAAACTTGTTTCTATTGCTCCAAGTAAACTGTACTAATAATATTCAATAGAAGAAATAACACTTAACTGACAAGCAAATGAAACCTGCACATAAATTGATCATTTGGGACATTTATTACCAACTAATTTATTATCTGGTGTTTACGTTGTCCTCTAGACTGCCTGATTGGATATAATGGGCTAACAATCTGTTAAGAGCAACTGTTTTGCCTGTATTAGAAGAATTCCGCAATCGGGGATGGAGTTTGGATAAATTCCTACAAAAATGCACAATAAATCAACATTTAATTAGATAATTAAAATGTCTGGTCACAAGTTAGGGTGAATATGTTAATATAAAAAAGAGTGATAAAAGCAATTAGAACCATAATTATATCAGCTTCATACATTTTCTCATAATACACACTGACCTACATAATACAAACAGCAGCGTTGGGTGATAAAATTTCATTTTCTCAGTTTCTGTTTTGCTGGATGGCAAATAAAACCACTTTGCTGAGATAGGCTGGCTGTATTTATATCTTGAAAACAGGATGAAGTTTAAGTTCTGCAGGGTATCTTAAAACATAACTGACAGCTGGACCTGAAGAACTATCAGTATGTCAGCAGGCTATTGACTTGACACAGGATATAAGAGTTTTTAGATTTACAGATTGCTAGTGTCCAGCAGGTTGGAAAACTTGTCTACCCCCTCCTTGAGTATTTTTCAATAGAGTGAAAGAGAATGTAGTAATGATGTTAGTGCTTAGAAACAAAGAAGACAACACCAATGTATAGAAGACCTAGTGCTAGATTAACAATTCACATAAACGTATATTTAGGTGTATTGGAAGATAAAGAACTCTAGGCTACATGGATCAAGTAATTTGTTTGGTTTTACATAATCAGCAACTCCAACCATTTATAAACTATAACTAATGGTTCAATATATATGTGCTCAGTTACCATGAAGGATTTTACTGGATCTGAGGAATGTAAACCATGTTTTAGTTTGGTGAGATGAATCCAGCTTTCCTATATATCAATATATATTGTCCAAAGCAAAATTCCTTATTTGAATTTGTGAAGTGACACATAAAAGGCCAGCCTTATCCTAGTAAGCTACATGATCACTTTGCTGCAAAGAAAGCATCTTTGACCTGGAAGGGTACTTTAAGCCATCTAATTAGCTAGTGCTACAAGCTAATGATCCTGAGAATTAATTCTACCAATTAGCTTGCATGGGATGCAGCAACTTCCTGGTATTGTCCCTTCAGTAATTGGCAGATCTCTCTTTACAAAAAGTTCCAGGCAAATATGAACTGTGCAAATGATGAAATATAGATTATCTTTCAAATCAGATTACAGGCATTTCAGAATAAGGGAGTTTTGTTCAAGGTTGGAGAGAAGGAAGTCTCAGACTGCAAACTGTATGTATATATTTTGCATCCATGTAACTAGTCAAATGCACCTGATATTCCACACAGGGCTTGACTCCTTTGATTTCCCTAGAATTATATTGTCAGGGACAGATACCAATTGAAAATGATAGCTGCCTATAAATCTAATTAGAAAAGGCCACTTTAAATATCTGTTTCCTTTTCATTCCTTGTTCATTTAATAATCTCCTGATTGTATCACTGACCCTGAATGCACAGTGAAAAGAAAAGCAGGAGTCCTAGCTTTATTTCATTTTTTAAAAAAAGGACCATAAATCAGTAATGCCAATACTGGTTAGGAATTCTAGGATTTATAGTCCAACGTATCTGGAGAATGGTTGCAAAAGGATATAGAAAATTGGTAGATTTTTTATAAGAAGCAATTGGAGATTTCTTTAATAGTTTGAAGAAAATCTAGACTAGACTAGACTAAACTAGACTTTTACCTTAGAGGTCTTCAAGTCCAGCCCCCCCCCCCCAAGCAGGAGAACCTGTACCATTTCAGACATTCTTATAATCAAAGACTTGCTGAATTGTTCTAAAATATAAAAAACACATCATAGCCACTGTAAATTGTTATGGGGAGCCTTTACAAAACCCAAATTTGAACCAAGGAAAGATCTTGATATGATTAGAAAACCTGATTCAACCTCCCATACTTTTCCAATGAGCTTGATCAGAATCTAGAAAATTAAGGACTGAATGAGTGGTGATACTGGGAGTAAAACTTGAATCTGAGCCCTTGTGTTCACTTTTTAACACTCATAAACAGGCTGAACAGATGCGGTAAGTTATTGTCATCTTTTTTGTGTGCTGTAAAACAAAAATACTTAATCAAATTGAAATCTGCTTCATATAACATACCAAGGAACATTGTTTGTTTGATTTTGTCTTGGCATTATGTGTAACCCCAACCATTACTGATTGTAAACTGTGGTTTACAGTAGAGAGTCTTTTGTAAACTCAGCCAATTGTAGTTCATTCAATTGAAATTATGTAATTAACTGGGTGGAGAAGTCTCCTTTATTCCTGAAGGCAAGGGAGGTTTCTCTCTTTCAAGCTATTAGTCGGCTTTAGACTTCAGCTGACATTCCAATGATTAGACTTGCATGAAGGAGGGAAATCAGCTAATTAACCCTCCTCCTTTTACTTGGATCTGCCACTCTCAACATGCTGGAGGCAAAACAGGGACTCTAATAGCCTCACATCAACTTCTTGCAGGATCCCAGTAGGCTTTTTGCTTAGATCTTCCCTTCCAGTTCATGGAAAGGAATAGACTCTGGTACAATCACACTAGAGAAAAAACAGTGAGAAAGTCCTGCTCACTCTCTAATAATTTTAGGGTAAGAGGTTGCATTTATGACTTATGGCTCTAGCTTACACAACCCTGGTAAGACATAAAAAATGTGTTGGCTTAATGTACTGGGGAAATGTAGTTGTTGTGACTTACCAACTATGGTTTATGGCTAAGCATATTGTGTAAATCCAGCCAATTATGCTTTATTCCATAAATAATGATCAACAAATAATAGCTTAATACAAATTGTGAATCACAGACTTTAGCAACCTTAACGCTCTGTTTCTAACAGTGACCAAACAGATGCTTTTGGGAAGCTCCATAATAGTGTTAAAGGAAAAGCCCTCCCTTGTTGCTTGCTACAAAATCTCTTACCTAAGTCTGTGGCATTCTGAAGATAAAAGCTATATTAAATTATCATACTTAATAAGCTGCTGTTAGTAGGACTAAACTATTATTGCAGTACACATCTTTTCTGAAACTGCTATGCAAATTTCAATGTATGCTTGTCTTTTGCCTCCTTTTGATTATGTTCTCCTAGTCCACAGACAGATTCTGCGTAAGTTACTTCCCATTGTAATATTGGATTTTCATCCCTCACTTTCCCACTAGGTTTTGTCATGGCACAAAATGTTCTTTTGGCATTATGTATGGGCCAGTGAGACTCCAATTGGGCAAGAAGATGAATGGATAATTTCATCTTCCCTTCTGTTGTGCTTTGGTAACTCTATTATGCCGCCTCTTTATTATCCCAATTAAAAAGACAGTTCCCAAGCTTATGGAGATGCTCTGTTCTATAGCTTCCCAGGGGGTTGCCACTCACATGGTGGGGAGGTTTAGTAGTTTCACTGATCCTGAGAACAATACCCTGGGAGTGAAAGCAACTCATAGTGCCATCTTGATAAGGGCAAAAGGAGAAGTAAAGCAAAGAGGTAGTGGCTAGAAGAAAGCATTAGGACATTGTTTCTGTACTCTTGTAAAAAAAAAGTGACATGACTCAAACATTTAACTCCTTTTGCACATCAAATGATAAGTCCTGAGATTGAAAGATGCTACTTTTGTTACTGAGGAAGAATATCAAAATGACATTAATATACCTGGAAGTGTTGTTAGCCGCCCTGAGTCCTTCGGGAGATAGGGCAGCATATAAGTCCCAATAATAAATAAATAAAATAAATAAAAAAGAAAGGGCTAATTTAAATCACATTAGACTAGCACTGATGAGGTTATCTGGTTTGGGCAATGAAACATCTGCAAGAAAGCAACAAAGCTCAGAGAGCATCAAGGACCCTCATTTCAACTCTAAGCTACAGGTATTCTCCTTGATTACAAAATTTACAGTTCAAGGCTTGAAATCCTATAAGGCAGGGGTGTCAAACTCAATTTCATTGAGGGCCGCATCAGCATTGCGGTTGCCCTCAAGGGGCCGGGTGGGTGTGGCCTGGGTGGGCGTGGCCTACTGGTTGGGCGTGGCTAGAGTGCATATGGCCTACTGGGTGGGCGTGGCCAGCTCTACATCGTTCGCATCAAGGGTGCCTATGGGGGCCTGGGCAGGAGTGGGACAGATCTGAGGGTCTCTGGCAGAAGGAGGGTCTCTGGGCCAGGGCCAAGGCAGTGGGGGCCGTTCCCTCACTGTTTCCAGGATGGCTTTGCGGGCCACATGAAACCACTTCGCGGGCCAGATCCGGCCCCCGGGCCTTGTGTTTGACATGTCTGCTATAAGGGAATAGGCTGGTAGTGATACTCAAGCAGGTAAGTGCTTGGCTTTAATCCAGTGAATAAAAGGTCTATTCAAATCAGTGATTATCCAGTAAACAGTGGAGTTATGAGTACCCTTAGTAGCGATTCAGTGGTGGAAGGCACTGAAGAACTTTCTGGAAAATTGCAAGCAGTGCTAAATGCCATGCCAAAGAAGAAGAAAATAATAAAGCTAATGGTTGATTGGATTGCAAAAAACTGGATTGGAAAAACTGAGAATCATGCAATTATAGAAAGATTTCAATTGGCTAAATGCAATAAGGCAAGAAATAGCTTTACAGAGTTTGCGAAAAGAATTACTTTGGTAATTTTTTAAAACATCTGCTTCAAGTACCCTAAATATAATTTTATACTTGTATATTACTGAATGGAAATTAAGTTCAACTATTCTAAAAAAAATGAAAAACAGAAGATGGAGAAATAAAATCCAATTAACCTAGACATTTTCAGATGTAGATTGTGGAAAAGACTATGAATTTCAGGTGTCAAATACATAACTCAGAATATTAAAGAAAGTGGGGATGCCAACAAGATTTGAAGTGAAGGACATATGTTCACAATATAAAATCAGTGTAAGGAAAAAAAATCTGTATGTTTTAACTTATTCAAAAAAGAATCCTAAAGGAAGAAAGAAGTCACATAACTGAAAGCTGAAAACTGAAGCAGAAAAAAAATATCAGCATTTCTAAAAGGGAAAATGTAAGTTGCATTCAGAGCAAACGGTCACAACCTGTATGGGATAGAGAGTAAAAGCCTTGAGCAACAAGAAGGGATGTTCAATATCCGACAAGGCAAGATACAGTATCTTGGTCAAGAATGTCAACAAATAGAGGAAAGTAACAGGAAAATAAAATAAGAGATGTCTTTAAGAAGTGAAGTTCTCAGGGCTAAACAAGAATAATCAAGGAAGAGATCTAATAGAAGAAAAATCATTCATTTATATACCTGTTTGTATGCTGTCTTATCCAAAGATTCTTGGAAGCTTACATCTCATAAACATGATAAAACATACAATAAATCAACTACAATCCATACATCATATCAACTACTACAAAAACAATTGTTTCTAGTTAACCAGTATCCTCTGGTGCTGTTGCTGTGAAAGCTGACAGAAAGAGAAAGATTGGGAACAGAGATAGAGGACTGTGAGTACCAATAGCCTGCAAGAAAAAACAATCAATAGGCCTGGTGGTGATTGCTTGCCTGAAAAGATGATGTGCAAGCAAATGCTTCACTAGAAAAAAATGATTGGCAAGATTGGGAAACATAGAACATATACAGTGGATGGCTAATAGGATCCCTTAGTAGACTGGAATGTTGTTGGGAAATTTGTAGATTATCGCCAGAGGCAGGTCAAAATGGTTGGCATTTGTCCACGTAGCTGCCCTGACATGATGGCACCTAAGTATGGTATGCACCAAGATAATGTAGCATTATCAGTGTGTTTTTTGGATTAAATGTCAAGGCTTTGATACAGATTTGTGTTCAAATCTGTTAGTTAAAATCTATAATGTGCAGACAAAACTGGGAACACTGTAATCCAATCAATACCAAGTGTCTGTAAATTACACTGATTCAATGCATGTGCTATTTTCCTACCATGGATTGAATAAGAAGTCAATTTAGATAGTGCGTTATGTGTCATGGTTTTGATAGATGAGACCAACTAAAGCAGAACTCCGAGGCTTGAGTTTTCCTTTAAGAACATATTTATTGGCTACAAAGTATCAGCATGGTCAAAAGTGAAACCAAGACTAAAGTTCCCTCCAAAAAGTTATACTATTACAAAGTTAAACTTCCCATCCCAATACTATGCAGTCAACTATGTTCCCTAATAGAATAATTTGGCAGGCTTTCTAACATTAGGCTCAGCCCCCCAAATCTAATGAACAGAAATGACCTTGGTTCCCACAGGACAGAAAATTATTTAGGCTAGCACAAAAATGCCACCACCTTCCTCCCAGTCTAGTGGCAACTGAAAACAAGCCAAAATGACTTCATTCAGGTTCGTGGCAGAGTTGAGAGTATGTGTTTTGCATCTGAAATTGTTTTGTGGATCCAGTTTATTTTTGGTGTGCACATTATCCTGCTCAATGAAAACCATACTGGCTTTATAAACATGTTAGACCAAATTCAGGCATGCCACATAATAGCTTCATGTAATATATTAAACCAATTATATGCTTCCAATTATTCTAATCCACATAATTGTGCTTCCAGGTATAAAATAATAATTATTTTTTCCAGCCAGAATCTATAGCTCTAAAACAATATGTATCCTCTCTCCATCCACCCAATAAATAAATAAAGATTGCATTGGATGGGGAAAAGTTTAATATAAAGTTATTCTATATATGCACATTCAGGAAATAAAAACAAAAAGAATAGGGATTAGATGGGATATAACTCGCATGATAATGGTACTTGTGAAAAGGTCTTAGAATGGCAATTGTTTCAAAAAATATTGTGGATCATCGATGTGAGGATGCAACAAAGTCAAATATGATTTTTATCTTCATCAGCAGAAGAAGAGTTCCCAAATAATAGAAAGTATATTTTATCTGCTATGATTAGCCTCCTCAGTATTGTTCTGGGTATTAACTTTAAGAAATTGATTCAGAGAAATGGAAACAAGTTCAAAAGACAATGAGAATGAAGTGTTATATAGAATAAGAAACTGGGCATTTTAAACCTTAGGAAAAGAAAATGGGAAGATATGATGATGCTATTCAAATATGTAGAAGGAATGTCACAAGGAAGTCATCTATTGTTTTAAGTGGGGTTAAATTACAGGAAAGCACATTTCAATTAAATGTTATGACAAAATCTCTACACAGTAAGAACAATTCAGTGAACTCTCCTCCTTTCATTGGATATGTTCAAAGCTAATTAACTATCTTTTAGGAATGCTTTAATATGAAGGTCTTCAATGACCAAGGTATTGGACCTGACCTAAATGTTTTTTTCCCAATTTTATTATTCTAATTCAGCCATAACTCCGCTTAATATAGAACATAGATAAAACCCTACAACTTACATAGATATATACACAAGCTTGCTATCATTTTTCATGGAAAAATAGAAAATACTATTGTTCATTCACATAGACCTTGCTTCGTTTGAATAAATACTGGTTTTACTACTCATAAACGGAATAATAAATAGCACAATAGTTAAGAGTGTAAATTAAGACATTAGAAACTCTTCTTGGCTCAACTTTGCCATAAATTAATTGGTTGTTAGTAAACTCTCATTCTCCTATCACTCTCCTATTTGTAGTACTGAGAAAAAATATTAAATAGTAAGACTGTGTTACTGTGAATTTTAGAGGGCTGTAGATTCTGAATCTATTTTGTCATATGCAACTATAGTCCAGTGTGTTATAAATAGTAGTCAGACAACAAACTCAGAAGATATTTTTAGTGGCATTTATTTTTATATTCACAGATTACAAAATAAGAGATCTTTTGTGAGGCAGGGAAGGAATCAAGATTTATCCTTTAATCAACAGATCCTATGGAAATTGAACTTAATGACAGAATGAACTAAAAGCTAATGCTGTCTCTAATGGATTTCAAAGGACAAATAATCCAAATAGGCAATGATTTATGTGAACACATACTAGATCTATAAGAGCATTTCCTACCATGAACTGTGAAACTAATTTTTAAAAGCAAGTTAAGTATAAATCAATTACATATCTAACTAGCTACAGTAGGATGCAGAAGTAGCAGGAAGTGAACATTAAGGTTTTGATTTTGCATAATATAAATTTAGCTGAGTTGCATTACCCAGTTTTATTTTCTAGCCAAAACTGCAGGATCACAAAGCAGTCCATCTAGAATGGAAAATTTAGAGTTTAAGATATTGTGCATACCCAGTACTTAAAAACAGTATGAGTAATAGAAGAGATCAATCTGGCAGAGAGAATCTGATTTAAAGAGTCATTTAGGATTTACCCCCAGATGCATCTTGCAGATATTCTGTTTGCTTAAACTGTGCTTAATTTTTAAATTTCCCATTTCAACACAATTTTGCTTTGTAATTATTAACTGCTCTTGTAAGCAAGCAGACCCAGAGGATTCTGCTTTCCTACCAGTCGAAGTTGCAAAGCCTGCAAAACTGATTATGAATTGCACCAAATCATAGATTTGCTATTTATTATCCTATCTTTAAAGCAGCTGAGAAAGCTAACTAGGGTTTGTTTCTTTTAATGGCCACTCTAGAGATGTGAAATTCTCAAAATAAAATTGCTTTCTTGTAGATTAGGTGCTGCTACTGAAACAATTAAGGACTGCAACAGTTCATCAGAATGGGGCATTATTTGTTGCCATTTCTTAAAATTTCCTTCTAACCCAGAGCTAACGTATACCAAAGCCAAGCAAAATTCCTTTCTAAAGAGCTCAAGTAGTCCATGCACAGTTTAAACAATTTACTTCTATGGCTATTGTCAGTTTCAGGGGAAATTTAAAGAAAACCATTATTATAGTCCAGAATGATGTGAAAACACCATTCTCTCTCCCCCTCTCCCTCTCCCACAGTTAGCAATACTCACATTCATCTTCTATATAAAAAAAGTCCTTCTCTTTCAAGCCATTTTGTAAAGAATTCCAGTCATTTCAGTAGAATAAATAGAGTCCTGTTCTCCGTAGGGCCGCCTAGAGTATTGTTCATCATCTCGTTCCTTTTGATAACCATTCCTTTAGGATACGGAAGTTGAGTTCAAAAATAGACTCCCATTCACTTGGCATCAAACATGCAGACTAGGCAGCTGTCGGACTCCCACTGAACCCACCCTTGTGCCAATAGATTTCAATGCAATCTTTTCTTGGAGTGATGAGCTGGTTCATTACATTGCCTGAACTTGCCTTAACCCTCCAGATGGATGGTGATCTTTCCACAGCGTTAAAAGAATATAAGCCGATCTGTCCTAAAGCCTTGTCTTTCTCATTCATCAGCCTTGCAAGACAAACCCTGAGTCTCTTTTGAATTATTCATGATTTCTTCCTCTCACTCTTTCTATACCATCTGCATCAAACTATTTGATGTGGCATAACTTTTGCCTGACAGCTTTTATAAAAATTAAAAATCTGTGGCATGGGTTCAAAGGCAGTGGAATGTGTGTGTATTTTTAAATGTGTGTAAATGGGTTTGTACTCATGTATAAGTGTGTTTCATATTGTGTTATATAGGAAATGTATCACAAGAGGCCACTTATGCATGCTTATGTAGAAATAATCATCACCAGGAAAAGAAAGATTTATTTTGGAGTAAACATTCCTAGGACTGGGAAGTCAGAATAATGAACTCTATTTTAAGAAAAAAATGCTAAATCTTAAAACAAACTAAAAAAACCCCTACCCCTTCCTCTATTGAAATGATCTCACAAAATTTCCACGTATCAAACAACAAAAGGGACCAATCCATAATATTTCAAAGAAACATAACATGAAGTTTCAGAGGATTTTATTTTCTGTATTAGTATTAATATAATAAACACAATCATTTACATTAACTATTTTCTTCCATCCAAAAGGACAATGATAGCAAAAATGCATAGATAACTTTACATAGGTTTGCTCATTCCTGAAATACATGATTTGCAGATGTAATATGGTTATCCCCATCTTCCATAGTGATCATTAAATGCATATACTTTATTTGAACATGGTTTTATTATTTGAGGTGAAATATACCTAGATAGCTTAGATTTAAAAGATTAGATTCAACAGCCTTGATCTAAAGGTTGAATCAAGGCAACTGGACCAATCTTTGTTAATCTCAGACATTTCGTTGCTCATCCAAGCAACTTCATCAGTCAGAGCAAAATTACAGTTCTTTGACTCTCTGCCTAACTAATTTTGCTCTGACTGATGAAGTTGCTTGGATGAGCAACGAAATGTGTCAGATTAACAAAGATTGGTCTAGTTGCCATGATACAACTTTTAGACACCTTTGGCCTGGATGTTTTAGTCTTCATTGACAACAGCCTTGATCCTTATAGATTGAAAATTGTTCTGAAGAATTAATGATGCTAGGTCTTAAGGATAGAAATTAAGCTTTAACTAAAATTTTATAGAAGCTAGACACACTTTTGACTCAACTTTTATCACACTTGTCTCAAGTCACAGATGAGTGTTTATGTCAGGCCTATCCCAAGAATACATAAAACATCCTGAAAAGTTCAGTTCTTTAGTTGCTCACACCATATAGACTGAATCTTGCCAGACTAAAGCTATCCTACTCTAACCTAAAGGGTATTACTTGGAGATTCTAGGGGAGGCTATTAAGCTCTGCCTAGGATTGTAACTAATTGCATATATTTATAAGTCTCAATATGATCAAAGCCCATCCTTGTCATAATGAGTTAACAGCTTTCCTGTAGATCCTCCTGCTCAACTCATGATGACCTGCAAAATAGCCAGGCATGTGTAGATATTGGCTTGTCTTTGCCCATACCCTCTTTTCTCTCATATCTTAAACACATGAACCCTTCTACATTGAGATTTGGAGCCATAATAGAAACAAAAGTATGGTAGCCAGAGCTAATTTAATTTCATACCGAATTGTATGCCAAACTGATTTAAAGGTTTTTAAAAATGTTTTACTTTGTTTTTTTAGCAAACGGTAATCGATATTAGTGAGAATGACATGATTGAGTCAGTTTTAGAGTCAGTTTTTGTTTTGACATAACATGGAAGGGAGTTTTCTTCATTTGATAAAAATATTAGAGGTTGGATTTATACAGTGAAAGCAGTACAGTAAGATTTTGGATTTACTTTCTGACATTTGGCCTAGCCAGTCATCATAAAATAAAATTACCATGTCTAAGGAATTCCTTGAAACCACCCACACGAGAATCTTTTTAACCTATATTTCCTAGAGAATAGTAACAATCACCATGGCAACCGCATCTGCATTCTAAAGCTTGACATGTCTCTAACGGGCTATAAGTTGTTTATTTATGGATGGCACTTATTAATTTAAAACAAAATCTAACAGCTTACCTACAGGAGGCTAATACCTCATCCAATCCCTGCTGCTCAGTTTATCACTAGACTGAGATGTTGGCCATGTTTTTTCCCCCCGAATTGCTAAATAACATTTCATCAGCAGGGAGTACTTTTGAATAAAATAACAGTGTACAATTACAGCATCTTTTATTATCAATTACTGTATATTATGTTTCTGTCCTTGAGGCAGATTTATTGCAAGGTTTTGGGATTTTTTGCACTTTTGTAACATCAGGTGTTTTTTTTAAAAAAGAAATCCGATATAATCCCCAGTATGCTATAGCGTCATTAGAAAAAGTTTACAATAAAGGGTTTTTTTAGTTTCTGTCACATTTAGGAAACATCAGAACATGTTTATTTAGGACATAAAATAAATGAAGCACAAAAAGCAAATGGAAGTAACACTTGGGGAAATTTTTGTGCAGGCAGAATGTGGCCCACAAGACTAATTTAAGAGCCAATCTTTCACAAGAGTTCTCTGACATTGGTTTTCACTGATAGGAGATTATTAATTAGAAATAAACAGGAATAACTACTGGGAAACTAATTTGAAAACAGTGAGCACTAGGTATTAAAGGATCTGAAACATGATTTTTTTTAATTACAGTATATATTTTAATATAAAATAAATATACAGCAAGTTTATTCAATATTAGTAAGAACCATATCTAGTAGACTAAATTAAAACTTTAAGAAAATGTGTTCCTGATTAATTTTGTAAAGGAAGTGTAGAGAAGCCACTTTTTAAAAAAAGGCATATTCATACTGTATCTATTTTGTTCAGAATTATTCTTTAATAATTGTAGCATGCATTTATCAATTTAATGTATATTTTTAATTTTTGCATGGTGCATGGTGCATGGTGACGTAAACTGATACATGCCATGACTTGTGCCAGATCTTGGGGTACAAATACAGAATTGCTCTAGGTACATATCAGCATGGTTTGCTATATACTGTATGCCACTGTTAAGTGCCGAACATGTGCTAACACCTGTCACATAGCTTTTCAAAGCAAAGCATCTCTGTAAGCAGCTCAAAGATCTTAATCCTTCACCTGCCCCAGCCTATTCCTCTTGCTCCATGTTCTTGACTGTATAAAATCCTTCTGATTTTCTGATTGTACCTCATATATATATATATATATATATATATATATATATATATATATATATATATATATATATATATATATATATATATATATATATATATATATATATATATATAAGGTACATATATGAGGTATATATGTTGTTTCCAACTCTAGGGGCCAGTGCTCATCTCCGTTTCAAAGACGAAGAGCCAGCGTTTGTCTGAGGACGTCTCTGTGGTCATGTGGACGACATGACTAGATGCCAAAGGCGCACGGAACACTGTTACCTTCCCACCGTAGTGGTCCCTATTTTTCTACTTGCATTTTTACGTGCTTTCGAACTGCTAGGTTGGCAGAAGCTGGGACGAGTAACAGGCACTCACTCTGCTACGCGGCACTCGGGATTTGACCTGCTAAACTGCTGACCTTCTGATTGACAAGCTCAGCGTCCTAACCCACTGAGCCACCGCATCCCATATATACATACATACATACATACATACATACAAACATACATACATACATACATACAGCTGTGGTCATTAAGTGAGACATGGCATGACTGCAGGATGCTGCAGTGGTTGTAAGTTGAAGAAGTGATCATAAGATTGCTTTTTTCAATGGCATTATAACTTAAAAAGGACATTAGTTAACCAAGGATTACCTATATGTATTATTAAACAGTCCATATGATTAAGACATTTCCCTTAATCTTTTGTTGAATTCTTCTTCACTGTATTTCCCAGCTTTTGGGAGCATAATGTTAGAACTTTGGCATCATAGCATATGTTGCAAAAGTATAAAATGAGGCCTTCTTTGTCATCTCTTACATGGCCACCCAGTTTCTGCAGGAAATTATTGGGAAAAAATGTTGACATTTCACATACACAGTGAACAATGAAACCCTTTATTGTACTTTCAGAATTGCTATTTTTTTCCTTAGTACAGTAGGATTCCTGAGCTTTTAATAATCATATACAAAATAAGTTATCAGCAGGTAGACGTTTGCATGGTGATTTAGCAATGGGAGATAAAAGATCTCCTGTCTGTTTCTGCTTTGTGACTGTCTCATTATGATGAAGAAATACAATCAATTAATATTGGTGGACTAACAGAGTAGTAGCTTAAAGGCACTTTCGAAAGATTTTGGTGAATTGGTGCCATAATGAAACAACTACCTAACTTAATGTTGCCATTCTGCCCAAAGGCCATGGGTTGGACCTCACTACATTTGATCACACATGCTTCTCTCAACTAGAACATTCTCCTAATCTTTGTAAAGAGAGTAAAGAGCTGAAATTCTAAGTCTATACCCATCAATGGCTATGCAATCTCATTGTTTTTGAAGGCGTTTAATAAGGATAGTTAAAAGGCTAGATAGTCAATGATAGGAGTAAAGCATGATGGCTTCTGCTCTTCTTTGTCTGTATCAAATATGTAACCCCAGATAATGCACACACTGAAATTTTGTGTGTACATATCTGAGTGAAGAAATAATTTCATTCTTGCTATTACTATACCAAATATCCTTGTTGATCTTATGCGGTGTTTCTAAAACTTGCTGCTGAGGAATTCTGGGGGTTAAAGTCCACACATCTTAAAGTTGCTGAGTTTGAGAAACACTAATCTACATAAATCATCTGTATCTATCTGTCTGTCTGTCTACCCATATAGCATATCATATTTCATATATCTATTGATATCACACAAATATTGTTTCCATTTGATTTCCCATAACCTTTATGCCTGCTACTAATATAATCCCCGGTTCTGATGCTGAATTTTCTTTATTTCTGATTGTAACATAAGTACGTAATTTATTTTGGACACAGAAATCTTATCTAGTATAGCCTATAGAAAGAAGAAGGACAGCCTTATTGCGTCCTCCAAGACTGGCTTAATATAACTCATTCATATCCAGATAGATGATTTGGGTTGTTGGCAGCACCCAGCTGAAATTTCAGGAAATGTTCAAGAAATGGCATTTCAGGAATGCTGGAGCAAACTAGTTGGAAGCATTTCAAAATGTTATACTTTAAACATAATAGCTTCCTAGGCAAAAATCTAATGACTTTAGAGACAAACAATTAACATTATTATTTAGACTAATACAGCTGGCCAACACATGATAAACTCCCTATGCAATCATAAAAAGAAGTCCATTTTAGTTATTTTAAACAGACACATATACACTTTCATAATAATCCCCTAATTCAGGGATGTCAAACTGCCGGCCCACGGGTCGGATGCATCACATGGAAGCCATGCCCACCCCATTGCAGGCAATGGCAAAACTGTCCTGATACATTGCGTGACATCATGTGACATTTTGAGTTTGACATGTCTGCCCTAATTTAACAAACCAATATGCTGGTTCATCATTCCTCATTTAGGGAGGGTAATGAATACATTATGTCTGATGTGATGCATTTAAAACAAAACTCAAAAGAAGTAAAATCAATTGCTAGCTGCTAAAAGTAGAAACAGCAGCAACTGACTCTTTCGTCAAAGGCATCTACTCCAGTGGATCACAGAGGTGAGAAAAACCTGGGCAAAACTACTGAAAACTAAGGTCAAAAGGGAGGATCTTAATGGGGAGAATGTAGCTAACTGTTAAGTGTCGATTACCTTGGCTATATTTGGAGAGGGAGTCAGACAGAAAAAGCTGTTTTAAATGTTCCCCATTATGGGAAACAGAGAGACACAGCTGGGAAGCTAACCAATTCTGTGAGTGCAGATTGTGCTAAACACATGATTTGTTTTACTAAAGGTCATTATCTAGATTCAGAAATGCATTAAGTTCTAAAATGTGGTGTGCATAACCCAAAGGCTTGGTTTATGGACTGCATTTGGCTAAAAATAAGCAAGTCTTGTTGGGATCAAGCACAAGAGATATGTCATTGCTTTCACAAGGATCTCCTCTAGCTTAAAACTGCATATATTAGTCCAAACGGATTTTTGAGTTTTTAAACATTAGCATAGAGGAGCCATGTAGATGCTGATAAGATTTGCATTCTCTTTTCACCTGTTTTTCTCCTATTGAAAACTAGCCTAATTGTCCCTTCCCTTTTATAGCTCCTGAAGAACGAGATCAAAATAGGAGTTCACCACTACACTACTCTAATTTTCCCCACAGCTGTTTGTATTGCAAGGTAAGCAGACTGCATATGTCTTGATATCTTTCTGCTGCTAATAAAGGTGGGGGGATGTGGAAGGGTTGTACAGAGTAGACAATTTAAAAGAGGTAAACAACACAAGGTGAAAAGGTAATATTCGCTTGCATTGATCTAAACCTTCCTTCTCATTGCTGCTTTTAAGCAAAGGGGGAAAATAGATTGAGAGATATAATCAGAGGTCTTCTACATCACATTTAGTTGGGTCCCAAATAGTTGTACTTGCTTGTTTATTGATCTGCTGCAAAGACAGAGAACATGCTTAGTTATCTCAATTAGAGCAAATAGAATAATCTGGAGTTACAAATTTATTAGAAGCGTTTAAGCCTTTTCTGCTGTGGGAAGTGGAATATTTAGGAACAATTTGTGATTTCTCTCTTTCCTTTTCTTCACTGATTAGGATGACTAATTTAACTCTGAGTTTCCTGGGTTCCATTTTGTTGTGAAATAATTGCCAATACTGAAAAGATCTGCCACATATTTGGAAGACTTTTGAATATATTGACTTCTCTCTGTAATTTTGTGAGAATAGGCAACAAATGCTCTGAAATTATATCATTTTTGTAGAACTATCTTTAAAGCCCTACATGGCTTAGGCCCGGGATATTTGCAGGACCGTCTGCTGCTGGGAATGACTTCCCATCACCCAGTATGCTCACACAGAGCGGGCCTCCTCAGGGTGCCGTCGGCTAGACAATGTCGGCTGGCGACCCCGAGGGGGAGGGCCTTCTCTGTGGGAGCGCCAGCCCTATGGAACCAACTTCCCCTTGAGCTCCAGATGGCCCCGGATTTCTGGTCCTTTCGCTGCGGCCTTAAAACACTTCTTTTCCATCAGGCTGACCTGGACTGACAACAGGGATTTTAAAATGTTTTTAATTTTTAGCTTCAATTTTAATTTATTCTATTGGGGCTGTTAATTTAATTCTTTTTAACTTTTGTATCGTTGTATTTTATTGTTAGCCGCCCTGAGTCCCTCGGGAGATAGGGAGGCATATAAGTCCCAATAATAAATAAATAAATAAATAAATGTTCATTTATTTTTACAAAAGTCCATCAAATTTGCAGATGACACTAAACTGGCAGGAGTAGCCAACACCCTGGAAGACAAACTCAGGATCCAAAAAGATCTTGACAAACTTGAACAATGGGCCCTATCCAAAAAAAAAAAAGAGTTTTAATGTGGAGAAAAGCAAAGTTTTACATTTAGGCAGGAAAAATCAAAGGCACAAAAACAGATTAGGCAAGACCTGGCTCAAAAACAGTAACTGTGAGAGGGACCTTGGAGTCCTAGTAGACCAGGGGTGCCAAACTGTTGGCCCGTGGGCCGGACGCATCACAACAAAACCACGCCCACCCCATTGCCGGCATTGGGGAAAAAGGTCTGATACATCATGCGACTTCATGTGACATCGCGAGTTTGACATGTCTGTAGTAGACCATCACTTCACTATGAGCTAGCAATGTGCAGCAGCCGCCAAAAAAGCTAATACAATCCTGGGTTGTATAAACAGAGACATAGAATCAAGATCATGCAAAGTATTAGTACCACTTTATAAAACCCTAGTAAGACCACACCTGGAATACTACTACCAATTTTGGTTACCATATTATAAAAAAGATGTTGAGAGTTTGGAAAAAATTCAGAGACAAGCAACTTGAGCCTTGGTGGAGCAGTGAGCTAATGCCTCCTTAAGTAACACCAGCTGCCTGCAATTAGTACAGGTTCGCATCCCACCAGGCTCAAGGTTGACTCAGCCTTCCATCCTTCCGAGGTAGGTAAAATGAGGACCCAGATTGTTGGGGGCAATAAGCTGACTTTGTAATAACGCTGCTTGGGGCCCCCCGAAAGCCCTAATAAGCAGGCATATACATAGAATGAAGGCTATTGCTAAGCACATTGATTTGTGCTTAGATTGTAAGCCGCCCTGAGTCTTCGGAGAAGGGCGGGATATAAATGGGATTAAAATAAATAAATAAAAATAAATAAAACTAAGATGATCAAAGGCCTGGATACTAAATCATACGAAGAATGGCTGCAGGACTTGGTTTTGGCTAGTCTAAAGAAAAGAAGAAATAGGGGAGACATGATAGCAGTATTTGAGGAGCTGCCACAAAGAAGAGGGGGCCATATTATTCTCCAAAGCACCAGAGAGCAGGACAAAAAAAACAATGGTTGGAAACTTCAAAGAGAAAAGCAACCTGGAATTAAGGAGAAACCTCCTGGGAGTGAGGACAACTAACCAGCGGAACAGCTTGCCTTCAGAAATCAAGGGCGCTGCATCACTGGAGGTTTTTAAGAAGAGACTGGACAGCCACTTATCTCAGATGGTATAGGTTCTTCTGCTTGAGCAGGGGGCTGGACTAGAAGACCTCCAAGATCCCTTCCAGCTCTATTCTATTCTAAGTAAGTTGGCTGGGATAGCACAAAGATAACAAATCAGCTTTTTTTTTAAGCAGGAAGTTTAAATTCAGATCTGGAACTCATATTACCTTATTATGATATCGTGTTAAAATAATGGTCTGAGATCTTTCACATATGTCAGTGGTTGGCAAAGTTTTTGTTTACTGAGTATATGATTTTGTATGATGTTCCCTGAACAAAAAAAAAATATCTCACTTCATGAGATTTTAGCTTGTGAGATTTTGGAATACTTGCCTGAAATCTCATAAAAAATGTTTCACCTGAATTCTTGGGCAGGAATATAATCTGAGATGTGATGATTTTGCAAATTTTCTTCCATAGATATAGAGATAGAGAGTTATAGATAATAGATACATAGAAAGGAGCAGGAGAGGTAGTAGGTTCCATGGGAACCTAAGTGGTAAGCATGTCAAACTCGCAATGTCACATGACGTTGCATGATATATCGGGACTTTTCCCCCATTGCCGTCAATGGAGTGGGCATGGTTTCAGCATGATGCATCTGGCGGTCCAGCAGTTTGACATGCCTGCTATGTGGGAATGGTGTTACAAATATAACAATGAATTAAAAATATTAAATATATGAGTGTCTTCTATCTTGTTTTCTTTTTCAACATAGTTTACTTGCTTGGCTATGAGATAACAAAGTGCCTTTAACACTTCACTAAAGCAATTCTTTGAAGAAGGCAAAGCTATATCATAGCCAGACTGTTCTTTGAAATTTATTTTTATATACCAGGTACATATGTCTATCACTAGTTTGGCATATCATATTGAACTATGATTACTTAATATTTATATATTAAATATACCAAATTATTAGTTTTGCATAACATGATTAGTCAAAATGTCACACTATCTGACTACTGCCTTTCTTTGGAATTGGCCCTTCCTGTACCAAAACATGGATTTAGTCTATCTAATCTACCCATTGGCTTGTGTGGTTGATGACTGCTAACCATGACTGCAGGTTAAGCCTCGTATGCAGATTGGGTTATTATCTTGCCTCAAAGAAGGGTAGATAGATCAATGAGTGTGCTGTTCTATAATCATAGACTGATTCATTCAATATCTCTTGGCGGCAGTTGACAGAAGGTTCACCACTCAGCTTAATTACCTCTAGAAGGTGATTAAGAAGGAAGTACAGTCTGGATCATCTTCTCTTGGATTTGAGGACAGCCCTATCACCATGTCAACATCCCATATGATTTTCTTGAGTCATATTTCTCAAAAATCAAAATTCAGAAATCAAAGCTATAAGACACAATGAAAAAGGATGCAAGAAGGTCCAGTTAGCTATATACATTTGACAATCTTTCTCAGTTATGATTTTGCCACAAATTATTGTTTCACAAGATAAATTACTTCTTCTCTTTACTGGGATGCCATAAAGATTGGATTAATTTAATATTTCTAATACATGCTATTAATAAATTAGGATGAAAATGTTACAAGAGTACAAAGTATTTTTTCTCTGTCCAAGACCATAAATCAGAAAGGTCTGCCAAGTTCCAAAGATTATAATCAAATATAAATAACAAGATAAACTCTTGCAATCAGAATGCTTTAAAAACATTCAAGCTCTTGAATTTCAAAAGGAAGGTCTAATAATTGCTCTGGAATTTGTAATCCTCCCCATGAAGATGGCTACTTATTTGTAATCCTTTCCAAGAAGATGACTACCTATGGTATTGACTGCAGCTGCTTTCTCTATTTTTCCCCCCTTCACATAAGCACTTTTGATCTTCTCTCCATATGCACTGTTATAGATAAATCTGTTGGGTGAAATAAGTTACAATCACAAAAATTGCCAAAGGCTTTTTGCATGATCTTGGTACCTGGGGAAAAAAGTGCTGCATTGTGTGAGCTTCATTACTGATACATAATTCTTGATTCAGTCCTATGCTTGGCTTAGTTTATAGGTATCCTAATTCCACTGCACAGCATGCAAAACTATGGTTTGAACTTTAATCCCCATGTAGTCTATCTGTCTAATTTTATTAAATCTGTAATGGTCATTATTTAACTTATATGTTAATTGTGCTTCTTATGATTTTATTTTATTCTTTTTAATAAGCTGTACTGAAGAATTTTTGGAAAAAGGAAGATAAACTAAAAAGATTTCAAATAAACAAAATCCAAATTAAAAAATAGTATCCTGATCTATAGTCTTATGAAAAAGTTGGTTGCCCCTTAGTTTTAAGTCAAGGCTATATAATTCAGAAAAAGTGCTTCACAGTATGTGGGATTACAAACATAGCACCTGTCTGCAACTCTTTAAAGCAGCTGCATCTTTTCCTAGGATCACAGTTTCCCTCTGTAGCTATCACATGGTTCCAGGAAAAGATGTGTATGCTTTAAAGAGTTGCATATAGATGTTATGTTGCCCATCATGTTGGAAGCATCTTTTTCATGTTGACTCCAATTGTTGTGGCCTAACCCCCCCCCCAACCCTCTTTATTCTACATTTCCTGTTTTCTTTATTATTTTCCTTTTAGTTCACTTTTTGCAGCACATTTAACATTGTTATTTTTCATTCTTTTATAATAACTAGAATGATTATCATTGTATAGGGATGGTATAATGAACGAATGACTTCACCATGCTGAACAGTATAGCCAATCAGATACATCTATGTGATTATACAAGGAGAAGAATGGGATGAACTTTGCTTTAAAATAATTGCCAAACAGAAGCAATTTACTACTCAGGTGAAAATGTTAAAAAATTGTACTATGTATCAACTGAAATCTCGAACAATTTATGTCTCTTTTAAAAATGCTATTAGCCATTACCTCAGATCCTATTAATAAGAATTTCCTTTTGAGAAGAAAATGTCAGGAATAATCTTTCTTTGAATGCTGAAGGGTTTTTGCACAATTGTGTAATATATATTAAATTATTACTGGAGTTTTATAGTAAAACACAAATTATTTTCAGGGCTTTGCTAATGAAAAATCATTGAGCAAAGTCATGGCTTTGTCATACAGGAGATTTGCTGCAGTAATTCATGCCTGTATGCAGGATAAACTAGCTAGTGTTTTATGAAGATATGCAGTGACAGCAGTGACCAGATATTAGTCAATTATAAATCTTTTTCCATCCGTATTTTGTTTAAGGTACTGTGATACAATTAATTTAGCTCTCTATGCATTTGATTAGCTAAGAGTCAACATGCAAAAGACTGAAAAGTCAGTCTGCCTTATTTGGAACAAGTCTTTGCTTTCCAATCAATTTATTATTGTAGGTTTCTACAATTTCCAATTTTTGTGTTGTTGAAGACTGAATATTACCGTAGTTTTACATATATTTTTACATGTCTTATGAGGAAACATGGCAGTATACATGTACAGCAAAAGCCTTTTATACTTTCTTTACATGTTGTTTTCTTTTCTGAAACATTGCCTAACAATTTTCCTACTTTGTTTGTCACTTATAGTTAACCAGAACCAAAACCATGTTGAGAATGAAATAATGTCATCAGATAGGAGACACATCTAAAGTCTCATATTAAAAAGTCAAATAGCTGAAAAATAATGCATTTTAAGAATATTGATTGGGTCAAAATTGTGAAGAATGAATTGATAGTAAATCAAAGAAACTTTTGGTGCAATGGGAGCGATTCTGTGCTTGCATTCTCAGTTCTGCATTACACATCTGGCAGATCTGCTATAGTTCGAAAGTAATTCACAGGATGGTTGAAAGCCTGTGGCTAATATTCTTTGGATCCTCCTATCAATGAAAATAGAAACAAGTATATAAAACATGGAAAGAAAGATGTCTTTTCTCAAGAATATATCCACACCTGTCCACACAATATCAAGCAGCTCTATCAACACCTTAGTCTAGTCATAGTCAAAGCCTTGGTGGAGCAGTGGGCTAATGCCTCCTTAAGTAACACCAGCTGCCTGCAATTAGTGCAGGTTCGCATCCCACCAGGCTCAAGGTTGACTCAGCCTTCCATCCTTCCGAGGTAGGTAAAATGAGGACCCAGATTGTTGGGGGCAATTAAGCTGACTTTGTAATAATGCCGCTTGGGGTGTGTGTGAAAGCCCTAATAAGCAGGCATATACATAGAATGAAGGCTACTGCTAAGCTTGTAAGCCGCCCTGAGTCTTCGGAGAAGGGCGGGATATAAATAGAATTAAAAAATATATCTTTTTTTGGTCAGAGACACAACAGCCATTATTGCATGTTGTGTGGGAAAAGTGCCTTTGGAGAACCATTAGGGCTCTTCCACACTGCCTGCTTACTGCTGAGGCAGGCTGGATTTGATCCAAGGTATAAAAGTAGTCTCCAATTCTGTCAAATAACCATGAAAGTAGTTCAGTCTGAGAAAATGGAAGGAGACTTTCCATCCAAACAGTCCATTGAAACTTGAGAAGGAAACTTGAGTGGATGCACTCATGAGTACCTATCTGATTGGTTACAATTGGCTGGGCATCTGATGTGGAACTGCCGTCTTCTATTGGTTCTCTGGGCTTGCTGTTCTGCAGTGCCATTTTGTCTGATTAACAGTGGGACATATTTCAACTACATTAAACAGCTCCATTGACTTTTGATCATATCTGGGCCTGATTAACAAAAGTGGTTTTAACCTGGTATGTTTGTGTGTGTGTATGTGCTTGTTCTAGTCCCTGCAGTTTTCTTGGCAGTATTTTCAAATCATTTTATCATTGTCTCCTTCCTAAGGCTGAGGGAGAGTGACTGGCCAAAGGTCACCTAGCTAGGTTTGTGTGTACGGTAGGACTACAGTACAGCTCACAGTCTCCTGCTTCTAGCCCAGTGCTCCTCTAATCTGTTATAGCTTAGGATATGTATTCTCATAAAATTTGGAGATAAAACATAGGCCCTCCAAAATGTGCAGCTTTATAATTTCTAATGAGGCAGAAGAGGAAAATTATGAAATACATGGGCAATAATCATATTAGATTATTTCATTAATGTAACTTTGATTAAATTTAAATTATGCCTGATTTAGTTTGGTCCTGGTTGATCCATTTTTTGGATTGCATTTCTGGGTGCTACTCCAAGAATGAGTGTGGCTCCCTGCACATTATTTTACAGGTATACTAGGTCAGTCTTTCTGACAACTTTAGCAACTTTAAGATATGTGGACTTCAGCGTAGCTGTCTGGGGAATTCTGGGAATTAATGTTGGGAATTAAGGTTCAAAACATCAGCATAGGTATTCTGCTGGCATGATAGAAATACCCAAAGTTTAAGAAAGAGGGTTTTTTTCCCCCTAGTGCAAATGACCTATTTATGGAATATCCACCACAATAAGATACGCCTGCTACTTTTTCTCTTGAGCTTTAGATGCTAACTTAAAAGCTTTTTATTTGCCAAGCTTTTAATGAACTGTGATTTTAGTTTTATTTATTCTGGCCTTTGGTATAACCTTTAGTTTATTTATTGGTTTATTTTATTTATTGCTTAGGGCTGCATTTACTGTAGCTTTTGGCTCTACATTTGATTTTTATCTTTAATTTATTGCATTTCATAACGTTTTATAATATTGGATATACTTTGGGTTTTTTTCAGAGTATAAAGTATTTTTCAACTCAGTCAAATGAATAAATATGCAAAGCTAAATTCTACTGAGTTAAATATGATATACATATGAACGCTCATGTCTTGTTATTGAGGAATGCAATTTAAAACACATTTTACAAGTAACTATTATAAGGAGTTTCATAAAGATTCCTGTCAACAACATGACCTGTTAGTTTAAGTAGAGCAAGGGATGCCCTTTGAGTGATACATCTCTTAAATGGAAGATTATATCTCCAGAAACAGAATGTACATAGGAAGGGCCCTTAGTTTTAGGTATTCATATTAGGTACAGTTTAAAGCAGGTTTGTTCTCTGCCTCAGTAAAAGACCCAGGAGGAAATTTCAAAATAATTTTGAAATATTTCAGAGTATAAGAAACTCTCTTGGAAGATAGTGGTATTTCTTCCACCAGAGATATTTAAACAAACTTCATCTAACATTGCAGAAATTTCCCTAACCATGACAGTGGTAAAAAATATCTTAAAGGAATTAGTGAATTGCATATTCTACAATCCCAAAGCAAAGCACATCATTGTTGTGATCTTATATACCACACCTACTGTAGGTTTGAATGGGATCAGGCTGTATATCCTAGTAAATTCATTGCAAAAGATAAAATATATACATAATTTTATATTGAAATCAATACATCTCAAACGATCAGTTTCTATCAAAAGAAATACCAGGAAAAAAGAGAGAAACACATCTTGTGGAAATAGTACTCCAGAATTAATTAGTTCATTTTGCATGTAAAGTGTTACTCTAAAAGCTATGAACCATAAAAAAATAAAATGCCTACAGATCTGATTTCAACATAAGAAAGGATAGATATGTGGAGCACCAAACTGAAAATGAACACAAAAACATTGGATCAGAGATACATTAATCTTTGCAACCCCACTTGTGGCAAATATTATGGTGGCTGTCACTTTCCCCGTATATGGAAAATCTAACATCTAATAAAAAAGGTCACTGATCTTTGTTGTTCTGAATCAGAGAATGCAACAGGAATGATTGGGTGACTCTATTTAAAAAGCTTTATTGAGTACCATGCCTCTGTCATCTTTTAGATCAAACAAAAAACAAAATGCAAGACAATTTATTCTTGACATAACCTCAATGTTCTGGGAAATTATTTCTCTTATGCCATCATTAGAGAAAGTTAAGAAGAAATATACGGTGACTGAAAAGAGTTTCCTAGAAGCTCATACAAGAAGTGATGGAGCTAATAACTCCTATGCATTTTATTAGAGAATTATGAATGAGGTGATATCTTACTACTTTTAGTGGTTGAATGAAAATTGCCCTATGCAGGAATTTTCAGATTCATGTAACTTTTTACCATCCAACGTGAATAGCACAGACAAAATGGATTTCTTCTTGTGTAAGCAGCTATAATTTGTTTTCACCTAACCTAGGTAAAGGTAAAGGTAAAAGTTCCCTCGCACATGCGTGCTAGTTATTTCCGACTCTAGGGGCCAGTGGTCATCTCTGTTTCAAAGCCGAAGAGCCAGTGTTTGTCCGAGGACGTCTCGGTGGTCATGTGGACGACATGACTAAATGCCAAAGGCGCATGGAACACTGTTACCTTCTCACCGTAGTGGTCCCTATTTTTCTACTTGCATTTTTACGTGCTTTCAAACTGCTAGGTTGGCAGAAGCTGGGACGAGTAACAGGCGCTCACTCTGCTACGCGGCACTCGGGATTCGACCTGCCAAACTGCCAACCTTCTGATCGACAAGCTCAGCATCCTACCCCACTGAGCCACCGCGTCCCACTGCGTCACCTAACCTATTTGTAACCAAATAGGAAAGTCACTGTCTATCCTATGGTTTACCAGAAATTTTTTAAAATATGTTTTCTTACCAAGAGTTCGTCACAAACTGTAAAGTTTACCTTAAATTCTCCTTTAGGGAAAACATCTGTGACGCCAGAACAGCCAGGCTATTGGGAGTCAAAGGATTATAATTATTTTTTAAATGGTCCTGTTGACATGAGGACACTTTCTTGAGCTGGAGCTATGCTAGTAATAAATACGCTTGCTGAAAGTAAAGAATGTTAATAGGCAAGACTAGTGTCAAAGCAAATAAATCAGGAATTTTTTCTTTATATCTAATGTTGTAACTATAATGTAATCTAGCTGTGTGAAAAAATATGCAAATTTCCTACAATGTATATACTGAGATGTTAAAAAAGGCAGTGCATATCAGAAATACTTATATTTATTGTGCAAGTAAACATAACTTTTATTTTGACACGTATACGTTTGTGCCATAACTAAAAAAAAACCCTCCCAATTACTCCTTAATTTTCTCATAAGTGTGCTTTGTTATGTTTTTCAGACCAATGCTCCAGGCTCTCTCTCTCTAATCATCCCTCAAATAACATTTAATTTTTTTGAAGAAAAAATCCCACAACTGTCATAACCCTACATATATGGCTCATCTTGTTCTATGCTGGCTTCCTATTTTGAGTTAAACAGAGATGACATGCAGTTAAATATATCACTTCCCCATGGCTTTTTATTTTTTTTAAGTCAAAGGCACTTTCAGATCTATTTGGAGAATGAGGAGAGAGAAAATAGGAATGAATGAATGCTTCTCTCTACTAGTCAGTTCTATAACCATATTTCCACCCCTTGAGGAAAGTTTTTTCAGCCCAGCTTCAGCCTGCTTCAGTAAGAGACTGGCCGTGAGACAAAAGGTCCATTTTGAGACCAAATTGTCAGCAAATGGTTGGTAAGTTATCTTTTCAGTGGCTAATAAGGGTGCTGCAGATGAACCTTTCAACCAGAAGAACCATTTCATTCTAAGCAATCAAGCAGCATAAACTTCTAATAAATGGTAAAGAAAAGAAAATTATGAATGGTAGAACACCTAATATATAATCCTGAATTCATGCACACCTGTGTATTATTTATAGACACATAGAGACACATCAATGGTAGGTTTCCTAAGAAATACATGCAAATAGAGGCAGCTTTTGGCCAATGCTTAGAAACACAGTATTAATAGGAATAGCAATAGCATTTAAGCTTATATACGCTTTACTCTCTGGGCGGCTTACAATGTAAGCATTATTTGCATATTGCCCTCAACAACATGGGCCCTAATTTTATCAACATTGAAAGGATGGAAGGCTGAGTCAACCATGAGCACTGTCAGGATCAAACTCCAGGCTGTGGGCAGAGTTCGCCTGCAATACTGTACTTTAACCATTGCACCACCATTACTATACTACTATTCTTCATTAAAGAATAGAACTGTAAAGCTGTAAAACTTTTCATAAGCCAAGGACCACAATTTGAGTGACATATTCAACATCTACATGAAACCGCTGGGTGAGATCATTCGTGGTTTTGGAGTTGGGTATCATCAGTATGCTGATGATACCCAGCTTTTTATTTCGACCCCAAACCACCCAGTGATGCCCTCGACGTGATGTCCCGTTGCCTGGAGGCAGTTCGGGTCTGGATGGGGAGGAACAGGCTTCGACTCAACCCTGACAAGACTGAGTGGCTGTGCGTACTGGCATCTCGGGATATTCAGAATAGTCCATCTCTTTCTATGGGGGGTGAGTTATTACCCCCCGTAGATAGGGTTCACAACTTGGGAGTCCTCCTAGATTCACAGCTGTCTTTGGAAGACCATATAGTAACGGTGACAAGGGGGGCCTTCGCCCGGGATTTATTTATTTATTTTATTTTATTTTATTGCATTTATATACCGCCCTTTCCCTGAGGACTCAGGGTGGTTTACAGGGAGTTAAAAATCAAGCATACAAAAGTTAAAAACCAATTTAAGAAATATTAAATCAACCCTGTACTATTAAAAACCCCAATTAAAATAATTTTCTCCTCAGCCTGGGCCCGAGAGCTCAAAAAGCAAGGTCTTCAGGCCCCGGCGGAATGATCGGAGGTCGGGGGCAGTCCTCAGCTCCACCGGCAGCTGGTTCCAGAGGGCAGGCGCTCCCACTGAGAAGGCCCTATCCCTGGGTGTCACCCGCCGGCAATCTCTTACCGGCGGAACCCTGAGCAGACCCTCCCTGTGGGAGCGCACTGGGCGAAGGGCGTTTGATGCCGGCAGCAGGTGTTCCCTCAAATACCCCGGACCCAGGCCATGTAGGGCTTTATAGGTAAGAACCAGCACCTTGAATTTCACCCGGAGGGCAACCGGAAGACAATGCAGCTCGCGGAGTAGAGGTGTTACATGGGAGTATCGGGAAACCCCCATCACAACTCGCGCGGCCGCATTCTGCACCAGTTGAAGCCTCCGAGTGGTCTTCAAGGGCAGCCCCATGTAGAGAGCATTACAGTAGTCCAAACGGGAGGTCACAAGCGCATGAGTAAGGATGCCCTGCGTATGGTCACTCATGCGCTTGTGACCTCTCGTTTAGACTACTGCAATGCTCTCTACATGGGGCTGCCCTTGAGGACCACTCAGAGGCTCCAACTGGTGCAGAATGCAGCCGCGAGAGTTGTGTTGGGAGTCTCCCGATACTCCCATGTTACACCTCTGCTCCCTGAGCTGCATTGGCTTCCAGTTGTCTTCCGGGTGAGATTCAAGGTGCTGGTAATGGTCTTTAAAGCCCTACATGGCATGGGTCCGGAGTACCTTAGGGATCACCTGCTGCCGGCATCAACTTCCCTCCACCCTGTGCGCTCCCACAGAGAGGGCCTCCTCAGGGTGCCACCGGTCAGAGAATGTCACCTGGTGGCCCCTAGGGGGAGGTCCTTCTCTGTGGGCACGCCGGATTTATGGAATCATTTGCTGGTCGAGCTCCAGACGGCGCCCGACCTTAGCTCCTTCTGACGCGATCTGAAGACTTACTTGTTCGAACAAGCCGGCCTGGCCTGATGGGTGATGGGTTTGGGTTTTATCATTGTTTTAATGTATTTTAACTTATTGTTATAAGCTTTGGGCATCTTGTTTAATCTCTTTTAATTTTTGTATTTTTATATGTTTGCCCTCTTCACCACCCTGAGTCCTTCAGGAGAAGGGCGGTATACAAATAAAATTATTATTATTATTTTTGGGCCCATGATTTAGACAGATCTAGGATAAATTTAACTTTAGTTTCACTTCAATTAAACAAATACAGTTAATATGATTATTTATTGTAATAATTTGTATGTAATAATGTTCACTCCCCAGGCTCTAGGTTGTTCAGACACATTAAAATATTCAATAAAAAGACAGACAACTTGTCCTCAAAATGGTCAGGAAGGAATAAGATACACAACTTCCAACACATCCATCTGCAACACTTGAAGAACTCCAAAAGAATATTTTGTTAATGGAACTAAAAGCTACCGAGAGGTCTAAAACCATATATTCTCCTCTCAGGTCTTGTTGAAGATAATTTACCAGTCCAATTAATGCCACTTCATCATGCCTTGCTCTGAACACTGGTTGAGAAGGATTCTCATATGCTATTTTATTTAGGATTCTCTGTAATTGATGCCCTATCACCTTTTCTAAATCTTTCCTCAAAGTAAAGATTTAATAACAAATGGACATTATCTAATATGATTAGATCCAGAGATGAACTTTTCAGGAATGAGCATCCCCAGTGCTTCCTTCAAGGTGGTTACTACCAACTCTGAGAGACATTTATCACCACCTGAATCCACATTGCCACCTTGAGTGCTCAAAGGAGTCAACTGAGAGACAGGTCCAGCCTACAGGTAGCAGAATTCATGCTTCTGAAATTTTTTCACCTCAAATTCTACATACATCTGGCTGACCTCACAATACTTTGCCCCAGTAACCCCATAAAACTCTGCCCAAATTTCAAAATAGCTGTTTAAGGTTTAGCTTTAAATTGAAACTAATTCAGTTTTAATTTGAATATTTACACATATTTATTCATTTCTCCATTTTAAAGCAAATAATTTGCTGCCAATTTTGAAATAACTAACATTTAATAAAAGGTAAAATATTTATCTGAAAATATTTATCCACTAGCCTATGTGGACTGCAGTCTTCAAGCTGAAAATTGTGCATCTATCATGGGTAATTAGGCATATTAATACTATAGGTTATTTTATTGCTAATCAAGTTTTAAGTCATTTGTGTTAGTGCAAGAGGGATTTGGAATGATTATAATTAGTCCAGATGCATTAGCAGCTTTCAAATGAATATTCAGATTGGAAAATGTTTTAGATGATACGTCTACCATATTTTTATAAACAATTAAACAATATGACTAATGTGAATGTTAGCTTATTTCAAGAACTCCAGAATCAAGGACTATTCTGCTATGTTTCTTGTGATGGTAAGTTGAAATTTATTACACAAAATATTGCTTTTCATGTTTAAAAGCTCAAAGAAAGTTATAACACCCCATGTTTTACTGGAATAACTATTGCCAACCTTCTATTATCAAGAAGAAAGCTCATACGAGGAAAAAGTATCTTTAGATGAAAAGGGAGCAGAACAGACATTGAGGTCTGAGGGATTCTTATCATCTTAATAGCTGTGTGTCTGAAGCTGAACTCAGGGTGAATCTTGGCCTGGATCTCAAGCAAGGAAATAATATACATCACAGCACTTAGTTTTTCCCAAGATACCAAGAATAAAGAACAAGGTAATCAAAAGACCAGAATAGATGAGGTTGTACTTGACAATTATGACAATTGGAAGGGCAATTCTGATCCCAGTTATCATAAGCCAATGCTGTACAGTATGTTACAAATGTCTTGGCAGTGCCTAGTTTCAAGGTAAAGGTAAAGGTAAAGGTAAAGTTTCCCCCGCACATATGTGCTAGTCGTTTTCAACTCTAGGAGCTGGGGCTCATCTCCATTTCAAAGCCGAAGAGCCAGCATTTGTTCGAGGACATCTCCGTGGTCATGTGGCCAGCATGACTAGACGCCAAAGGCGCACGGAACGCTGTTACCTTTCCACCGTAGTGGTCCCTATTTTTCTACTTGCATTTTTACGTGCTTTTGAACTGCTAGGTTGGCAGAAGCTGGGACGAGTAACAGGCGCTCACTCTGTTACGCGGCACTCGGGATTCGACCCGCCAAACTGCCGACCTTCTGATTGACAAGCTCAGCGTCCTAACCCACTGAGCCACCGGGTCCCTGCCTAGTTTCAAACAAGCTAGTAATTTGCTAATTGTTATTATGCCTATTGTTTATTCAACAATAACAAAAAGAATGGAAAGCTCTCTAGCTGGGATTACAAACTAAGATGTTCTCATACAGCCTGTAGATGAAATATAGAATGGAATGTCCTCATAAGAGATTCCTCAGTCTATACTCCTGACTCTAACTTTTGAATATGAGAAGTATTACAACATTGTATCCACATGTGTAAAAAGGATCCTACCTGTTCATTACATTTCTAGAATTTTTGGGGAAAGGAATTACTCATTTTAGTAATCAAAACTGGAGTGATATACCAGTGGTAAAACATTAATTTAAGATAAAATTGATGTTCTTTGTCCAATGAAAGTTTCATTGTTCCATCTATAAACTATATTCAAATTTTGCGCATAATTAATTATACAGTATTTGACATTTCAGCAATTCTTTTGTTGCTGTGCTTCTTATTTCAAAATATACTGTTCATAGTTAAATTAACATCTATATACCAATCAAAAATGTATGCTGTTTATCTTTAGGAAGGAATGGGGTTGAGGGAACCAAGCATACATTTCCTTTTCCTTTGGGGCTTACCTTACATTATTTAAGTGCTCTAAAATGTTAGATTATAAAAACTGCTATAGAAAGATCTAAAAAATGTATAGTACCAAGCCGCATGGTGTGTAACAAGGCTGAATTTAACATAGAATACTGCAAGATGATGGGACCAAGGTAATATTTGGAGAGAAAAGAAAACTCTTTAATAATAATAATAATAATAATAATAATAATAATAATAATAATAATAATAATAATAATAATAGTTGGGAGTACCTTGGAGGTCATCTAGTCCAACCCCCTGCTGAGGCAGAAAACCCTATACCATTTCAGACAAATGGCTGTCCAGTCTCTTCTTAAAATGTTCCAGCGTTCACTGCTTCTGGAGGCAGGTTGTTCCACTGGTTAATTGTTCTAACTGTCAGGAAGTTTCTCCTTAGTTCTAGGTTGCTTTTCTCCTTGATAGTTTCAATCCTTTGCTTCTTGTCCTGCCTTCAGGTGCTTTGGAGAATAGCTTGACTCCCTCTTTTTGTGGTAGCCCCTGAGATATTGGAACACTGCTATCATGTCACCCCTCACCCTTCTCTTTGTTAAACTACACATACCCAATTCCAGCAACTGTTCCTTATATGTTTTAGCCTCCAGTCTGCTAATCATCTTTGTTGCTCTTCTCTGTACCCTTTCTAGAGCCTCAATATCTTTTTTACATCATGGTGACCAAAACTGGATGCAGTATTCCAAATGTGGCCTTACCAAGGCATTGTAAAGTGGTATTAATACTTCATGTGATCTTGATTCTATCCCTCTGTTAATGCACCCTAGCATCGTGTTGGCTTTTTTAGCAGCTGCAGCACACTGCTGGCTCATATTTAAGTGATTGTCCACTAGGAGTCCGAGATCCCTCTCATAGTTACTACTATTGAGCAAGGTACCACCTATACCATATCGGTACATTTGGTTTTTCTTGTCTAAATGTAGAGCCTTACTTTTTTCACCATGGAATTTCATTTTGTTAGATAGTGCCCAGTGTTCAAGTCTGTCCAGATCCGCCTGTATCTTAAGCCTATCTTCTGGAGTATTGGCTATTCCTGCCAGCTTGGTGTCGTCTGCAAATTTGATGAGTTCCCCATCTATCCCCTCATCCAAATCGTTGATGAAGATGTTGAAGAGCACTGGGCTCAGAACAGAGCCCTGGGGCGCCCCACTACACACTTCCCTCCTTGTAGATGCTGTTCCATTGAGGACCACACACTGAGTATGGCCTGTCAGCCAGCTACAAATCCATCTGATGGTGATGCTGTCTAATCCATATTTTTCTATCTTATCAAGTAGTAGGTTGTGATTTACTTTATCAAATGCCTTACTGAAGTCCAAGTAAATTATATCCACAGCATTCCTCTGGTCCACTAATTTTGTCACTTGGTCAAAGAATGCAATAAGATTTGTCTGGCATGATCTGTTTTTGACAAACCCATGTTGGCTCTTAGTAATGACTTTGTTTGCCTCTAGGTGTTTGCTGATTCATTATTTGAATATCTTTTCCAGAATTTTCCCACGTATTGAGGTCAGGCTGATAGGTCTGTAGTTTCCTGGATCTATTTTTCCCCTTTTTTGAAAATGGGAATTGCATCAGCTCTTTTCCAGTCCTATGATAGTTTCCCAGTGCTCCAGGATCTTTGAAAAATATAGTTCAGTGGTTCTGAAATTACATCTGCCAGTTCCTTGAGAACCTTGGCGTGTAATCCATCTGGTCCTGGTGATTTGAACTCCTCTAGGCTGGACAGGTGCTCACTTACCATTTTGTTCCATATCTTAACTTGTGTTTCTATTCTGTTTTTTATGGCACTGGTTTTGATAGGTTGGACTTTTTCCCTTTGTGTAAAGACGGATGCAAAGAACGAGTTAAATAGTTCTGCTTTCTCCCTGTTGCTTGTCACCTTCTTGCCACTTTCCCCCACTAATGGACCAATCAATTCCTTAACTTTTTCTTGTTTTTTACATTTATGATGTCATTTTTCCAAAAAAATCTTAAAGATTACATAAGGAACAGCCATGAGGGAAAAAAAGTTTGTCTGAATGGTGTTTAAGTTCATATGGAATGCTTAGGGCAAAAGGCATCCCAATTAAGAATGAATACATTATTTTTAAATTTTCCTCAGTTTTTTTTAAAATAATGCCTTATGATGCCATCTAGAAGTATGTTTGGTGATTATTGCTTTTTCCAAAATTATCCCATTTTAAAGAGTTAAGTCTCAGTCTCTGTATTGATTCAGCTAACACAATTAGGTAATTTGACATTCAGTGGGAGACCCCATTCTGATTCCAATTTCTACTTGCAAACTACTTCTACTTGTGTTAAGTCAACACAATAAGGACAAATTCATTTCCTAGCCATTATTATGGAAGATCAGGAATGTGGGGGGTGGGGGGTTGGGGGGAGGGAGGGAGGAGGGAAGGGAGGAAGAGAAGAAGGGTGAAGATAGAAGTAAAAATCATGGAAAAGTTTTCCAATTTTCCTATGAGAAAGGAAATGCAAACAACAAGGGAGCATCTGAAGGGTACCCTTTCATTTTTCTTCTCCTTTTCATTCCTACCATTCCTCAGAAGAGGCTTTTACCTGCTAATAGATCCCCTGGGTTTTAATCAGACTTGAATTAAAAGGTGAGCCTGCTCTTTGCACTCTATTTGTGTTCCTGCCACAGAGGTATCAACCATAAAATCCTGCCATGGAACAACAAAGAGGGCTGATGTTCTGTAATGGATGGTCTTAACAAAGAGGGATCACTGTCATTTCACCTCTCAGAGATTAACCTTTGTGGATTTACAATATCTTTTCTGCAGCAACAACATCCTCAAAGCTGAGGGGTGGGCTGTGGTCTCTATAGTAAAGCTCTGGTATGGGAAGGGAGTGGTGGTGGTGGTGATAGATGGCGCCTGAACTGTATGATTTTCTGTTCATTGCACACCTCAGGTGGAACCCAAACAGCCCAAGGACACTGCTATTTCTCTAGTTAGAAATAACTAAATACGCTATATTATTTAGTTATAATATAGTTATAGTCTATATTAGTTATAATGACTGAGTAATGGATATGGTGGGAAATTTCATGTCCTCTTTTTGCAATAGGTGGCACTGACAGGCTTGAAAATAGGCTTATCCCTTTCACCTTCCATTAATTATCCTTTTCTTTCATTCCCTGCCTGCATTTCTTCCATTTCCACATTTTCAGATAGTTTGCACTATCTTGATATGATAGATATGTTTCTCTAATGTCCAGAAAGACTTTGTTGGATATTCAAATAGCCCAAAACACAGGAAAGTGGAAAACTGTCCCTTTACATTTGACTTTAAAAAAAAGACTTTCCAGCTATCCAGCTGTCTGAAATGGCAAAGGGTTTTAAACTAATCATCTATTCAAGCTGTGGGGAAGCTAAAATATTATGTGCTGTATGCTACAAATGATAACCAGGTCACTGGTCTACCATTCAAAGCTTTATATGACAGCTCAAATAATACAGAATTTCGGACTTGCAATTTTGTCTAGAGAGTATCAGGACCCTAGAGAAGGGCTTTTCAACCATTGGTACACAGACCACCAGTGGTACTTTGGCACCTGGCAGGTGGTACGCAAGCATTCTAGAGAAGTGGTAGTGGTGGGGAGGGGAGGGGAGAGGAATGAGCTGAAGTGGCAACACTGCACAAGCCTGAGGGAGAGACAAATGGAGCTGCAGGGCTGTTGGGGCTGAGCAGAAGCCCCATGATCAGCACCGGGCTCCAGCTGATCGGTGCTTTCAGAAGCTGGAGGTGCCCTGAAGAGAAAAGGAGGAGGGGGGAGAGAAAGGAGAGGATATAAAAGAAGGTTTTCGCAGGAAAGGGCCAGCGAGGGGCTGCCCCTACTCTGTTCCCTGGGTGCATGAAAATGAGGTGGAAAGTGCCTGGAATTCCTGCTGACCGTTCCTGCTGACCACTGAGAAAGAAAAAAAGGCAAGAGAAGTGCTTCCCTTTCCGCCAGGATGCCAGTGCTTACTTGCTCGCCACTTTCTCTGTGCACCCCTGGGAGAGGACCACTCATTGGCTCCAGGGCTGACCCGTGGATCTAAGGCTGAATGCATTCCGGCTTTGATGGGCCTCACCAGTAGATCAGCGCCATGTCTGTTCACTGACCTAGCCTCGCAACCACCAGGTTTCTCTTTCACCGGGACCACCCCTGTCTGTGTGGGGTAGCTATCGCCGGCGGCAGCATGGCCACCGGCCGTGCTGGCAGTGTCTCCCCCTCCTGTCATTCCTTCCTGAGTGTGGAAGAAGGAAAGAGATGGGAATGAGAAATAGGGGAGGAAGAAAGGAAGGAAGGAAGGAAGGAAGGAAGGAAGGAAGGAAGGAAGGAAGGAAGGAAGGAAGGAAAGAAGGAAGGAGCTGGGAAAGAGACTGCCTTCTGAGTGCTTTGCAAGTTTATTTTTTTTAGCTGCCTAAGGCTCCGGGCAGGAGGCTTCCCATTTTGACCCCTCCCCCCATCATTGCCTCTATGATGAAGGGCCTCTGCATGGTTCTCAGCTTACCTCTCCCAGACCCGTGCTTGTATTTGGTTTGGTGTGTGTGTTTGTGGGGTGGAGGTCTCACTCCTTGTAGCCACACGCTGTGACATTGGGGAGGAAAAGAATGGGAACGTAAGAGAAGCTGTGATGGGAGCTTCTTTCAGCCTTCCACGGGGCTTGGGGCAGGAGCTAAGGGGCAGGGCATGATGCAATCGGTGGCACGTTGACAAAAAGAAACAAGGACTCCCCAAAAACAGCTTTCATTAGTTTGCAGCCTGCCATCGCAGAAGGTCTCTGTTGAGGGAGCGGGGCTGCAAGGGGTGAGACCCCCCGTCTGCCCGCCTTCACACACACACACACACACAAATACGTGTGACGGTCTGGGAGAGGTGAGCTGAGAGCCACGGAAAGGCAACGACAGGGGGAAGGGGTCAAAATGTGAAGCCTCTGCCCACTGCTGCCAGCCTGCTGCCACCTCTGCCCAGAGTCTCTAGTTAAAAAAAAAGCAGGGAAAGAAGGAAGGAAGGAAGGAAGGAAGGAAGGAAGGAAGGAAGGAAGGAAGGAAGGAAGGAAGGAAAGAAGGAAGGAAGGAAGGAGTCAGGGAGGGAGGGAGGGAGGGAGGAAGGAGAGGCAACGTGGTTGGAAACACTCTAGTTCGAAGGAGAAAGCAATTTTGTGTTCTGTTTTGTCATAGGCAGAACTTTGTTGGCAATCCAAGTTAACATTGGTATTCTTGAATTGTGAGCTCTTAGGAAGTATTCCCTGCTTGTGTGCTACTAACACATTTCCAGTGGGGAAAACAGGACAAAGCAGAGTAAGCGAAAATATTTTCCTTTAGTATATTTCCAGTCTGAATTAGACCAAGGCAGGGTCTAATTGTAGGGATTGTGTATTAATAGAAAAGCAACTAATCTATCTCTGTTCCTAACTCTAAAGCTGTTGCGCATAAAAAATGGAGGAGCTCTGATCAACTATTGCAGCCACCATTTTGACAGTTCTGCTGTACTGTTGTCTGTGGATCTCCCCCCCCCACCCAAATGAAAGCATGGGATAAGCTGAGGCTGGTTTGTTCTCAATCTTTTAAGTGGCCACAAACTACTAGCAAAAGTGGCATTTCATCACAAGGCAAGGAGGCATCGAGAAATGTTTCCCCTTTTGCATTTGAGCATCCAAGAAGGGACAGGAAAGGAGAAAGGAAAGAGGAAAGGCAAAGAAAAAGAAGGAAAGAGGAGAAGGAAGAAAAAGGAAAGGAGAATGAAGAGGGAAAGAAAAAGAAGAAAATGGAGAAGGAAGGAAGGAAGGAAGGAAGGAAAGAAGGAAGGAAGGAAAGGAAGGAAGGAAGGAAGATTATAATGAGAGGGAGGGAGGGTCTGAAATGGTATACTATAGGGTTTCCTGCCTGAGCAGGGGGTTGGACTAGATGACCTCCAAGGTCCCTTCCATCATCATCATCATCATCATCATCATCATCATCATCATTATTATTATTATTACTATTATTAAAGTCCTGCCTTAGTATTTGGCCACGAGTAGCCCTGCTGCCCTTTTGCCATCCCCTTGTCACCTCCTTCTGACTCTCCTGGTGGTCTCCCATCCTATCACTGAGGATGCTTTGGTTACAAAGCTGGGTCTGCTCACATGGAGAGGGAGTGGGCCTCCCTCTGACCCACACATTTTGCCCTCCCGCACACACCATGAGCAACCTGACCAAGGAGGGCAAGCCAAGCAGCAGCAGCAGCCTCGAGGAGAAGGTAAATTCAACTAGGTGCCCCGTTGGGGAAGGCTGGGCTGAGCTGGGCGCTTGCCCTCCATTGCCCAGGGCTCTGGGCTGCCTGCACCACTGGGGGTCCTCCACGTGGCCTGAGAGCAAAGGAACCGCCACTGAAAAAAATTAAAACCGGTGCTTTTTTCCTTTTTTTTTAACGGTTTGTAACCTTTTTATTAGATTATGGAATTAAATAAAAAAATACAAAAGCAAATAGTAGGATACAGTGGGAAGGAAGAAGGGGGAAAAGTGAGGGGGAGAAAGGGAAAAGAAAAGGCAGTGACTTCTGACTTCCTCTGTTGCAGCAGAATGAAGCATTAACTTTGAACCTCAGCTTTTTACTTTTCCAAAATAGTATAAACTAGCCATTTCTATAACAACAAATGAATCCAACTAGTAAAACCCAAACCCCCTTTTTTCAGTCATCAAGTTATTGACACCTTTCTAAGCACTGGTGGTGCTTGAATATTGTCATGTCCTAAAGGCAGGGCTTTTTTTTCTCACAGAACGCTCAGAACGGAGTTCTGGCACCTTTTTTGGATGGAACCTTGTAGGGTAGGCGAGGCGGGTTGTATGACATGTGTGAGTTCCGGCACCTTTTTCTTTTACAAAAAAAGCACTGCCTAAAGTGGTACAATCTATGAAAAGGTTGAAAAGCCCTGCCCTAAAGAATATCAGGTTGGAGAAAGCTAAGCTAAAATATCACAAGATTTCTGTTGTAATTCTTAAGGTTAATTGGAATTTTTTCTGAATAATATTTGGGGACTGTTCTGATGTGAAAGTTACAAAGTTTTGCTGCTGTTGATTAACAGAAACCCTGAAAAGCCTATTTACTACAATTGTAAAAGGACCATCAGAACACTCAAAAGGTAGCATTGTATTATTTTGGGAGTGATCATGTCCAGATTCAATTCGATAAAAAGAACTTTGCCTTCATTATCCCTGAGAAAATCAAATAGTGGCCAACAGTGTTTGTGGCTTTCTTTTCCTCAGAATAGGAGTAAATTAGCAGAAGAGAAAATGGTTCAAAGGGATGACTCCTTTAGGTGTAAAGTGTTTTGAGTTCCATTCCTTTATTAAATTATTATAAATTAATAATTATAATACCCATTACATTTATCCTTTCCAGTGGAAGGGATGAATTGTAAAGGAAAATGTGAATATTTTACAAGGATGATCTGTGTCCAGTTTCCAGGGACTTTCAATTACATGATCTTTGCCTATAGCAATTCTTTGCTCAGTCCATTTGTAAAGCATTTTCTGTAATCCTTTAGCTCAGACATGTCAAACACAAGGCCCAGGGGCCGGATCCGGCCCGTGAAGTGGTTTCATGTGGCCTGCGAAGCCATCCTGGAAACAGTGAGGGAACAGCCCCCACTGCCTTGGCCCTGGCCCAGAGACCCTCCTCCTGCCAGAGACCCTCAGATCTGTCCCGCTGCTGCCCAGGCCCCCATAGGCACCCTTGATGCGAATGATGTAGAGCTGGCCATGCCCACCCAGTAGGCCATACACACTTTAGCCATGCCCACCCAGTAGGCCACACCCACCCGGCCCCCTGAGGGCAACCATAATGCTGATGCGGCCCTCAATGAAATTGAGTTTGACACGCCTGCTTTAGCTAATGCAGAGACATTTAACCTCACCAATATTTAGTTTCTCCATTGGCCTTGACTAATATACTAACATACACGTACACATACAAACACATATGCACACATAAGTTGAATCAAAATGGGATGGAAAACAAATCCTATTTAAAAGAACAAAAGATTGGAAAAAGACAGACACTCAGATTAAACTACTTGTAATTATGTATAAATTAAAGTTAACATTTAGAAACTAATAAATCATGCTTTGCAAGAGGAATATATGAACGAGAGAACAAAATTTATTTAAGGAAAATAAAAGAGTGGAATATGTGAGTAAAGAGGAGGTGGGAAAGGAAAGAAATGAAAACAGGAAAAACAATCTAAGGAGGATTAATCAAATCAATATACATGCAAAATTAACCTTTCCAGTGTTAATTCATTTGCTGCCCTTTGAATTCTAATTATCCATGAATTGGAGATAGTGAGACATGTAGGGTTTAAACCATTTCTATATAAATTCTACACATGAAAAAATAATGGTTGCCTTGTTATTACCTGATTATTTAAAACTATAAGCTGTATTTAATGATTTGAAGAAAATGATGTTGTTAGAAAAGGTCCCAGTTGTAAAACTATTGTGGTTCAATTGCTGTTCAATTATGACAGAATGTTTTGTAATACATTCCATTTCCTACCAATGCAATGGTGGGAGACAATACAATTTACAGTTATCCCCTCCTTATCTTGAAGTCTCACCTTATCAGAGAATTGGAAACTATTCAGAACAAATCTTTTCAGTTCGGCTGACAGAAGTTGATAAAAGAAAATAAAAGCAAATGAATATGTTGCGGCCAAATAATCCTCTTATGCTGTAGACATTTTTCTATGGTGCTGAATGGTCATGCTAAACAAAGATAGCATAATAACAGCAGACCAAGAGCTCTGGAAAGTACAGTGGCAGAACATAGACAGTATTTTGAGAGCAGAACAGCTAGTTTAAATCTCTGGCACATCCAACTGAAACAACCAAATTAATCTCTGACTGAGATCTTGAAGAGATTAGATAGTATTGTATTAAACTAAGAAATAAGGCAACTTCCTATGTTGCCGGCTGCTCCTTGTCTTTTACTGACTTTTGTTTCATTAATGCTTTAAAGGCACCTGGAACAGGGTTAATGTATACGGCCTGCAAAAATCTGGGCAATCACTAGATGGACAGTGAGCTGGGATTCTATCTATCTCTTTGCTGCCATTTAGTGGTTGCATGAATTTTTGCAATCCTGACATGGTAGCCTTAATTCTGAAATGTTCAGACAATGCTGGGCTGCAAACCTGCTTGAATACAAAAAGAGTCATCCACCTCATTGTCAGTTGTCTTTAGTGCCATCATTATGTAGTCAAATGTTATTGATGTTAATTCTGTGATGTCATATTATACACAGCACTGCAAAAACTTCCATTCTTCACATGTGATCATAGCTAGATCCTACATCATATTACAACACATTGTTATTTTTTTGATTTTGGTTTATTATGACATATGGACCCAGCCACAATCATTTATATGTTTATGATTTATGATTGTCTAAATTATGGTTGAATATGATGTGTAAACATCTGCATAAATATTGAAAACAAATAATGGCTAGTTGGGAGGAAATGGATCAAATCAACAGCAGCCTGGGAAAACGATAAGGCAGAAGAAACCTGAAAAATATTTGCATAAACAAGATCTTTTTAGAGAAAATTATCACGGCTGAAAATAAAAAAAGCAATTGATCTTAGCTGGAAACAATATTATGCATGACATTTTCTTTTAGAGTTCATTAGCAGTCATGATGCATGACAGCACTAAAAAATATCTCTGAAGCTTTTTGTATTGTTCTTTTGTTTATTGCATTTATCTTCTGCCTTTCCTCCGTATAGGTTCCCTATGCTTTTCCTTTATCCTCACAGCAGTTTCAAGGTCTTAGAGAGATTTACAATTATCTCCTTAGTCCTTGTCCAATTTTCTAACATTTGTGTTAAAGAAGTCATTAACGTTTTAACTTCTAGCAGAAGAGAATATATGTAGTCAGAATTGAGCTGTTGGATTTTTGGAACTCTGAGTTTGTTTTCTTGGAGACATTTCCTTGCCAGGCTAAGTAACATCCTCAGTGTGAGGCTGTATATCTGTTTGTTTGTTTGTTTGTTTGTGTGTGTGTGTGTATTACCTTGCCCTGCCAGTCTTGGTGAGAGGATGGCTTCTTCCTCGATAGTTCCTTGATTTTGTTTCTTTCCTGTTCATATGGTGTTGTCTCCTACTAATCTTTGTTTTGCCTGCTGGAAGGGATATGCTCTAAGGGGTGTCAAACTGCCAGCCTGTGGGCTGGATGCATCATGTGGAAGCTGTGCCCACCATATTGCCGGCAATGGCAAAACCGTCCCGATATGTTGTGCAACATCACGTGACATCGTGAGTTTGACATGTCTGCAGTGTTTATTTCCTTCCTAGGTACTTGATTGTATCTTTTGAATAGTTTATAAATCGTTTATCTCAGATTGTTTCCTCATCTAGGTATAGAGGTATTTGCATCCATGGATACCATTTGCAGTAAAACCTCAATTTAACATACAAATATTTGATTTTACAGACATAATCTGTTATATCTGGAGATGAAGTCTGAATCCAAATGTTGGCCGTAGGACCTGAACTCCCCTAAACTGATTTCCATTAAACCAAAGGTTTCTATATACATTAATTTAGGTTATAATTCAGGATATGGAATAATGAAATTAGGCTTGCAGGGACAAAGATATCTGCTAACAAGAAACAGTTTGCTACAAGTCAAAGATTGCTCAAATCTAAAATACAAAATTATATTGTTGCTCCAGACTTCTGGAGGCTAGGCCATAAAGGATATTTGAACTAGTGTAAAAAGTGTTTGGGCAGACTGTCAGCTAATCAGAACATTTCAGTCTCTCCATGCCTCTCAATCCTTGTCATAAGTATCAGGGGGAAAGAGTGGCAGAGTTCTAACCAATAGCAAAAAGGTTATGACAGGCAAATATGTACCGTGTGAGGGAAGGAATTCAAAATACCAGGAAGAACTACTGCTTGTGTTAAACCTGAGAAGATTTTTGTCTCAATGTGTGCACATTCTTCACATCATGCCTTCATTCTACTAACCCCTATAAAGAAAAAGTCCAAATAAAAAAATGTCTGCCACAGGAAGCAACATAGAATAAAGCATGTGATATATAGCCATTTTAAAACTGAAGGTCTTTGCAGGCCTGACCTGTCATAAATTGATAACTCAGACTACTTGCCCTGAAGTAATCTGCATACACTTTTCATCAAGTCACCCCTAAAACTGCTGAAACAGCATTGTTTACTTTCTGTTGTAAAATTATATACAACTGAGAGAAAGTTCAGGGTGACAGCCTAGAAGAGTACTAAATATTGCAAAATGTCATTCTGTCTACATTTTGTTGAGATCTGCTCAGAAGAGAAAAAGCAAAAGTCCAAATAAAATGTTGATGTACTGTCTAGGAATCACAACAGAAGCAAATTGATGCCTTGGGTATCCCAGCATTTGATGATCCTTATTGTACCAAACCATGAATAAGCTACCACTGCTTGGGCTGTTATCACAAACTAAACCAAAACCAAACAAATGACATGAAATTTAGCATATTTGGTGAATTAAGCCACTGAATACTGTATTAGATATTAGGGAAAGTGGTGCTTCTGAACTCTTTTTTCTATCCCCAAGGACTCATTCCTTTAAATTCATTCAGTCAGATCTTCTTTCTTAAGTGTATAAAGTAGATTCACTTTGAGAAAGCCAGTTAAAATTTAGCTTTTCTACAGAACTTTCCATTAGTGTTAAGTATTTATTATATTATACTAGAACTGAGCATGATCGCTGTTATGGGATCAACATAAAACCACTTATGTTGGTTTTTTCATGGTTTTATGTTGGTTTTATACAATGCTGGGAGTCTATGTGGAGTTGGCAGTACATAAATATGATAAAGAAATGCAAATAAATAAGTACCAACAAATGTAAGCATTGGTTTTATCAGATTTTTACATTGTTGGGAGCCTGCGTGGAGTTGGCAGTACATAAATATGATAAAGAAATACAAATAAGTGCCAACCAACTTACGCAATACACATAACATCTATTTTAGCTATCTTTCTGAAAGAAATGGTAGAATTTGAAAATAACACATCCTATGATTAGATTTGGTAGGACTCTTGGGAGCTGAATAATGTGTCATCAAATGTAAGAATTAGATTCATAGCTGCTTGATGCTCAGACTACTCAATAAAATATTAAAAATATGATATATCATTGAAGCTTTAGTCAATGATATAGGTAATTTGCTTCCATTTGTCACCTATTTAGTTGTCAAAATGATGAATCAGAAAAAAATATGGCTTACAGATCTAAGAGAACCAAACTGCTTACAATTTCATTGCTGAATTGTAGAATTTAGATCTAAATCTATTTAATGCTATCTTTTAATGCTAGCAAAATACATATTGTGCTTCTGCAGGAAATCTGAAAAAAAAAACCAAATGTTAAAGAAAGGTTAGAACTGATTTTCACACAATAATAGTTATGCAGACAGCAAGCTAATGAACATTCTCTCTTGAAATTTGGTTGTGCTCCCTTAAGTTTCCTGTAAAACTTGTTCCATAAGAGAAACACAGGATCTATCTTCAATAGCTCAACGGCATAATATATTACAGATTAAGTGGAGAAAGCCAGCATGTCAGGGATCAGATTAATCATTGCTTCTTTTTAAAGGTCTTATCTGAAAGTCTTTCAATCATGTGAAATATAAGGTTATTTGCTTAAAAAGAACTTGAAGGGGTAGAAGAGGTCAGTTGACAAATATACAGTATTGTTTCAAGTTGAGCTATGTTTTGAAACTAACATTTCAGATATCAGGTAGGTCATGCTTCCCATTCCACAGAGCTGGAAGACTCTGCAGATTTTCAAGAAATAGCTAGCACAACTTCTGTCTGATATATTTTAAATGCACAATGTAAATCAGCCAAAGTATTAGTAGATATACATTCTCTTTCTACTTTTAAAAGCACTCAATACTGTTTATGATATTTCTTTTAAAAATACAAAGTTTAGTATATAACAATAAAAATATGTGAAATTAGGTGTAAATGAGCAATTGAAAGCTTAGTGAAATAGACATTTGCTATCTTTCTAAGTATGTAGGACACTGGGGCTAAACTAGGAAGAACATTTCATAGTCTGATTCCTGCCAAAGAGAAGATCCTTCTCCACATACAACTAGATGCACCTCTGGAAGAAGGGGGCATATTCAAACGGCCTGTTGATTTAAATTAGTGGACAGATTCATACTCTGTGGGAGGGGATTCTTTAATCAGGCCTTAAGCCATTTAGGGCTTTCACAAACACCTTAAATTCTGCCTGTCATCAGGCTACTCCTAGGAATGTGGGAAAAATGATAGTAGTTTGCCAAGTATCACAAGAACACAGATGGGTATTCATGTTATGAATGAGGTTTTGATCATATGGTTGTGGTTGCCATATTGATTTTTTTGACATATCCATTTCACAGACACAGACACAGACACAGACACACACACACACACCAGGTCAGATAGGATGGCTGGGCTCCAGGATCTCTCTTTAAATGCTGTTTTCTGGTGGGACCTTGGAGACACACTTCTTCAGTGGATCCCTTAAACTTTTGGAACAGTCTCCATCCTGAAATTTGGAGGCTCCTACTTAGGTTTCAGAGGATTGTGAAGACTTGGCTCTTTACCCAGGCTTTGGACTAAGATAAGAGGCAGCCCACCAAATGTAAGAGCATGAGGAGGTTATGTGATGTTACAGAACTTGCATACATATATGAAGTTCATTTTCCTTACTTTCTGCATCACTAATCTGATGGCATAAATCAATCAATAAATAGCATAGTGGATAAAGGGGATGGGCATTATTTATTTATTTATTTATTTATTTATTTATTTATTTAATTTGTATACCGCCCTTCTCCCTAGGGACTCAGGGCGGTGAACAGGGCAATACATAAAAATTAGATACAAAAGTTAAAATTATTAAAACATGATTAAACAATGCCCATAAATTAATACAAATTTAGAATTAAAATCATTTATAAAAATCCCACCCCGTCCCATCAGGCCAGGCCAGCTTGTTTAAAGAGATGGGTTTTAAGATCGCGCTGGAAGGAGCGGAGATCGGGCGCCATCCGGAGCTCAACCGGAAGATGGTTCCATAAATCCGGCGCACCCACAGAGAACGCTCTCCCCCTGGGGGCCACCAGTCGGCATTCTTTGACCGGTGGCACCCTGAGGAGGCCCTCTCTGTGGCAGCGTACTGGGCGGAGGGAAGTTGACGCCGGCTGCAGGTGCTCCCCAAGGTATTCTGGACCCATGCCATGAAGGGCTTTGTAGGTCATTACCAACACCTTGAACCTCACCCGGAAGACAACTGGTAACCAATGCAGCTCGCGGAGCAGAGGTGTGACATGGGAGTATCGGGAGACTCCCAGTACAACTCTCGCGGCTGCATTCTGTACCAGTTGGAGCCTCCGAGTGGTCTTCAAGGGTAGCCCCATGTAGAGACCGTTGCAGTAATCAAGACGAGAGGTCACGAGCGCATGAGTGACCATGCGTAAGGCATCCCGGTCTAGATAGGGCCGCAACTGGCGCACCAGGCGAACCTGGGTGAAGGCCCCCCTAGTCACAGCTACGATATGGTCTTCTAAGGAGAGTTGTGAATCTAGGAGGACTCCCAAGTTGCGAGTCCTATCTACAGGAGATAATGACTCACCCCCCATAATGAGGGGTGGGATATCCTGAATATCCCAAGATGCCGGTACGCACAGCCACTCAGTCTTGTCAGGGTTGAGTCAAAGCCTGTTCCTCCCCATCCAGACCCGGACCACCTCCAGGCACCGGGACATCACATCGAGGGCATCACTGGGGTGGTTTGGGGTCGAAATGAAAAGTTGGGTATCATCAGCGTACTGATGATACCCAACTCCAAAACCACGAATGATCTCACCCAGCGGTTTCATGTAGATGTTGAACAGGAGAGGCGAGAGGACCGACCCCTGAGGAACTCCACAAGCGAGGGGCCTCGCGGTCGACCTCTGCCCCCCTGCCAACACCGACTGCGAGCGTCCCAGGAGATAGGAGGAGAACCACTGAAGAACCGTGCCTCCCACTCCCAATCCCCTGAGACGCCGCAGCAGGATACCATGGTCGATGGTATCGAAAGCCGCTGAGAGGTCTAATAGGACTAGAACAGAGGAATATCCCCTGTCCCGAGCCCTCCAGCGATCATTCACCAGCGCGACCAATGCCGTCTCCGTGCTGTACCCGGGCCTGAAGCCCGATTGGTACGGGTCTAGATAATCCGCTTCATCCAGGACCAGAGGGAGCTGATGCGCCACCACACTCTCAACAACCTTCGCAAGAAAGCAAAGGTTGGAGACCGGACGGAAGTTATTCAAAACAGCCGGGTCCAAGGCAGGCTTCTTGAGGAGAGGTCTCACCACCGCCTCTTTCAAGGCGGCAGGAAAACTACCCTCACTCAGAGAGGCAGATATAACCGCCTGGAACCAGCCTCGTGTTCCCTCCCGGGCTGCATAAACCAGCCAGGAAGGGCACGGGTCCAATAAACATGTGGTGGAGCTCAGCCTCCCCATAATCCTGTCCACTTCCTCCAGAGTTACAGGATCGAACTCCTCCCAGGTGACATTGACAAGACTGCTCGTGTCCTGATCGTCCGATACTGCCCAGTCGGAGTCCAAACCGGTCCGAATCCGAGCGATTTTGTCCAACAGATGTTGACTAAATTCCTCGGCACGCCCCTGCAAGGGTTCCCCACTCACCTCCTGATTAAGGAGGGAGCGGGTCACCCTAAACAGGGCGGCCGGGCGATTATCTGCGGACGCGATGAGGGCAGCGAAGTAGTTAGATCTCGCTACCCTCATCGCTGCGAGATAAGACCTAATATGGGTTCTTAGTCGCAATCGGTCGGATTCAGATCGGCTGGACCTCCAAACGCTCTCTAGGCCCCGTCTCCGACGCTTCATCTCCCGGAGCTCCGCGGAGAACCATGGAGCCCATTGGGATCTGTGCCAGGTCAGGGGCCGTAAGGGTACAACTCGGTCAAGTGCCTCCGTGGCCGTCCTTTCCCAGGCTTCCACTAAGGCATCTGCCGAGCTGTGAGTTGAGGAGGCAGGTGGGGACCCCAGCGCTGCCTGAAACCTCTCAGGGTCCATTAAGCGCCTGGGGCGGAACCATCTAGTTGGCTCAACAACCCCACGGTGGGGAGTGGCAAAACGGAAGACCAGCCACAGGAGATGATGATCGGTCCATGACAGGGGCATAACAATTGGGAAGCCCCCACCAAGATCATCTAACCACCGACCAGATAAGAAAACCAAGTCAAGGGTGTGGCCTCCCTCATGAGTCGGTCCATGAATTACCTGCGTCAGGTCCATGGCCGTCATGGAAGCCATGAACTCCTGAGCTAACTCAGATGCTCCTCCCAGGGATGGTAGATTGAAGTCTCCCAAAACCATAAGTTTGGGAAACTCAATCACCAGCCCTGAGACGATATCGAGAAGCTCAGGCAGGGCTGCTGCTGCACGACTAGGCGAAAGGTACGCGAGCAGCAAGCCCAACTGCACCCTAGGACCAAACCTCAATAGGAGAGATTCACACCCGACTATCTGAGGAACGGTGGCCTCCTGCGGACATAAGGTCTCCCTCATAACCACAGCCACTCCCCCACCCCTACCCTGAGTCCGAGGCCGGTGTAGCACCCGAAAGCCTGGTGGGCAAAGATCAACCAGGGGGATACCACCCTCTGGGCCCAACCAGGTTTCCGTGATGCAGGCCAGGTCCGCATGCTCACCCTCGACCAGATCCCGGACGAGGGGAGCCTTATTAGCAATGGACCTGGCATTCAGGTACACCAGCCGGAGCTCAGGTGGCTGCACATCCCCGCTCCCAGAACCTTGGGTCGAAGACAGAGGGTCGGAGCGCCTCACCGCTTGTAGATAGCGGAGAGGCCCTCCCGGAGGTCGATACGGCCCTCTGATCTTACACCTGCTGCCATTCCCTATCGTCGTGGGAATTGACAATCCCACGACCCGCTCCAGATGGTCATTGATGGAGGTGTCAAATGACAGCTTGACATGAAGGACCTGAAGCACTGCATGAGTGCTCCATAGGCCTACCAGGCTACAAAGACCTCTGTGGCTGATGAAAGACACCAAACTTTCAAGAAGTACAGGTGACTACACTGGCAATACTGCTCCCATTTAAAATCTGATATATATTATCCACCAAGGCGCCCAAAATTTCACCAACATATCCAGCCAAAACTCCAATTTGACATAATTCAAATGTATCTAGAGCTGTGAGGATACCATATTCCCAATCACCTTGCCCCAGAATGGAATACTTGAGATCTTGCCTAAAGTTGCAAAGATTTGGGGAAATCAAGAAAGGTTCTGAAAAAAAACTATAGTGCTGCCTTAACATACAGGATTATGAAGCATTAGATCAGGGGCGTCAAACTCAATTTCACTGAGGGCCGCATCAGCATTGTGGTTGCCCTCAAGGGGCTGGGTGGGTATGGCCAGGGTGGGCGTGGCCTATTGGGTGGCCGTGGCTAGAGTGCATATGGCCTACTGGGTGGGCATGGCCAGCTCTACATTGTTTGCATCAAGGGTGCCTACGGGGGCCTGGGCAGGAGTGGGACAGATCTGAGGGTCTCTGGCAAAAGGAGGGTCTCTGGGCCGGGCCAAGGTAGTGGGGGCCGTTCCCTCACTGTTTCCAGGATGGCTTCGCGGGCCACATGAAACCACTTTGCGGGCCGGATCCGGCCCCCGGGCCTTGTGTTTGACATGTCTGCATTAGAGTAAACAACTGCTAACCAAGGAATCACAAGTCTTGTCTTGCCATAAGTAATCTGCCAGGAAAAAAAGGATTGAAAAAACTGGTGATTATTCTAATCTTTCCAAATACCTTGTCTGCATCCTCAAGATCCACAAACTGAAAAAAAATCCATATGAATAGGACAAATGGTTGCCAAGGTTACCTCCCAGTGGCAAAGCAACCTACTCTGTGTCTTTGACCTTCAGACATGAATACTACTGCTTATTAACCTTTTAATCATATCATCCATCATACTTGGTCACCAAATGATGGACTGAACTAGAAAAACCTGGATATTTTGCTATAAGTGATAAATGGGGGAAAAAATCCGATAGTCATGTCTTCTAAAATATGGAGAAGTTATTTTTTAATTTAACTAAAGGGATTTAAGCCTGCCTTTTTCAGTGTATAAATGCACATTCATACATACGTGTTCAAGATGTTAAGCAAATATAGAGGTTCAAGTATAGGAAGGGAGGAATTCTATTACAATAAAATCAAAATTAGAAATAACTGCTAAAAATAGAGTGTAAAAATAGCAAATATTTTAAAAGGTAAGGGTTTAAAAGATTGAATTAAAAAGGGAAATAAGGACACCACAACGAATTCCTTTTTGCAATGTGTTAGAATTACTATCAGAGAAAATCATTCCAATACTATGAATACCAGGCTTTAAGGGACAATCATGTGGGATACATGAAATGCACAAAGATACTGTTAAAAACATTTTATACTAGCTGAATCATGCTACAATTTCTAGATTTGCATTACATATAAGGATGCAACTATGTAATCATGGCACTAATATGCTGATGCCTTCACAATTTGCTACTCTTTCTTTTAAGAATGGCTAGCCTAGGCATTAATGTTATAATAAAAGAGTAGACTGTGTTTCCTATGTATTTGGGATTGATGTATGGTTAGATGTGCATATGTGTGTGAGAGAAAGAATGTGTGTGTACCTTTGAGTTATGATTGCCTGGTATCATGAAGTGGTACTTCAGTAAAGCATTTGACAAAGTAGAACATGGTTTAAAATAGATACCACAGCTTGGTAAGATAGAACAATGTGGGATAGACAGTATCATCACCAGATGGAATCTCAGTTGGATAACCAATGGCACTCAGCATGTAGTCCTTAATGGAAATAACAACAACAACAACAACAACGATGATGATGATGATATTGAAAGACCTTGGAGGTCTTCTAGTCCAACCCCCTGCTCAGGCAGAAAATCCTATACCATTTCAGACAAATGGTTTTCCAGTCTCTTCTTAATGTTGGAGCATTCACAACTTTTGGAGGCAGGTTGTTCCACTGATTAATTGTTCTAATTGTCAGGAAATTTCTCCTTAGTTCTAGGTTGCTTCTCTCTTTGATTAGTTTTCCATCCATTGCTTCTTGTCCTGCCCTCAGGTGCTTTAGAGAATAGCTTGACTCCTTCTTCTTTCTGGCAACCCCATAGATATTGGTGTCAACACTGCTAACATCGAATGTTATTGCTTGACAAGATTTGAAGAAGTAGCCATTTCATACATTAAACTTGTGTATTGTTTTAAGAGATTTAGTTTAAGGTTGGGAGGGGGGATGAGTAGGATTGCACCTTTCAAGGCCATCTCTAACTAGAGAAGATAAGACCTTGGCGGATTTTCTAACGGAAGAGAAACTGATTCTTTAAATTAATTGGAGAATATGATTAATGACAAAATTAGAAAGGTGGAGAATTGTGTTTTAATATATTGTGCAAGGGGCGGAGATTTCAGATTCCAGCTTCCTTCGAGCAAGCATTTGCCGGTGTATTAGGCTAATAAAGGATTTTCAAGGTAAACAATGCCTCAGAGTCACTTGAAAAGCCCATACATCAGAAACTTGACAATTGGAACACTGCCATGTATACCATGTATCTATGGTACATGGAGGGAAGCATGCAGTGAGATACGTCAAGGTTCTGTGTAAGGCCTAGAACAATATTTTCATAAATGAACTAGATGCAGGAATAGAAGGGGAATTCATTAAATTTGCAGATGACACCAAGCTAGATGGAATAGTTAATAGTTCAAAAGATAAACTCAAGATTCAGAAGGATCTTGATAGACTTGAACACTGGCCCCTATTCAACAAAATGCAATTCAATGGTGAGAAAAGTAAGACCCTATACTTAGGCAAGAAGAAACAAACGCACAGGTATAGAATAGGCGACATCTAGGTGACATCTACATCAACAGTAGTAATTGTGAGAGGTCCTATTGGGCCATCATTTAAGCCAGCAGTCTGCTGCAGCTGCCAAAAAACTAATGCAGTTCCAGGATGCATCAGTATAGGGATAGTATCAAGATCACATAAAGTGATAGTGCCACTTTACATGGCACTGGTGAGACAACACTTGGAACACTGTGTCTAGTTCAGGTCATCATGATACAAAACAGATGCTGAGACCCTAGAAACAATACAGAGAAGAGCAACAAAGATGATAATGGGTCTAGAGGCTAAACCACACAATGAATAGCTAAGGGAACTATGTACAGTATGTTTAGCTTAATGAAGTGAAGACTCAGGGGAAACATGATAGCCATCTTCCAGTATTAGAGGGGTTCTCACAGAAAAGAGATCAACCTATTCTCTAAAGCAGGACAAGAAGTAATGGGAGGAAGATCACTAAAGAGTGATCTAACCTAAGTAGAATTTTTCTGACAATGAAGAAATCAATGGAATGGCTTGCCTCCTGAAATTGTGAGTGCTCTATCACTGGAGGTTTTCAAGAAACCTATCCGACCTTGACGGATATAAATTACCAGGGCCTGACAGATTACATCCCAGAGTACTGAAGGAGCTGGCAGACATTACCTCAGAACCACTGCACCACAACTTTCAAAAATCCTGGAGTACAGGGAAAGTACCTGAAGATTGGAAAAGGGCTGATGTGGTTCCCATCATCAAGAAAGAAAAAAAATGGACCTAGGAAACTACAGACCAGTCAGTTTAAATCAATACCTGGGAAGATCCTAAAAAAGATAATCAAAAAACAGATTGCAAAAAACTAGAAGCAAACAAAGTTATAATTAGTAGCCAGCATGGGTTTGTTAAAAACAAATCAAGCCAAACCAATCTTATTTCATTCTTCAACAAAGTGACTAAACTAATAGACCAGCAAAATACTGTGGACATAGTATACTTAGACTTCAGTAAGGCATTTGATAAAGTAGACCACAACCTACTCTTTGGTAAGCTAGAAAAAGATGGAATAGACAACATCACCACCAGATGGATCTGTAGTTGCTGGCAAGCCAAACTCAGCAAGTAGTCCTCAATGGCACTACATCCATATGGAGAGAGATGTAAGCAGTGGGGTGCCACAAGTTTCTGTCCTAGGCCCAGTACTCTTCAATATCTTCAACAATGACTTAGATGAGGAAATTGAAGGAGAACTCATCAAATTTGCAGGTGACAGATGGTAGCCAACACCCCAGAAGACCAACTAAGAATCCAAAAAGATATTGACAAACTTGAACAATGGGCCTTATCCAACAAAATGAGTTTCAGTGCAGAGAAAAACAAAAATTTACATTTAGGTAGGAAAAATCAAAGATACAAGTACAGATTGGGAAAGACCTGGCTTAAAAACAGTAACTGTGAGAGGGACCTTGGAATCCTAGGGGACGATCACTTAACTATGAGCCAGCAATGTGCAACAGCAGCCAAAAGAGCTAATACAATCCAGGGTTGTATAAACAGAGGCATAGAAACAAGATCACATGAAGTATTAGTACCACGTTATAAAACTGTAGTAAGACCACACCTGGATTACTGCAGCCTATTTTGGTCACCATATCACAAAAAAGATGTTGAGAGTTTGGAAAAAAATCAGAGAAGAGCAACTAAGATGATCAAAGGCCTGGAGACTAAAACATACAAAGAATGGCTGCAGGACTTGGGTTTGGTTAATCTAAAGAAAAGAAGAAATAGGGGAGACATGCTAGCAGTATTCCAGTATTTGAGGGACTGCCACCAAGAAGGGAGGGTCACTATATTCGCCAAAGCACCAGAGGCAGGACAAGAAACAATGTTTGGAAACTGATCAAAGAGAGAAGGAACCTGGAATTAAGGAGAAACTTCCTAAGAGTGAGGACAATTAACCAGTGGAATAGCTTGCCCCTAGAAATCATGGGCGCTCCATCACTGGAGATTTTTAAAAAGAGTCTAGACAGTCACTTGTCTGAGATGGTATAGATTCTCCTCCTTGATCAGGGACTGGACTATAAGACCTCCAAGATCCCTTCCTATTCTATTCTATTCTATTCTATTCTATTCTATTCTATTCTATTCTATTCTATTCTATTCTATTCTATTCTATTCTATTCTATTCTATTCTATTCTATTCTATTCTATTCTATTCTATTCTATTCTATTCTATTCTGTTGATTCTACAGCCATTTGCCTGAAATGGTATAAAGCAGTGGTGGTGAACCTTTTAGAGACCGAGTGCCCAAACAGCAACTCAAAACCCACTTATTTATTGCTGGGTGCCAGGTGGGTGTGGCCCACTGGGTGGGTGTGGCTGTGGTGGTCATGGAAGAGTGTGTGGGTGTGGCCAAGGTGGGTGTGGTCACCTCAATGTTGCTCGTGGGGAGGGATACCTGTGGGGGATGGGCAGGGTTGGGGGAGCGCCAAGAGGTCTTTGGCAGGTGGGATGGTAGGCAGGAGACTCATCCTGTGGGGTGAGGCGAGGCAGGGTGGGGCAAGACAAGGGATGGGGCAGATGCTGCCTGACACCATCGGCCCCTGCACATAGAGGCCAGCGAGCGCATGGGGGCCAACGGTGTCTGTCAGTAGCCACAGCCTGCCGGCCCCTCGACAGGCACACTCTGGGGCTCCACAGCCAGTCACCAGCAGTTCAAAGAAGCTGCCTCTGAGCTGGATGGTCAGCCAACAGCTGAGGAGGCGATGCAGTGGGTTGTGCCTGGGAAAAGGAGAGCATGTGAGGCAAGGAGGGACGGGATGGGGGGAAGGGAAACCAGCCATGCCAGGATGCATTCAGCCACGTGGGACCTCGGCGAATTAGCAGGCAGATGGTTGAAGAGGGACAGTTGCCACCTTTGGGGCATGGTGCGGGTGCCCACAGAGAGGGCTCTGAGTGCCGCCTCTGGCACCCGTGCCATAGGATCGCCACCACTGGTATAAAGTCTTTTGCTCAATTAGGTGGACTAGAAGAGGTCCAAAGTCACTTCCGACACTGTTATTCTATGTTCTATATCATAAAATGGCTTAAAGGATACTTTAAATGCACTTGTAAACAGATAAATACTTCTATTTTTCAAGCATTTGTACACAAATTTATCCCTGATTTGTCTCAGCTGTTTCTGTTATGAGTCTAGGATCCAACTTTTCATGGATCCTATTTGAATTATTTGCTCCCATTCTATGCCCTTTGAAGAATAATGCAAAAGAGTACTAAAAGCCTTTCAATAAAGTGGGTAATTAGGTAGACATTACTTAAAGCAAGCAGATAAATCAGTTTTTCTATCAAGAGAGAAAGATTAAAAACCTTGAGAGTTATCAAATATTCTTATCAAAGAAATTGTGTTAAAGGAGAGAATAGAAGGAACATATTCCTAATATTTCTATCTAACTAAGGAGGTTTGCTTTTCAAGAAAAATTGTTCTCACAGTGTTTGTATTAAGCTAAACTACAATGTGATTTGATGACTACCTTGGTTTATGGCATAACATTTTAAGCCCTGTTAATTGTGGCTTATTCTGCAAATTATGCTTAGGCAAATAATGGCACAGAATAACACATGAACCAGATCAGTGTGTTAGCAAAGATTCAGTGGAAACCAAAAGTCATAGAAGTTGTTATTAAAACTGCACAAGTCCCTCTGCTCTCCTGAAGGTTTTAGTGTTGAATGTGACTGAAGGGCAAAATAATAATGTGGGATATAATCATATTAATTGCATTTAATCAATTGAATTGAATTACAATGACATTTAAATTAATATTAAATTAAAACACATCCTAGACCTACCTATTTATTTGTCCTGGACATATACATATATATGACAGCAGCTTCTGGCATGTCACTCGAAAACCAAGTGTGTTCTTTGGACCAAAAATAATTGCACACCCTTTGATTTATATAATTAATAATTGCTCAGACAAATCAATCTGATGGATACCTGTAATTTTTATGGCCCTGTTCCAAGCTCTAAGTTTTGGCAGTGTATTTCTGCATTCAAATGCCAGTTTTGCATGAAGACTGAAGCAACTGCTTCAGTAGCAAAAATAAAGTAATAAAAAAAATTAAGTGTAAAAGTTTGAAAGAGAAATTAATTAATTAGATAAATCTTCTTATCCCTGAAGGCATGGAAGATTTCTCTCTTTCAGTTTACAGGCTTTACATTTTGGCTGGGATTCCAGTGATTAGACTTGCATGAAGGAGGGAGATCAGCTAATTAACACTCCTCTTACTTGGATCTGCTGGAGGCAAAACGGATTCTAATAGCCTCCCAGCTACTTCTTGCAGGATCCCATATATATAAACAGAGATCCCAAAGATACTTTTTCATGAGGCAACTGGACTTTCTTGGACTTTCTATAAACAGAGAGCAAATCCTGTTCCTCTTATCCTATCTAGTTAGATGACGAAATGTCTGCAAACAAACAACCAAGCTCAAGAGCGCACCAAGGAATCCACTGGGTGAATAGTTATGAAGTATTACAATTGCAGATGGGGAAAGAACCTTAACAAAGAATTAATAAAGCAGCCTTGCACTTTTTATTGCACTGTAATTACAGAATTTGGGGGGAAACTACAAGGTTTGGCGACTAAAGGCTCTTGATAAATTTTAAAAGAAAACAAAGCAACATGAGCGTATACTATCCACAAACATTATGTTCAAATGACACAGTGTACTGAAATATAGAGCTTTAAGCTTTAGACATCACCCTGTCAACAAAAGTGCGTATAGTCAAGGCTATGGTCTTCCCAGTTGCAATGTATGGCAGTGAAAGCTGGACCATAAGAAAGGCTGAGCGCCAAAGAATTGAAGCCTTTGAACTATGGTGCTGGAGAAGACTCCTGCGAGTTCCTTGGACTGCAAGGCGATCAAACCGGTCAGTCCTAGAGGAGATCAACCCTGACTGCTCTTTAGAAGGCCAGATCCTGAAGCTAAAACTCAAATACTTTGGCCACCTAATGAGAAGGAAGGACTCACTGGAGAAGAGCCTAATGCTGGGAAAGATCGAGGGCAATAGAAGAAGGGGACGACAGAGAATGAGGTGGCTGGATGGAGTCACTGAAGCAGTAGGCGTGAGCCTAGATGGACTCCAGAAGATGGTAGAGGACAGGAAGGCCTGGAGGAACATTGTCCATAGGGTCGCGATGGGTCGGACATGACTTCGCAACTAACAACAACAAGCTTTAGCCCTTCATCACTTTGATGAAGGGAGAGGGGGAATGGAAGGAACCCAGTTGGAGGGGAAATTGTATATTAATATGCAACCTTAAAACAAATTTTATGGTATCTCAAAAGCCACAATAGGCCTCACTTGGACTAATATGCCTAGGATTTGAAATGCCAAATAAAGATATTATAACAAAATCATTCCTTAATCTGGTATTTAAATCTAAAACTTCAATAGTTATAAATAAAGAATTCATTCATTAATGCAGATGCAGATACCAAATTACAGGAGGATTTGGTATGATTTGGTCAACTGGTGGAAGGAAGGAAGTCCTTTTTTTGTTTCTGCTTACATCTATTTGCAAAGGAAAGGCATGTTAGTCTGTTGCAATTAAAATAACAAAAAGCTTGTGGTGCTTAAAGAGGTATTAATTATGGCACTTAATGGATTAGTTCAGAAAGCTTATTTCAACTTTGTTCATCTTCCGTGTTGCTCCACAAGATCCCCCTTATTGCTTCTCTACACATCTTCCTAGGCTTTCTGTGACTATGAATGCAAATTATGGACAGTGCATCAAGAGGATTATCACAACTCCAGGATAGGTATAGGTACTAATTATTTTGCACAAATGAATGCACATAAAATTATTGATATTTTATTAAATCATTGGGATAGAATTCACTAAAAATAAGACTTGAAAAGATCATTTGTGTTTTATTATTTGCTTTAAAACACGTATTATTTTAAAATTAATAAATAAAAGTATGCATCAATTCTTTCCATAAAAGCTTTCCTAGTTGTGAATCAAAATTTAACCATACTTCTCCTAAATACGAACCACCCATAACAATTATATATGAGTACCAATTGGTACCGTTATTTCGTTGAAATATACTTACCAGATTTCCTGGTTCAGATAATGAGGGGAACATCAGGTATCTGTGATGAAGCAGGGCCTGTTAGATTTGCTTTCTCCAGGCAACTGATAGGTCCTGTTGGGTTTTAGAGGGAGGCTGGGGTTTTCCCTGAGGAAATTTATGCATCAGCAAAATATAAATCAAACTAAAATATATCCCTAAAAAGAGATAAATATCAATCTTTGGAGGTAGGCCAGGTCAGGAAACAAACACCACAGGAAATAGTGGAAAGAAAAAAACCCTTCCCTTTTATAACAAAGAGCAGGGCTTTTTTCTCACAGAACGCTCAGAACGGAGTTCCGGCACCTTTTTTGGATGGAACCTTGTAGGGTTGTGTGACATGTGTGAGTTCCGGCACCTTTTTCTTTTACAAAAAAAGCACTGAGAAAGAGAGTTGTGGTAAAGCCAGTATACATCCCGTCCCCACCCCCTAATATTGTCTTTGTTTCTAGAATTATGTTTTGCTAGCCAGAGCATTTATTTCCCAAGGTCATCTCTGTCACTTTCTATAACAAAATACATTCATTTACATAACATTTGCATATGCTCATTTGAGCTAAATCTAAAAAAAAAAGTCAAAATTATAAACACAATGCACTTCACACCGTGGAAAATCTTGGATTTAGGGGGCCAGATATATGTGCTACCTGGCTATATCAGCATGTGGCCCTTTAGGTTTCTTTTCAAAGGGTTCCTTATCTTTCTATCACCAGGCAGCCTTTTTGACAGGTCCAAAGCTGACAATCTTTCAATCTTTCAAAGTGATTGTGTTTTGTAAAGCATGTCCACCCTCTGCAGCCATAGAAAACATTTATATCACCTAGCTAATTATCTGTATCAGGTATTATGTGGCAAAACTCTTAAGAGTTAGAACTGGACTACAAATTATTTTTCTTCAAGCTTCTTAACAGAATAACAGAGTTGGAAGAAACTGTGCAAGTCTTTTAGTCCAACCCACTTATTCCAGATAAGTGGCTGTCCAGTCTCTTTTTAAAAGCATCCAGTAATGGAGCACCCACAACTTCTGAAAGCAAGCGGTTCCACTGGTTAATTGTTCTCATTGTTAGGAAGTTTCTCCTTAGTTCTAGGTTGCTCGTTTTCTTGATTAGTTTCCATCCATTGTTTCTTGTCTTGCCTTTGGTACTTTGGAAAATAGGTTGACACCCTCTTCTTTGTGGCAGTCCTTCAACTATTGGAACACTGCTATCATGTCTCCCCCTAGTCCTTCTTTCACTAGATTAGACATACCCAACTCCTGTAACCATTCTTCACATGTTTTAGCCTCCAGTCCTCTAATCATCTTTGTTGCTCTATTATGCAATCTTTCCAGAGTCTCTACATCTTATTTTATTATATGGTGACAAAAACTGGATGCGGAATTTGAAGTGTGGTCTTGCTAAGGTTTTATAAAGCAGTACTAATACCTCACATGATCTTGATTCTATCCCTCTCTTAATGCAACTTAGGATTGTGTTGGCTCTTTTGGCTGCTGCCGCACAAGTGATTGTGCACAAGGACTGTGCACAAGATCCCTCTCACAGTTACTACTGTTGAGCTAGGTTTCACCTAATCTGTACCTGTATATTTGATTTTTCTTGTGTAAAACCATACTTTCATCTACACTGAATTTCATTTTGTTAGATATGGCCCAGTGTTTAAGTCTGTTGAGATCCATCTGGCAGCTGGCTATTCCTGCCAGTTTAGTGTCTTCTGTAAGAAGTTGTAGGGAGTTTCTTGTAGGGACTTTCTTCCTCTTACCACTACAGTGTCTAACTATTGCATGGCCAACCTTTGAGACCAGAACTCATTATTTATTTATTTATTTATTCATTTTATACAACCCCCATTTAAACAGTCCTCCACCTCCTTCACATGAGCCAAGTGATATCAAGTGCATTACACAAATAGTATGAATTATATGTTGTACATCATTTGAACCAAGACTGATGCAAATTTCATAATTTATCTCATTTGAGTGCTTGTAGCAGTTACCTGTGCTTATAAGAATGAAATAAAGAGGATGGAGAACACTTCTAGGCTGCAAGGCATTGATTGTTCACTTCAAAGCTATTGTTACAGCATCATATTACCATCTTATAATGTGGCGATAATACTCAGTATGTTTCAGAGACAAGTCAAAGAAATCTTGTAAATGGTATTCAGCAGAAAATGAATCAATGAGAGATTATTTTGTGGTAAAGCCTTAGGATCTGTTGTCCCAGGAGATCCAGGCTTCTTATTTTACAAATTAAACTTTGCAAAGTGGATGTTTATTCTGCATATTCATCAGGCAAATATAAAACATGAAATACATCTTTGACAAAGGCAACTTAGCTGTATACATGAAGATAAGGGAAATGCTGTATATTAAAATTAATGTAATCCTGTAATAGAATGATGATCATATTTATCTAATGAAGGGGGATGTTATCAGCATACACAGTTCCAGTAGGATACATATACTGTGAGGGCTAAGTATTAAATTTTTGGAAGTTTTGAATTATACTTCCATGTTTATTCTCAGCCTGTTTCTAAAATGTATAGGTATGTCTCCTTAATCTGTATCTCTTTTGAACTGCTTTGGACTAAAAAAATATTTTTTCCTAAAATTGGGTTTACTATAATTCACTGTAAGAATTAGCACAAAATGTTATTTTGCTGTTGTCTTCTTCAAAAGATCCCATTGTAAAATGATCTTTAGAGCTAGACCCTAAAGGTATAGCTTCTTTTTACATCAGTGTTAATATTCACAAAAATATAATTAAGTAGCTATTAAGAAATGCTTCAATGTACATGTTTTTAAATTTTACCACAGAGGTTTAAAGTATGTAATAGAAAATATAAATTCAGAAGTTGTAATCACATAACCTTAGCAGTAAAGGGGTACAAAACATTGTGATACATGCACTGTACTATTTTCACATGGGGACAGAATTTTACAGACATTACTTCTTAAGAATTTATCCCATAAATATAAAAGCTTGAGGTAACTGCAAAAGAAAAAAAATGTTATTATTATGTCAACAACATTTCTTGAACTAATATGTAAAGAGCTTAAAACTTTGGGCCAAACTAGATGCAATCTGGTATTCTTCCATATTTTTGAGGCTCTATTGAAAGTGCCAGATTTGAGACACACCTGTTACAACTTGAACTCAGAGTACATGAAGATCACTGTCATCACACCTATTTACCAGAATCTTAATAAAGTGTTCTGACTGTTGATGTTTTTGCTTGTTGCTATTCCTTGGTAACATTTACTGTAGTGGATGATGATGACAGAAAGCACTTTTTACTGAAAGCATTCCAACTGAGGAATGAGAGGTTCATTAGCATCTAACTTAATTTATGTGCTAATTATTTTTCCCTCAATTTATTCCAAGAGTAATTAATTTGATTTTATCCATTATTTCTATGCTGCATTTATGTCCTTTCATGCTGCCTTATTTTATTACATGTTTTGTATATATATCTTTTGCTTTTAGTCATATTTATTTATTTATTTATTTATTTATTTATTTATTTATTGAGTTTATATACCGCCATATTCCCATAGGACTCAGAGCGGTTTACAAGGCAATTAAAACATAAAATACAAAAATTAAAATCAGTTAAAACAATTAATTAAATTTAAGCCCTAAAAATTAAAATCTAAAATCCAATTAAAAATTAAAAACCCCTCAGTCTGGGCCAGACAGCTCGAAGAGCCAGGTTTTCAGGTCTCGGCAAAAAGAACGAAGGTCGGGGGCCATCCTAAGTTCCGTGGGTAGTTGGTTCCATAGGGCCGGCGCAGCCACAGAGAATGCCCTCCCTCTGGGAATAACCCGCCAGCATTCCTTAACCAGCGGTACCCTGAGAAGGCCCTCCCTGTGGGAGTGCACAGGACGATGGAAATTTTTGCATAAATGAGCCAAGAATGTGCTGCAGCTGACAAAAAAGCCAACACAGTCCTAAACTGCATTAACAGAGGGATAGAATCAAGATCACATAAATACCAGCTTATAATGCCTTGGTAAGATACACTTGTATCTCATTTTGGTTGTTGGGGTATTAAAAAGACATTGAGGCTCTAGGAAGAGTGCAAAGAAGAGTAATAAAGATGATTAGGGGAATGGAGGCTAAAGCTTATAAAGAACAGTTGCTGGGATTTGGTATGTCTAGTTTAACGAAAAGAAGGATTTGGGGTAACATGATAGCAGTGTTCCAATATCTAAGGGGCTGTCAACCTATTTTCCAAAGCACTTGAAGGCAGAAAAAGAAGCAACGGATGGAAACTAATCAAGAAGAGAACTAACCTAGGAGAAATTTCCTGACAGACCAATTAATCAATGGAACAACTTGTCTATAGAAGTTGTGGGTACTCTAGCACTTGAGGTTTTTAAGAATAGATTGGACAATCATTTGTAGGAAATGCTATAGGGTTTCCTGCTTGAGCAGGACTAGAAGATCTCCAAGACCCCTTCCAACTCTGTTATTCTGCAAATCTGAAAATGCCTAAAAGAGAATCAAATTAGTAAACATGAACAAGCCTATACTAAATCATTAAGAGGAAGATATATGGTATACGTAACAGAATTCTGTTAGGGTAATTGTCTTCTCAATATCTTCCTTTCCAAATAAAGAATATCTCCTTTTTGCAATTTACTCTACATCAATCATCAAGCTTTAATTTAAATCAGAAATTAATCTGTCAGGTTTTCTTATGTAGTATTATATTAACAATGAACCCATGACTAAAGAAATGTCTGTGAAATTATTTTTTAAACAAATAAATAAGCTTCATTTTAAACTGACAATACAAATGGATATTTCCAAAGCACCAGAAGGCAAGGCAAGACATAATGGATGGAAACTAATCAAGGAGAGAAGTAACCTGGAATTAAGGAGACACTTCCTAACAGTGAGAACAATTAACTAGTGGAACAGCTTGCCTTCAGAAGTTGTGGGTGCTCCATCAGTGGAGATTTTTAAGAAGAGACTGGACAGTTACTTGTCTGAAATGGTGTAGGGTCTCCTGTTTGAGCAGTGTTTGGACTAGAAGACCTCCAAGTTCCCTTCCAGCTCTATTCTGATTGACTGTTTGATAAAAAAAATCAGTTTTTTTAAATTACTCTCATGCCACAGGAAATTTAGCAGAAAACATAAAGCTTGGTTTTAGAAACAGAAAAATTGAGCAGTATCTATTCCTAACATCTTCTATCACAATTCAAAGCCTCTTTAGATTTTATGCAACATTCACATTTGCTATAGGTATAATGTTACATGTTTAAACAATAAAAATAGGGATGGAAATAGTCTTACAAGCAGGACAATTAGTCTACTATCTATAAAGCAGTGATTATCTAGCCTTCACACCGAACATGTTTATTATGGAATTGCCAGTACAATAATGGTGTAACTGTATAGAAGTTAAAACGATTCTCTGAGCATAAAATTGGCTGGTTTTAAATAAGTTTCTAGCTGTTGTGGGCACAGAGATAAACCTGAACACATGGACAGCAGAGCAAAATTGGAGGAGGCATTTAGGCATGACTGTGCCAGTTGTCAAACAATGGGAATTAAATGTTTTACAATATAATGCCCATGATAATTAGAAGCAAAATATGCAGCCACATTTATTCAGATAGTATAATCCAGTTTGGTTTTGATCAGAATTTTGGATACATTGCACAACATTTCATGAGATACTAAAAATTACTTTTGAGCTATTCCACACACACACACACACACACACACACACACACACACAGAGAGAGAGAGAGAGAGAGAGAGAGAGAGAGAGAGAGAGAGAGAGAGAGAGAGAGAGATATTTAAAATCTGTCTTGCTCTTATAGATTATGAAACCTCACTTTGACATTACCAGACTGAAAAAATAGGTTTGAAATATCTTGGGAAATTCTGTCATATGTTTCTAAGTTACAAATACCATCTTGTCTGCTTTTATTTGAGATATTTTAGAGCCTGGTTGAATTGTAAATCAAAGAGAAATCTATAAACCTCCCAAACCTCAGGGGACCTGAACATAAGCTGACTGGCAGTCTCAGCTTGTTATAGATGTATAGATCTATAATATGTAAATATTACAAATTAACTAATAATCATTGCCCTTTAATGCATCTACAGTAGTGGCAGCTGTATGAAGTGGTAGCATAATATTAAGTAGAAGGGGAAAATCTAACCTTTAAACAATTAACTATCTAAGCTCACTTCAGCCTCTCAGCTGAGTAGTTATTCTAAGCAGTAACAGGGAATAGTAGAGAATTTCACTTCTCCTCAATGCTTCTTGTTTTTCCATTTGCCCACTATCTATCTGACCAGGACTATATAGCAAAATGTAGGAAAAATATAGACATACTATATTATGGCCATCATAAAATATTTTAAAAAGTGTCTGTCAAGACAGGTGTGCCTCTCATTATAACTCCAGAAATACCTAGCTTCACTAATAAAGTTATTTTCCTTCTTTCTCCATATATTCGTAATGTCCTCAAATCTCTAACAATGTTTCTTTGCCATCCCTTTCCTTATTTAAACCAGGGGTCTTCAACCTTGGCCAATTTAAGACTTGTGGACTTCAACTCCCAGAATTCATCAGCCAGGCATGCTGGCTGAGGAATTCTGGGAGTTGAAGTCCACAAGTCTTAAATTGACCAAGGTTGAAGACCCTTGACTTAAAACCACCTTATAGTGTTGCTGCTAACCCAAACTGAAGGAATTAGCAATATTTGAATAGGTCAATGATTTAGAAACCAATAGAATTGGATATCTTCTTCAGTCATCTGAGCTCCAGAATTCCCAGCATACACTTGAAAGCAATTTTATAGTTATACTCCCATTGCACTAACAGGAATAAAATCTGTGAATTAAAATAGCTCTTGGTATAGCGGCTATAGCCTTTGAAGATAAATGCTAGCATGGAAATACAGAAGAGAAGATAATGGAAAATTTTAATCATATTTTAAGCAAGAGAAATACATTTTAATTTTCCTTCCCTCTGAATATTACCATTTACCATTAGAAAAGTAAACAGAAAAATGAATTATAAAAGACAATGATTCTCTTTATAGTCATTCATCTTGATAATTTAGCTATTTAGCAATGTTACATATACTTGATTTTGAGTTGAATATTCCTAAAGTTTGATGGAGTACAAAGGTTTACTGTTAAAATCACCATCTGTTTAATGCTATAGTAAAAATAAAATAGTGGCTAATCAGAAAAAGAATTCTGATGGAATTTATACAGTGTAGACAATTAAGCAGTTTTAGATGAAATACTAGAGAAATTCAGCAGTGGGAATAGAGATTAGGATGGTTAAAACTGTGAATTATTTATACATTGAATCTAAATACTCATGAGACTACTGGTTTTGCGCCATAGCGCATGACCAAGGGATTATGGAGCTCTGCACCCCAGGGCTACTTTTGCCCTGCCAGGGGACCCTAAATGGGTCTAAAGTCACCCCATAGGGGTGATGAAGAAAGAGGGGTGCCCCAATGATTGCAAAATGACAGAGGTTGTCCCGCATGAGCCAGGGGAAGCCCTCTAACCCACAAGAGAAAGGCTGGCCACACCTCAGTGACCAGCCCAAGCTACTTGCAACCAAAGCCCAAAGGCACTAACCAGAACAACGGTGAACAGCGTGCTTGACATTGAGTGAGGAATTCAATCTTTTCTCTCCTATTTTGAATCTGATTTCCTGGAAAAGATTCCCAAGAAGCAAAAATCCTCCCAAAGTGAGAAGGGAGGGGACTACACCCCCATGTTCCCAGAGGCAGAAGCAGCAAATTACATCAAAGGAAATAAGATGTTTTGCCTTCCAGGACTTCAAAACAAACTTGAGGAGAAAAAGAAGATTTAATAAAATGGATTAAAGAGCTGTCAGGAGAATCATTAAAGCATGGGAGAAAAAAAATGAATATTCTACTTAATTTGTCTTTTTTATCCCCAACAATATCTATAAAAATACAACCTGGCAAGCTAAACCTACTGATTTGGAAAGCGACCTGGCAAAAGAAGATTAGAATTTAAGAGATGTGATTCAACTTACCAGATGGAATACTATATGATTAAACACCTGTTTGACTACAGTTAAAAATATAAAGTTTGGATATAAAGAGGACCTATAGTAAGATTGCTAGATGGTGTACTATATGATTAAATACTTGTTTGAACATGGTTAAAAGAATAGATAAAGCTTGGACATAAAGGGGCCCTATAGTAAGGGGGATAAGATATATAAGTAGTATAATACTTTTATAATATCTGAAATGTAAAAATATTAAGATGGTATATTTTAATGGAAAGTTTGGATATTCAAAGGTAATGAATTTTGAGAAAATTATGACCGATAAGAATCTAAATACTCATGATAGTTCAGATGAGCTTTGTAATAGATTCATCCACTCTCAACTTTCTCTCTCAAAACCAGCACACTGATAGCGCTATAAGGCTCTCCTGCAATCTGAGCATTTTCATTTGTTATGGCATATGTAGAATGGAATGGAATGGAATGGAATGGAATGGAATGGAATGGAATAGAATAGAATAGAATAGAATAGAATAGAATAGAATAGAATAGAATAGAATAGAATAGAATAGAATAGAATAGAATAGAATAGAATAGAATAGAATAGAATAGAATAAGAGAGTTTGAAGGAATCTTGAAGATCTTTTAGTCCAACCCCCTGCTTAGGTAGAAAACGCTTTACCATTTGAGACAAATAGTTGTCCAATCTCTTCTTAAAAACTTCCAGTGTTGGAGCATTCACAATTTTGGCAAGTTGTTCCATGATTAATTGTTCTAACTGTCAGGAAATTTCTTCTCAGTTCTAGGTTGCTTCTCTCCTTGATTAGTTTCCATCCATTGCTTCTTGTTCTGCCTTCAGGACCTTTGGAGAATAGCTTGACTCCCTCTTCCTTGTGGCAGCTCTGAGATATTGGAACATTGCTGTCACCCCTAGTCCTTCTCTTCATTAAACTAGACATACCCAATTCCAGCAACCATTCTTTATATGTTTTAGTCTCCAGTCCCCTGATCATCTTTGTTGCTCTTCTCTGCATTCTTTCTAAAGCCTCAACATCTTTTTTACATCATGGTGACCAAAACGGGATGCGGTATTCCAAGTGTGGCCTTACCAAGGCATTATAAAGTGGTATTAACACTTCAGATGATCTTGATTCTATCCCTCTGTTAATGCAGCCTAGAATTGAGTTGGCTTTTTTGGCCAATACACTGTTGGGTCATATTTAAGTGATTGTCCAACTAGGACTCCAAGATCCCTCTCACAATTACTACTATTGAGTGAGTTACCACCTATACTGTACCTGCGTATTTCATTTTTCTTGCCTAAATGTAGAACCTTACTTTATATTTATAAGTAGTTATATACGAACATATACTTTATCCTGAAAACAATCCTACATCCCTGATCAGTGAACCAGAATCTGCCCTACCTTGTTTGAGGAAGTGACAAACAAAATTGCATGGTACCATGAGCATCATTCAGTGAGTTAAAAAGAAGAGGAAAGGGAAAAGAGTAATCAGGAGCAGCAGTTCTATAGATGGAAGATAGAACCAGAAAGGAAATATCTATAAATGTTATCATCTAATGAAATCAAAATTAGATTGTGCTTGGTGGCTAAATATCTGGAAAGACTGAAGACCAGTGATGAAAGTACCAGGTCATCACAGATAATTATAAAATGGATGGAAACTAGTCAAGGAGAGAAGCAACCTAGAACTAAGGAGAAACTTCCTGACAGTTAGAACAACTAACCAGTGGAACAACCTGCCTCCAGAAGTGGTGAATGCTCCAACACTGGAAGAGACTGGACAGCCATTTGTCTGAAATGGTATAGAGTTTCCTGCCTTAGCAGGGGGTTGGACTAGATGACCTCCAAGGTCCCTTCCAAATTATTATTATTATTATTATTATTATTATTATTATTATTATTATTATTATTATTATTATTATCTAACCAAGTATGATTTTTTTTAAAAAGAATTCATTTGGTTTGGAAACTATGCAAAAGTATTTTAGTGTCTCCTATGTTTCAAGAGAGGGGACGCGGTGGCTCAGTGGGTTAGGACGCTGAACTTGTCGATCAGAAGGTCGGCAGTTTGGCGGGTCGAATCCCGAGTGCCGCGTAGCAGAGTGAGCGCCTGTTACTCGTCCCAGCTTCTGCCAACCTAGCAGTTTGAAAGCACGTAAAAATGCAAGTAGAAAAATAGGGACCACTCCGGTGGGAAGGTAACAACGTTCTGTGCGCCTTTGGCGTCTAGTCATGCTGGCCACATGACCACGGAGACGTCCTCGGACAAGCGCTGGCTCTTCGGCTATGAAACGGAGATGAGCACCGGCCCCTAGAGTCGGAAACGACTAGCACGCATGTGCGGGGGAACCTTTACCTTTACCTTATGTTTCAAGATCAAATCTGCTCATTGGGACAGATATTTGTGTAAATTCACATGTCACTAAATCATTCCTTCTCATCTATATTTGATTAACAATAAATTTTAATGTTAAATTTCGTAATCCACCCAAAGTCTTCCAGACCAGGCAGCCATTGAATTAAAATAACTTTTTGCTATGAATGAGAATTGGTATTATATTCCACATGGTTAGAACACACCATGTTGTATGATGATGTTTTCTTTTGAAGATTTTAGATATTGAACATATTCAATTGAATCCATGTAATTCAAATCTGAACTTGTCATTAAAGGAAAGGCATTTGTCTTTAAATAATTGAAATAAATCATACCCCATTTATTCCATTTGTTTGTGTGTTTCCATTGGTGCTTCCCTAGTTTCTTAGATTGTAAAAGGGAGGGAGAAATGTACTGTCAGACTGGCATGATTCTGTCAATATAGCTTTACAATAAAGTAGAATTAGCCCATCTGGTTATGTTTTTTATCTGTCTGCCCTACAAGGCCAATGCACATTGGCTTGAAATTTCCTCCTGTTACCATCTAACTTCCATGAGAATGGCTCATTGGCAGCATTCAAATAACTCCAGTATTCAAGAGAGATAGGATTCTTCAAAATATGTTGCCTTTCTAATGATCAAAAGGTCAAAGTACAAAAGTTGAAATGATTCTAATAATTACACTTCCTGGCTATATGGAGATATATAGTTGGAGGATGCAATATTTTCTTTTATTTTTTAAAAAGATAAAATATAAACGCTTGTTAGCTTTAAATATTAAAATGCAAATATTACATGCTGAAAGAGGTAGATCATAAAAATTGTTCACAGAAAAATAGCAGTTATAAAGAAATTGATAAAAAATAATGATTGAAAGACCACAGGATGGCGATGGTCTGCCCCAGATTTTTTAAAAAGCTCTCTCTAAAGAGACTGCAGTGAGAACTAACAGAAGATAAGATTACAAATAAAACTAATGTCAACATGCCCAGCCAAAACAATAAATAAAAGCTGAAATTACACAGAGATTACTAGTTTGTACTGAAAAATAAAGATAGTGAGACTTTATTGACTTTATACCACACAGAAAATAAATTAAATGTAGCATAGGCTGACTTGTTTACCTTTTTGTTTAGGGAAAAACCCCCCACTACCTGTAGCATGTTTTCTTCTCCATCAATTTTCTTGCAACTCCTTAATCAAAGGTTATTCTAAAAGCAATCTTAGATAAGCGTTTAATTCCAGCCTAGTTTTAAGATGATTGGCATTTTTCTTTTTCCAATGGAAGAAGGAGCTCTGGTAATCTGACTTTAAGTGTGATTGAGCATCACTCTTTTGTGGGAATTGGATTGCTTGTCTGAATCTACAGGCCACAGCCTGGCATGCAATCTTTATTTGCAACAGGAGGCAAAAAAATTATAATTTTGAATGAAAGCTAGAAGCAAAGAGTACAAATAATCAACCCTCCCTGGCCTCTTGTTGCTATATTTTATACCACCTGTTTCAAGGTATACCCATATACACTGGAAGAGTCCAACCTGAATGTAATTAAAGCTTAACTTCATTAGGAACACAAGGCGAGTCCAATTTGATCAGACCACAGTTTATCTAGGTAGTTATGAGTCCTTGGTCAATGATCAATTAAATCCATCCAAGAAAATATTGATCAGTGATCCCTTCCACTATTGTGTTGTGTTGTTGTTAGTTGCGAAGTCGTGTCCGACCCATCGCGACCCTATGGAAAATGTTCCTCCAGGCCTTCCTGTCCTCTACCATCTTCTGGAGTCCATCTAGGCTCACGCCTACTGCTTCAGTGACTCCATCCAGCCACCTCATTCTCTGTCGTCCCCTTCTTCTATTGCCCTCAATCTTTCCCAGCATTAGGCTCTTCTCCAGTGAGTCCTATTGTGTTGTAGCAACTGGTATTTAGGACATGCTGCCTTGAATTCTAGGGATGATACATTGACTGTTGATAATTTCCCATACATTTTCTAGTTCTCTTTTAAAATCATTTAAAACTGATGGCCACCACTACATCTGATGGTAAAGAGGTAAAGGTAAAGGTTCCCCCGCACATGCATGCTAGTCGTTTCCAACTCTAGGGGCCGGTGCTCATCTCTGTTTCAAAGCCAAAGAGTCAGTGTTTGTCCGAGGACGTCTCCGTGGTCATGTGGCCGGCATGACTATACGCCAAAGGCACACGGAATGCTGTTACCTTCCCACCGTAGTGGTCCCTATTTTTCTACTTGCATTTTTACGTGCTTTCGAACTGCTAGGTTGGCAGAAGCTGGGACAAGTAACAGGCGCTCACTCTGCTACACGGCACTCGGGATTTGACCCGCCAAACTGCCAACCTTCTGATTGACAAGCTCAGCGTCCTAACCCACTGAGCCACCGCATCTGATGGTAGTAAGTGTTTTTTAACCATAGTGTTAAAAAAAATCTATTCCCTTTTCTCAATCCTAAATCTCCCAACAATTAAGTCAGCGGCTGATCCTAGATGCAGATATTACATGTTGTGGGGACTTTCCCTCCACTTTTCTATACTATGAATGATTTTATTTACTCTTAAATAGTGATATACCACTTTCAGCCATCAATCTTGGATATAGCCATTGGCTGGCTAACCAGACATAATGCTGTATTTAGATACAGCCACATCTGTAAAATTAATTCTTCAAGGCAGGGCAATCTAATGCAAAGTAAACTGAATCCCTATTCCAAAGAATTCTAGTTTTATCTCCCAACCCAGTGTCCTCACTTTTCTTTATCTATGTAAAGAGGAGAAACCTGAAAAACAGACATCTGGCAATTCACAATAACACACTTGGAATCAGTGTGTTTATAAGTTAAAAACAGGAACAAAATCATAATAATTTACAAGTTAAAGTAACCAGGAAAAAGACAATTTTTACTGAAAGCAATCTATCCCTCCTAACCACATGCTTCTCAATTTCTGCTGTCATTGTCTTTACTGGATATTTTTAGAACAGATCATTTTTCAAAATTGTCACTTAAAAAGTTCAGTGAGAAAGGAAACTGTATTGAAAACTTACTGCTGTTTGCTCTTCAATTGCTTGGCTTCTAAGAAATGCAGTGGTATATATTAAAACATTTTTTGTAAGTTTGTGATAATACACAGTCAAATGAGCTAATTGCATCCTTCACTATTATGACACCTATCAACATTTTTGTAATATGTCCTCCCAAAACTTTACACTTATCCCCTGAAGATGCATGGCATCTTCCATCTCTGAGATAGAATCAATTGCTAAGGCTGCTTCCTGTGCCAAGAATGATGGGGACCTATCAAATCAGCAGGCATTCCTTTCAGGCATTTTTAAGGGCTCCTGGCAATTTATCTACAGCTGTGTCTACACTGTAGAATTATTTGTTTTTTTTAAAAAATCCTATTAGTGTACCTGATACAGTTTCTGTAAGATTCATATTTGCTCTGTAAACAACATAATACAGTGCCCGCTAACACTACTATTATTTTTAGCATTGTGTTATTCAGCTTTGCTGGAAATAAGTCACACAGCATATCAACTAATGCTCCAATCTGCTCCAATCTATTTCTCTGACATTATGAGGAAATAATGTGTTCATGCACATGTGTGTGCACATATGCGCATGCTAATCAGTGTGAATTGAATTTTGAAGTGCAAGAGATGCAGGAATTTAAGGGGTGGGTTGCCTCTGCATCCTGTAATATTTGGAACAAATTCAGGAGGATTCTTGACTTAAAAATAAAAAAGTTAATCAAGTTTGGCCATAAGCAAAACCACAAGCACACACACAATACACACACGTACATACATACAGACAAAGAGACAATCTTTTCATTAGATTAGTACAAGTTTTTGTTACAAAAATAAATCAGTTAAGATGATTCAAAATCCATAAAATAAGGTGGAAGCTTTAAATATGCAATCGTGTTTTAAATATCTGGTCTTGAACCCATTTTTCTTGACCCATAAAAAGTGTTGCTAAAGCTTGGCTGTATGCACTCTCTATTTTACAAATCTGGAGACAGCCTAATAAGAAGATTATTAACTTAATATGAATTTAGGATGATAGAATATATGTTTAAAATTAAACTTAGATTGAATCATTTGAAACAAAGAAAATTAAGATAGAAAACGAATGAATCAAACAGATTTAACTGAATAAATATGTGTCAATTTATCTGGTGCATATAAGTATGTATTTCAGAAAATGCGAAATAAAGAATTGCAGAGCTGGACAAATATATAATAGAATCTAATTTCTTCTGTGATTCTATATTGTGTGATAATATTGAGCAGAATCGTCTACTTAAAAATATAGTCTTCTTCCCTTGTTCAAAACTATATCATTCATTCTATTCACAACATCTTTAATTCATGGGCTGAGCAATAGAGCAAAGTAGGATTTAGGGGATGTAGTACATTAAAACTACAAAAAGCAGCAGTCATCATCCATCATGCCAAGAGTACACTAATTAGTCCCTAGGGAGTAGGTGATATCAAAGCAATTTTTCTTGCTAGTTAAGTTTAGTTTCTCCAAGACTTCTATGCCTGCCCACGTAAATGGGTTTGATCCTCCCTTCCAGCAAGCTGAAGATTGAAATCAAATAGAACCGTGATGCTGTCACTCCCACTGTATAAAATTGCTGGCTGGCTCACCTGCCTCAATTATATGCATGGCTGAAACCAGATAATAGAAAGAAGTGATGCATCCTGTAATCCTGGATGAGAATGGCCTGGAGTAAGGAGCATTATCACAACCCTTCAGGGACAAAAACTTGTTCACTCAAGCTTAACTTCACAGCAAATTCTATTCCTCAAAGTAAATTTAGGGGACACAATCTCGATTAGGATCCAAATGTTTACATTTATGTGGAGGTGTAGATGGAAGCATTAGGAAGGTTTGTCTATCTGTTCTGCTCCAGATTAAGAACAAGTTCCCTAAAATTTATATTGAAAAAAGAACCCATTAAGAAAATGGAAGATTCTAATTGCAGAGTTTAGAAGGTCCAATTCACATGCCTAACAGTGGGGATAACCCCTCGATTTTGATTTTTGAGTAAGAAAAATATATATAAGCATAGTATAGCTTTATAACTTGTTAATTTGGTTCACATATCCTGCTAAGTCTAGTGTTGACTTAGCATGTTATGCTGACCTGACCCATTGTAATTTATGCAATAAACTTTGTTCAGGCAAACTGTGGGTTAAAGTAGTATGTGAGTGTAACTTGGTTTTTAATGTTTAAATACTATTTCCTACAGAAATAAATAAAATGCCTTTTTGTATTTCTTCTATGGATGATACTTTTAAAAAGCATTAGTGTTAAAAAAAAAGGGGGGGTTTGTATACAGAGTTCTAAAATTCCTTAGCTGACTTGATTGGTGTGGATTAGTCTAGGCTAAAATGGATTTGGTAATTTATATATGCAGCATATTTTGGGAATTCAGTTAAGCAGATAGTGTGAACCAGGTCACCATGTTAACTGACAATATGGTTACAGATAGTTCTTGACCTACAACCACAACTAAGCCCAAAATTTCTGTTGCTAAGAAAGACAGTTATTAAGTGAATTTTACCTCATTTCAACCTTTCTTGCCAATCACTGCAGTTGTTAAGTTAGTAACATGGTTGTTAAGTGAATCTTGCTTACCCATTGAATACCACAGACAGCCAAAAAACAACAACAACTGATTGATCATTAAACAAACCAACCCAAATTTCTCACTTGAAGCGCAAATGAACAGGCTCAATTATTCTTCAGTATTTCAGACACATTATGTTAAGATCTAGCTCCCTGGAAAAGGCTCTAAGGATGGAAAAGGATAAAGAAAGAGAAGAAAAAGACAACCAGCAGCAATTATAGTGGTGCTGAGCGTACCAAAGCAGACTTGAAAGAATAATGAGATATTTGTATCATTGCTAGGACTTGAAAATGACTTACTGTAACACCTCTACTCCGTGAGCTGCATTGGCTTCCGGTTGCTCTCCGGGTGAGATTCAAGGTGCTGCTGATGACCTATAAAGCCCTAAATGGCTTGGGTCCAGGATATTTGAGGGAACACCTGCTGCCAGCATCAAGTTCCCTTCGTCCAGTGCGCTCGCAGAGGGAGGGTCTTCTCAGGGTGCCGCTGGTAAAAGATTGCCGGAGGATAACACCCAGGGAGAGGGCCTTTTCTGTGGGTGCGCCTGCCCTCTGGAACCAGCTGCCCGGGGAGCTCAGGACTGCCCCTGACCTACGCTCATTCCACCGGGACCTGAAGACTTGGCTCTTTGAGCTCTCTGACCCAGGCTGAGAATTTTAACTGGGGTTTTATTTTCAGGGATAATTTAATCTTTTAATTCTCTTTTCACTTTGTATTTTATATTGATGTGATTTTAAAATGCCCTGTAAACCGCCCTGAGTCCTTCGGGAAAGGGCGGTATATAAATCTAATTAAAAATAATAATAATCAATAATATGTTACATGAACATAGCAACTGTTTTTTGTTAATCTGCATTTATGATTTAGCATGTTGTAGGGGATGCAATGGCTCAGTGGTTAAAGACATTGAGCTTGTTAGCTGGAAAGTGGACAGCCAGGTTTGAGATCCGAGAGCCATGCAATGGGGAAGCTCCCGTACCTGCCCAGCTCCTGCCCACCTGGCAATTCGAAAGTATGCAAATGCAAGTAGATTAATAGGTGAGAAAGTAGCCTTTGTCATATAGCCATACTGGCCACATGACCATGGAAAATGCCTTTGGACAACATTGGCTTCCTCGGTCAAGATACGGTGATGAGTACTACGCCTTAGAGTCAGACATGACTAGACAGGGAAACCTTTACTTTTATGAACCCAGTTGTCAAGAGCTCTCTTAGTTGGTGGCTCTTGTAGAAAAACATACTGCAACCAACAGTTTTATAAACAGCAAGACAAAATATAATAAACGTTTTTCAATCTGGCCATCCTCCAATGAACCATTCTCTTTAGAGTTATTCATTTATTTTCACATTCCACAGGCTACTACAGAAATCTGACAATTAGCAATAAAAATATTTTCTCAGATATGCAGTGCATGCTCTTTAGAATTGCTGCAGAAATTTAAATGAGAATCCAGGGACAGTATTTCTTCCTATCCAGGTTTCCTGGATACCATTGGATACAGTTTCTATCTTTTATTTTTAACAGATAATGCTGCTATTGTGATGGGCAGACAAAAAGAATGAAAATGAAATCACCATTTGATTGTTGTGGATGAGTACAGTTATGAATGCATTTTGTCACAGGCTTAAAAAATATTTTGCTGGACAAAGAACATACCGAAGAGAGAACATTCAAAAGAGAGTGCATGGGGTTGCATGCCACTAAGAGGCTAGAGACTGCCAAATCTTTTTAAAAATGAGGGCTGTTAGAAAAGATAGTTTTTAGTACTACTTTATGATCGAATTCTATTTTAACAACATTTCAGAGTGCCAAGAAGAACAATTTATATTTCTCCAGATATACCTGAACTGGAATCTTCATAATTGTTATGATTCTTGCTGGGTCACTGAGGGAGTATTCTAACTAACATCTGAAAAGTTAAAATGCCCTACCTATAGATTTAAAACCCAAATGATATAGGAATGTGTGGATCCAATGATATGAGTGAACAGAACAGAACAGAACAGAATAGAATAGAATAGAATAGAATAGAATAGAATAGAATAGAATAGAATAGAACAGAACAGAACAGAACAGAACAGAACAGAACAGAACAGAACAGAATAGAATAGAATAGAATAGAATAGAATAGAATAGAATAGAATAGAATAGACTTCTTTATTGGCCAAATGTGGTTGGACACACAATGAATTTGTCTCTGGTGCATGAGCTCTTAGTGTACATGCAAACAACAATGTGATAATGTCAAGGTTCTGACTGATGATCCCAATGAAGTAAGCACAGCTGAGACATTCAGATGTCTATTCAAAACTTTATTGAATACAGCATATCTGCACTGATGAATAGAAAACCAGCTCTGGTGAAAATGATGCCAGACCATTAAAAGTGTAACCTCCCTTTCCCTCTGATAGTGCAGGTCACATTCCCCAATTAAGTGTGAGACATTTGTTATGAGAAAATTCTTCAGTTCCTAGCCAAACAGTTCTCCAATGACCTGGGGTTCTCAGGCCGGACTGTTTACAGGTGGGCTGAGCTCTCAAAACACCCCACCTCCCCACTTCAGTAGGCAAGCTAAGAAGCAATAAGGGCTGAAGTAGAATAACATTTCTTTGATGCTTGACAGATAAGTCATAGATCATAAATCATAAGATACTATCATAAATCATAAGATACAACAACAATTGATAAACCATAATATACCAATAGGAGAAGACAGTATGAAAGATGAGAGATGAGAAAGATGAGAAGGATGAGAAGATGATAAGGATACTAGCAATGCAACTTACCACATGGGCAGAAGACAGAGCTGTAGGAGTTATGTATTTAGCAGAGTGATGGCATGTGGGAAGAAGCTATCTTTGTGTCTAGTTGTTTTGGCATGCAAAACAACTATATTGATTATATATAGTTGGTACTAATAAACATTCCTTTGTATACCTGTGAGTTTTCTCCCTATTTTTGCTTTTATGAATATAACTGGTATTTGAAGTGGGAGTTATTTAATTATTCAAAAAAAATTGTGATAGTGCATTCCTTAATGCCTTACATTCTACTAACCTTAGGAATGGGCAACATATGGTCTTGCATGTGTTGTTGAATTTCCACATGCATCAGTAGAAGCTAGCATGACACAAGGTGAAAATCATGGAAGTTGTACTCCATTGTTACATTGAGGGTCAGAAACTGAGTAATGTGTGTGTGTGTGTTTGTGTATGTGTGTATGCTTGAATGGATTTTTTCCTATCATTCAACACACAAAGAATGTTAGCACTCGTATGTTGAAGAATATTTCTGTTTAGTTACTTGGCATTCTGATATATCATTTATCAAGCAGGTTTTCTAAACATTTTTTTTGAAAATTTTCATTGGAATATAGACTTTTTGTGAGCTGGAATTCACAGATGGGAGGATTTGTCATTTCAAGCAGCACTGACCTATTTATTTACAGGATGGCTATTTTCTTGCGCAACCTCATGGCTGTACATTTCAAGGCTGAAGTTAAGACCTGAATGCTTCATACACAGCCCTTTCTTGCTAATGAGTTTCAAAGTAATGTTTTATCAAGTCAGTGTGTCAAAATGCTGTTAATGCTCTTGTTTTTATGGGTTGGTGTTATTAAAAAGCAACATACATTTATTCTTCTTGACAAGGTATGTGGAAGGCTATCAGGAACAGGAACCTAAAATATGAACAGCTGGCCTGCTGTTAATGATGCATTGCTGCATTGTTATCATAAAGCTGTTATATGCTTTGGTAAGCACATAATGAATCTCAAGAAATTAAAACATAAATGTTTATACAAATTCTATTATTGTTACACCTACAACCCAAGATGCAAAATTTGCCTAATACTGCCTCAGCCTGCACAAATGTCTTAATGGACTGAATAACAAAAGGTGATGAAAAAAAAATCCAAACCACGGATACAGCGTACAGTGGTATATGCCAGTGCAAATGAGGATGTACTCAGTTTTGGAGGAGACGAAGAGAAACTATCAGATGTGACATAATATCTGCCTTGGAAATGGGAGAAGGGCCGATCCTGAGCTGATTTCTACTTTAGTATGCAAATGGCAGAATGAACAATGGGAGAAGGGAGATGGGAGAGCCACATTTAGTCTTGTGGGTAGGAGGAAATTAAAAAAAAATAGCTCAAAGTAAAAGACAAAAAAGTAGAATACACACGGGAAAACAAGAAATTAAAGAAGCAAATAGATTAAGTACATAAACAAAATGCTGTAATGGTCTGTGAGAATAACCCCGAGGAACAGCAGGAAGAGCTGCCATCAAGAACATGGTCCAATATAAGAAATCAAAATGTAATTTGAGAAAACATCTCAGGCCTGACCCTGCCTAATTCTCTTGTAGATAAAAGTGCAGTGTGGGTGTGTGGGATGGAGTAGGGGAGGCACTTTCAGTTTTGCAAGAATCTGCTATTGTAACCCTACAATAAAAACAGTTTTGGTATTTATAACTTTGGTTTCCATATCTGGTTTACATTGAAGGGTTGACACCTGTCTAATCACAGGTGGACTGATCCATACAACAGATCCCCAACTCACCTATTCTTTATGAAAGCCATTAAGACCTAGCTGTTCCTCCCAGACATCAGAAGCTAGTTGAGAAGAATTGCTCTTGTGACTGTTTAGGCATTTATTGCTTTATTACCATTTTTAGATTTGGTATCTATATGTTGTATAGTTTAATGTCATATGCATTTTTCTTTTCCTTTCTTTTTTGATTTATTGCTTCCTTTTGTTGTTGTTGTTGTCATCGCTCTATATTGCCCAGAGGCACATTGCTTGAATTGGACAACCTTATAAATGGTATAATTAAATAAATGCTTGCAAGAAAAAGGGCATAAAAGCTTTTTGCAGTAGTGGCAAAAATCATAAGCAGTACAGCAGCATTCTGTTGTATCTAGTATGGTTTTTCTTAAAATGAAGATTAACTGTTACAAATGAATTAGATAGATATTAAAGTACGCCTATAAATAACCATTCCATTTTGTCATTTTGAATGAATGGGAGCTGTGGAGTATGTAAGGAGGGCATTCCTCCTGCCAGATGTTTGACTCTGAAAATATCCTGAGTCACTCAAAGAGATAAGACATTTTGGGGGAAAAACCTTCATTGGCCAAAGAACCTTTTACCACTAAGGCAGATGTTCACAACCTGGGCTCCAGATTGACCATGTTCCTTGGTATGATCTGACCTCCAAATTGTAATTTTAATGCAATCAAAAGAGCACATTAAGCACACAGGGAATAACTACTGTATGTTAATTAAATGTAATTAATTAAATACATTTAAAATGAACATATATTTGACACAAATGAGATGAAATAAAATTCATAATTTGTTTTGATTAACCATTTTAGATCTATTCCTAGCCTGACCAGGTTTGGGAATGTACCTCTTACTCAAACTAAGCTGATTTGTTGGGTTTTTTTGTTTGTTTGTTTGTAATTTTCCTGCAGAATAAAAATGTTATGGCCCAACATGCCCCATCTGACAACTTAATTGGCTTGAACACCTTGGCAGGGAAGGAAAGATCATTTTTGCTCTGCCTTATCCTACACTCTACATATTCTTGGCAATAGAAACACATTACTCTTTTTATAGGATCACAATAGCAAGGTTTTCTCTTGACTACTCCTAATTATGCAAAGCATTTTACTGGTCTGGTTAGAAAACTGTGGAAAGGGGTCTTGAATACATTTATATATTCTGTACAGCGGGATGCATAATGTTTTTGTATGAAAGCCAATACTTGGTCTTTGAGTAGCATACAACTTTCGATAATTCTTCAGCACTCAAACAAAGCAAATGGCAAGGCTGCAAAAATTAATTTAATTTAAAAATAATCTTACCTGAAAATAGTTAAATTAAATAAATTCAATTAATATGATACCCCTTACATTAAAATACAATTTGGGAATAAGATTTGGGTATTGGGCATGCATATCTTTGGCTATGAGAAAAGGTGAAGCCATGGAGCCTTAGGTTGGGACTGTACAGCAATTAATATATATTAGCTCAAGATACCCCAACCTGGTGCTCCCTAAATGAGTTATAACTCCTTGTCTTTTAACTATCATGTACTTTATTTTTCAATCAAATTTATAAAGCTAGCTTTTCACCAAAGGTGACTTTGGGCAGCAAACAAGAATCAATAAGAACAATACATGAAGACAAAAATTGTACAATATACAAATCTTATTAATAAATATCATAAAAGTGAAAATCATGGTGGATTGGCATTCTTTTTCCAGTTATGCTCCAGCTCCATTTTGTTTTCAATGTGTCCATGCTTCCTTTAATTTATTAAGCAAAAGTTCTTCATCAATAAATGCTTGTTAGAACCGGCCACTTCTGAAACAGCACATTTCTCTCCTACCACACATGTTCATTTGAGATTGAAAAAGGTTTTCAATTGTAATGCTGATGACATGTAAATTATGTGCTATGCTTTCATAAATGTTCTACTTAACAAGAATGTCTAATTCATTTACAGAGGAACATGGATAATCTTTGTTGATCCATGAATTCATGTGGATTAGGTCACAAAAATGACAATATTTAATAATTTGTGTCAAGAGGTAAATGAGTTTGTGCCTGTTGGCTTTTCTTCTCTGCCTTGTTTTAATTTAGGGCCTTATTAATAGTCTTAGCAAATTTGCTTCCATTATTTAAGCTTTGAAACTTAAAACTGATAGTTGCTAATTTCTTACTAATCCCTTCCAAATGTTTTACTGGAGCCAATCAGTAATTTCATATTTTAAATACTGATTTTTTTCAATAGTGACATTTTGAATGCCCTTTACTGGTAAATGTCGCTAACAGGACTACATAACAAAGATCATTTGTTAGGACAAAAAATTTATTATGGCCTTTAGGAAAAAATGTCTATGATTTAGCGTACTCATCATTTCTTGTTCCTGTCATAATCCACAAAATTAGCCACAACAAGATATCACTGATAATATGAGATATACCGGTAATTTAATTACTAGTACATTTCATTGGATATGACCACATTTTAAAATGTGTACAGCTTCATCAGAAAGTATTATCAAATAACAACACAATCCCTTAGAAGGATAACTCTGTCATTTTATGTATTTATTAAATTTCTGCACTGCCCATCTCACCTAAGTGAATTTGGGTAGTATACATCATCATAATAAAACCATGTAGACACATGAATAAAAGCATAAATGAAAAGCAGAATTAAAAACAGGTTAAAGCTTCCGCGGAAAAATAAAAATGAATGAACCAGATTCAAAAGGCTGGAAAGTTATCAAGATAGCAGCCATGTCCTCAGACTACCAGCCATTCCCAGGGCTGTATCAAACCTTTATTCCCCTATGCTAATTGGCTAATCCAGGTCCTAAAACTCTTCTGGAAAAACAGAAAAGTGGGGGGCTCATCTTGCCTCTAGGGGCAGCAGCTGAGAAGGCCCTCTGCCAGTCAAAACTCATTTCTTAAAACATTTTAGAAACCAACAACAACCTCTTGACTACCCAGTTGCCCAAAAAACAGCAAAAACTGTCTAAAAACAACTTAAATAAACTTAAAGACCCAACAGCCAAAGAAGCAAAACAGGAGTCTTTTTACAACAGACCCCACAAGGCTTGTGAAAAGCACTGTGTAGGGTAGACAGGCAGTAGACTGGCAGAACACATCCATGAAGATAAGGTGCAGGCAGGAGACATGATATTTTTAAACAATACACTGACAAATTCAAACACAATTTCAGCTTGAAAAGTGTAGACACGTTAGGCCGTATCAGATCAAAATGCAAGAGAATTTCTAGAGGCTCGGCACTGACAAATCAACTATTAATAGATGCATTGTAATAAACCCTATTTATAAACTATTCAAAAAAGGAAACAACAAATGCAAGGATATCCTTCTTTATCACACACCTATTAAAAAACATCTGGACAAGTAGGGAACAGATCAGATAAATAAGAAAAGTTAAGGGGAAAAAAACCCCCGGTTGGTTTGTTAATTGGGGCAAGTATCATACATAAGGAGCAAATTTTACTCCCCCAGGTACTGGTGATGTTATTTAGCCTCTAGGTAGAACTTGACTAATGAATGCAAATGAGCCTGAAATTCCTGTTGCTAAGAAAGACATTTGTTAAGTAAATTTTGCCCCATTTTACTACTTTTTTGCCACACTTGTTAAGGGAATCACTGCAGTTGTTAAGTTAGCTACCATATTTTCCAGCATATAAGACGACCCCCCAACTTTTGAGATGATTTTCAAGATTTTTTGTCTTATATGCCGGAAAATCAGCGAGCCCGGGAAGGCACGCCCTCCCCTCTCATTGTGGAGGAAGCAGGGCAGGCTGGCGTCTGGCTGGAGCCGGCAGGGCAGTCCTGCACATGCGCAGCCGGGGAGTGTGCGCGTGTGCAGGACTGCCCTGCCGGCTCCCGCCTGACGCTCTTCCCTCTTGAGGCAGCATCCCCGAGGACTCCTTAGGAGCCGGGGAGCGATGCTGCCTCAAGAGGGAAGAGCGTCGGGCGGGAGCCGGCAGGGCAGTCCTGCACACGCGCAGCCGGGGAGTGCGCATGTGTGCAGGACTGCCCTGCTGGCTCCCGCCCAACGCTCTTCCCTCTTGAGGCAGCATCCCTGAGGACTCCTTAGGAGCCGGGGAGCGATGCTGCCTCAAGAGGGAAGAGCGTCGGGCGGGAGTTGGCAGGGCAGTCCTGCACACACACAGCCGGGGAGTGCGCGCGTGTGCAGGACTGCCCTGCCGGCTCCTGCCTGACGCTCTTCCCTCTTGAGGCAGCATCCCCAAGGACTCCTTAGGAGCCGGGGAGCGATGCTGCCTCAAGAGGGAAGAGCGTCGGGCAGGAGTCGGCAGGGCAGTCCTGCACATGCACGCACTCCCCGGCTGCGCGTGCGCAGGACTGCCCTGCCGGCTCCCGCCAGATGCCAGCCTGCCCTGCTTCCTCCACAGTGAGAGGGGAGGGCGTGCCTTCCTGGGCTCGCTGATTTTCCTGCATATAAGACGACTGGGCGTATAAAACGACCCCCCAACTTTTGAGATGATTTTCATGGGTTAAAAAATCATCTTATATGCCGGAAAATATGGTAGTAACACAGTTGTTCAGTGAAGCTGGCTTCCTCATTGACTTAGCTTGTCAGAAGGTCGCAAAAGGTGATCACACGACCTTGGCACACTGCAACTGTTATAAATATGAGTCAGCGGTCAAACATCTGAATTTTGATCAGGTAACCATGGGGAAGTGTGAAAAACTGTCATAAATATTTTTTTCTATGCCATTGTAACTTTGGTCACTAAATGAACTGCTGTAAATCAAGGACTATCTGTACTAATAAAAAGTCTGAAAGAAGAAAAGCAGTCTGTCAACGCTGCTAACATTGGATGTTCTTGTTTTGAGAATAGGTGGAAATGCAGCCATTTTCGTCTATTGTTTTTAGAGTTAGTTGATACTGGGAGGGGGAATGTGCCTGAGAATCCAGCTAGTCACAACAATAATAACTCAGCCATGGGAACCCAAGGTCATTGGGCCCAGAATTGATAGTTTTGGCGGGCTGGAGAGCTGGGGAGAAAGCCCGTGCTTCAAGCTAATTGGGGAATGTGATTTATGACTGTTTATTGGAGGAGGGAATTATGCTCTGTTACTTTGTACCCAGGAGAGGGGAATTTAGTTTTTGGTTTCAACTATGTAGTGCCAATACTTTGTTTCTCGAATAAAAGTTTCTTTAAGGTAAACAATGCCTCAAAGTTCTTTTGAAGCGTTCTAAGATGGCAGCACCTGGAATGGCTGAGGCTGCATTGGCTCTTGAAGGTGAATAGTTTTGGGAGGGATAGTAAGAGCTATAGGCCACATGATCAGGAAGATTTTAATGTGTTTGAGCAACATGGTGGAACTAAGGTAACATACGACATACGACCAACAATCTTTGCTGGCCTGGCGAGTTTCTAGTCATTTTGGAACTGTTGGTGAGACCGTTAAAAGTCGTTGGCGCTGTTTGAATTTGTTCTACCAGCAGCAAGATCTGACTGCTGGCCCAGTGATGGATTCTACTGCAAATCAGGGCTGTTTCCAGAGGAGGCAGAGGAGGAGAGGACCTGGAGCTTATGGGGCGAAGGAACTGGATGAGGCTGTCGGCAGGCCCAGAGGAAGAGAGAGAGGCTTTTGGAGGAGTTGGTGGAGGTGGCAGCATGCTCCAGGGGCAAAAAGAAGCAAGGCCTCTTTAAGGAAAGGGTGGAAGAGTCAGCATCAGAAAAAGGAAAGAAGGCGAGGTTGTCAGAATACAAGCGAATTTGAGGGCTAATCCACATGGAGCCCCATTTCCATCTGTCCTGTGTGCCATTGTTCACTCCCTAGAGACTAAAATGGACAATGTGAAATTTGAGCGGGCCACGAACAAGGAGTATATATCGGAGGTGGTGACCCTTTGAGAGCTGTATGCAACGAAATTTCATTTTGATGTATGCCGATTGGTGTACATTCAAAGTGACAATAAAGTTATCATCATCATCTGTCAGAACCATGACACAGTCTCAGGGATGACCAAGAACCAACAAGGTGCATTATGACTTATTTTGTTTGTACTTAACTTCCAATAAAACCCATGTGCCAGAGTATGACGTGCTACCTTTGGCAAAGGTAATTTGATTGCATATTCTACTGTATGAGTTAATTTGCTGCTGGTGAATTATGTAATACTGTAATAAAAAACTTAGTTTCAAATGTACCAAACACATTCCTGTTATGAAAGGAGATATCATGTCTTAGTTTTCTTCTGGTGTCAAAAGAATGAATTTTTTGTAATGTCCATAGGACTGCCACAAAAAATACTAATCCTGATAACCTAGCATCATGTTTACTAACCTTTGCTTGACCACTTTTGTTAAAATTGTAAAATACCTTGCTTAGTTGCTCCACTATCAATATGGTCCGCTTAGGTGAAATACTGGAAAACATAAAGAATCCTTGTATGTTATAGGGCAGATAGAATGAGGAGCAACTGATAAAATTGAGAAATATCAACATTTGCAGAAAACACTTAAGAAGCCATGCAAACAAGGTCAATGTCTCATGCTTTCCCTAGCAAAGGATGAAGCTCCATTCATTCATGACAAAAGATGAAGGCTATTGGTAAAAGATGAAAGTACAAGGGCAATATATGGAAAATAAATGTGCAGTAATTGTACACTCTTGAATGGAATAATAGCATTTAAATTGTACATGCTTTGCTAAAGATGACAAAAAGATCAATTCCAAAATAAAGCAGTGAAGGTTTTAATAAGTCCAACTCTTATGCCATTAAGTGAGAATTGCAAACACTTGAATTTTGTTACTCAGGTTTTAATGTTCCTGCTGAAAACACCTTGAACTTAGCTGAATAAAAATGCATTTTCATTGCTGAATAGAGTCAGGAGATAAAAATCTTAAAAAGCTACAGAAAATCCATCTTTTTCCATTTAGAAAGTTTACATGAACTAGTAAACATTTTTCTTGGCTCCTGTTCAGTAATGGATAAAATAAATCAAGCCCTGATTGTCTATTGCACTCCTGAGATTACATTAGAATGAGTCCAGCATGAAAACACTCAAACTCAAAAGGAGTTCTAAAGGTACCCGGGGAGGAATCATTCAGTGGAAATGGTGTTAGCAAATAATAGTATATTTGAAAATTCAACTATATATTATAATTTCATGTCTAATTATTAAATTGTATGGTTGAAATGTAGATTTTCCCCCTGTAAGTAGTTTTCCTAAAGTATTTGTTAAATTCATACAGATTTAACAAAAGAAGTTAAAATTAGAATCAAACAATTTTTTTACCAGTCTCACAATTATGGAATAGGTTGCTATGTATGATAACAGGCTCCCAAGATTGGAGGAGGTTGATGTGGTACACAAATTTAGTAAAATAATGAGGAGAAGGGAAGAGGATTTTAAGATATAGCCGATTAACTTGGATTTTATGTCTAAGTTTGTAATCAAGAAATTGCTACTTTACAAAATAGAAAATCTGGACCTCACTTTTGTATTACACCTGCAATAAAACCATAAAATGTCACCAAAGAATCTGAACTGCAATGTTGTTTTAGCAGATTAGCAGCATTTTGTGGCAATAATAAATATTAATTGACTTATTGGGCTATTATTTTTTTTAGTAAAGGTAAAGGTTCCCCCGCACATGTGTGCTAGTCGTTTCCAACTCTAGGGGCCAGTGCTCATCTCCCTTTCAAAGCCGAAGAGCCAGCGCTTGTCCGAGGACGTCTCCGTGGTCATGTGGCCGGCATGACTAGACGCCAAAGGCTTACGGAACGCTGTTACCTTCCCACCGTAGTGGTCCCTATTTTTCTACTTGCATTTTTTACGTACTTTCGAACTGCTAGGTTGGCAGAAGCTGGGACAAGTAACAGGCGCTCACTCTGCTACACGGCACTAGGGATTTGACCCACCAAACTGCCGACCTTCTGATCGACAAGCTCAGCGTCCTAACCCACTGAGCCACCGCGTCCCTTATTTTTTTAGGACTACCTTTTTATTCCTCGAATATTTTTGGATTAAAATGGAGTTCAGACAGAAACATGTCAATGAATCTGACCTGAATCTGGAGAGTGAATGGTGTAGCTGTTAGCACCTTTGAAATTTTCACTCTCAGTTTATGAGAAAATTGTGCAATAGTTCTAAGCAGGCTGGTAAGATATTATATAAAATGTACTCAGGTAAAAGTGAGGCCCATCACTTAACTAAAGAAAGGATCTGTGTCATATGAGCAGCTTTTCTGAAATATTTCTATGCTTGTGACTCTTACTGTATATTCCCCTTCTTGACAGCAGAAGCCAGCACAAAACCATAGAGAAAGTTCATATCAAACAAATATTGAAAACAGGAATCTTCTGGCTGTTTTCAGTGTCAATAACTATTTTATTATGATAACAATGACCAAATGGGAGTGAAATGTGAAATTTTAATCAGAGTTTCTGCTTTGTCCAGATAGTCTTTAATACAGATAGTTGGTCAGTGCTCCTTTTTAAGGAAATCAATTCCCTAATGTGAAGAAATAGAACACAATATATCAACAGGGCTACTGTGAAGAATATTTGCAGATTCTGACCAATAAAGTTATTCGGATCTACTTGAAATTGAACTCTGACTGGGTACAGCCAGTTGAGGCAGGTCTTGCTCACTTACGTAGAAAGATTTTGATCCTGTAACTGCTGAACAAGTCAACAGGATCTTTTAGTCTCTTAACACAGCCATCTCTTCATTCAATTCATGTCAATCCTTGTTACTATATGTAGTTGGATCCATGCAATAGTGACTTCCTAAGGATGGCAGTGGTTATGCCTGCATTGAAAGAGGCAATGAAGACTTTGCCCACCCTTTAGGGTAGGTAATAGGCTTGTTAAGAAGGTGGTCTGGCTGCAGTTTCAGCAAGAGCTAATGAAAATGGATTATCTGATCCCTTTTCTGCAGATTGCAAATCAGCATTGAGATGGCATTTATCAGTCTTGTTGATGTCCTCTAGCAGAGTTGGGATAGAAATGGTACTACAGTCTTACCTTTCTTTGACCACTCAAAAGACTTAAATAGCATTAATCATGGTATCTTTTTGGTTTGATTATAGGCATTTTGTGAAGGGAAATAATGTTGTGATGATTTTCCTCCTTTCTCCATGCCTTGCTTCCAATCAGTATTAATGGTGGAAAAGGAAATGATTAAGGCCAAAGCAGCCGACAAATTAAGACCTTGATACTTCCAGATCCTTTAACATATACATGAAGTTGCTGGATAAGGTAATCATCATCTCAGGATCAGCTCTCATTACTATGCTATATATTTTGACCCCTTGCCAACAGAATAATGTGGCAAAGCTCTTGCCCAGTACTTTGAGACCATAAGAATCAGGCTCAAGCTCAGCATGAATGCAATGGTTTTTCTGAATCTGGAGATTTTCCATCTCTAGATCTGAATGGAATTGGCACTCCACCAGATGGAACTAGTGCACAACTTGGAGGTCTTCCTAGTCTCTCAGCTCATGCTCCAAGAAAAGGTAGCAGATGTACCATAAATATTGGTCTTCTGTGCCAATTGAACCTTTTCCTTGATTAAGAGGTCGTTCTCATAGCCATTCAAGTCTTGGTTACTCAAGTGTTCAAAGTGGAATGCACTCTGCAAAGGGCTGCCTTTGAAGACCATTCAGACACTACACTGTTCCAGAATGTGGCAGTATGAGCTATCATGGGTTTGCCAATGTGTGCACTAGTTATTGTTAAGCTTTTGGGTGCAATTCAAGGTGCTACTCACCACTTACAAAGCCCTACATATCTCAGGGAAGAGTTACTTGAAGGATTCAATTCTCTCTAATTCTTTCTGCCCATTCTAGAAGATCAGACAGAGTTGGGATACTCTAGATATTCTTCCCCTTCATGGATTTCTGTCTTGTGGCGAAGGGGCTTGATAATTCAATGAAGCTATGAGCTATGCCATGCAGGACCACCCAAGATGGACAGGTCATAGCAGACAGTTCTGACAAAACATGATCCACTGGAGAAGGAAATGGCAACCCACTCCAGTATCTTTGCCATGAAAACCCTATGGACAGTACCAAAAGGCAAAACGATATGATGCTGGAAGATGAGCCCCTCAGGTCGGAAGGCGTCCAATATGCTACTGGGGAAGAGCAGAAGGTTAGTACTAGTAGCGACAGAAAGAATGACATGACTGGGCCAAAGCCGAAAGGATGCTCAGCTGTGGATGTATCTGGTGGTGAAAGGAAAGTCCGATGCTGTAAAGATTTTTTCTCCATAATAATAATAATAATAATAATAATAATAATAATAATAATAATAATAATAATAATAATAATAATAATAATAATAATAATAATAATAATTTTATTTATATACCGCCCTTCTCCCGAAGGACTCAGGGCGGTGAACAGGGCAAATATATAAAAAATACAAAAATACAAAAGTTAAAAAGGAATTAAATATATGCCCACTAAAAACAGTAAATACAAATATTAAAATAACAATAAGAAACCCCACCCATCCCCCATCAGGGCAGGCCGGCTTGTTCAAATAAGAATGTCTTTAGATCGCGACGGAAGGAGCGAAGGTCAGGCGCCATCCGGAGCTCAACCGGTAACCGATTCCATAGCTCCGGGGCGCCCACAGAGAAGGACCTCCCCCTGGGGGCCACCAATCGACATTCTCTGATCGGTGGCACCCTGAAGAGGCCCTCTCTGTGGGAACGCACAGGGCGGAGGGAAGTAGATGCCGGCAGCAGGTGTAATAATAATAATAATAATAATAATAATAATAATAATAATAATAATAATAATAATAATAATAATAATATAAAGTTGGAAGGGACCTTGGAGGTCATCTAGTCCAACCCCCTGCTCAGGCAGGAAACCCTATACCATTTCAGGCAAATGGCTGTCCAGTCTCTTCTTAAAAACCTCCAGTGTTGGAGCATTCACCACTTCTGGAGGCAGGTTGTTCCACTGGTTAATTGTTCTAACTGTCAGGAAGTTTCTCCTTAGTTCTAGATTGCTTCTCTCCTTGATTAGTTTCCATCCGTTGCTTCTTGTCCTGCTTTCAGGTGCTTTGGAGAATAGCTTGATTCCCTCTTCTTTGTGGTAGCCCCTGAGATATTGGACCACTGCTATCATGTCACCCCTCACCCTTCTCTTCACTAAACTACACATACCCAATTCCAGCAACTGTTCCCTATATGTTTTAGCCTCCAGCCCCCTAATCATCTTGGTTGCTCTTCTCTGTACCCTTTCTAGAGTCTCGACATCTTTTTTACATCGTGGTGACCAAAACTGGATGCAGTATTCCAGGTGTGGCCTTACCAAAGCATTGTAAAGTGGTATTAGTACTTCACGTGATCTTGATTCTATCCCTCTGTTAATGCAGCCTAGCACTGTGTTGGCTTTTTGGCAGCTGCAGCACACTGTTCCCTAAGGTACTCCGGACCCATGCCATGTAGGGCCTTGAACACCATTACCAGTACCTTGAATCTCACCTGGAAGACAACTGGTAACCAATGCAGCTCACGGAGCAGAGGTGTAACATGGGAGTATCGGGAAACTCCCAACACAACTCTCGTGGCTGCATTCTGTACCAGTTGGAGCCTCCGAGTGGTCCTCAAGGGCAGCCCCATGTAGAGAGCGTTGCTGTAGTCCAGATGAGAGGTCACGAGCGCGTGAGTGACCGTACATAAGGCATCCCAGTCTAGATAGGGCCGCAACTGGGCCGCATTCCATAGGAACCTGGAATGTAAGATCCATGAAGCAAGGCAAGCTGGACGTGGTCAAACAAGAGATGACAAGAGTGAACATCGACATCTTAGGTATCAGCAAACTAAAATGGACAGAAATGGGTGAATATAATTCAGATGACCATTAGGTATACTACTGTGGGCAAGAATCCATCAGAAGAAATGGAGTAGCCTTCATAGTCAATAAAAGAGTAGGAAAATCAATACTTGGATATGACAGAATGACAGAATGATCTCAGTTTGAATCCAAGGCAAACCATTCAATATCACAATAGTCCAAGTCTATCCCACAACCACCAGTGCTGAATAGGATAAAATCGACTGGTTCTATGAAGCCCTACAGCACCTTATAGAACTAACACCAAAAAATGATGTGCTTATCATCATGGTGGATTGGAATGCTAAAGTAGGAAGCCAAAAGATAACCGGAATAACAGGCAAGTTTGGCCTTGGAGTACAAAATGAAGCAGGGCACAGGCTGACAGGATTTTGCCAATAGAATACGATGGTCATAGCAAACACTCTTTTCCAACAACCCAACAGACAGCTCTACATATGGACATCACCAGACGGTCAACAGAAAAATCAGATTGACTATGTGCTCTGCAGCCAAAGATGGAGAAGCTCTATACAGTCAGTAAAAACAAGACCAGGAGCTGACTGTGGCTCAGACCATGAGCACTAGACCACTCAGGTATGAACTAAATCATATCCCTGATGAATATACAGTAGAGGTGACAAATAGATTTAAAGAATTAGATCTGATAGACAGGGTGCTTGAAGAACTATGGATGGAGGTTCGCAACATTGTACAATAGGTAGCAACTAAAACCATCCCAAAGAAAAAGAAATGCAAGAAAGCAAAATGGAGGGAAGCGAAAGGCAAGGGAGAAAGATACACCCAATTGAATGCAGAATTCCAGAGAATAGCTAGAAGAGATAAGAATGCCTTCTTAAATGAACAGTGCAAAGAAATAGAAGAAAATAATAGAATAGGGAGGACCAGAGACCTTTTCAAGAAAATTGGAGAGATGAAGGGAACATTTAATGCAAAAATGGGCATGATAAAGGACCAAAATGGCAGGGACCTAACAGAGGCAGAAGAGATTACGAAGAGGTGGCAAAATTACAGGGAAGAACTATACAAGAACAAGCTTAATGTCCCTGATAATCACAATGAGGTGGTCACTGACCTTGAGCCAGACATCCTAGAATGTGAAGTGAAGTGGGCCTTAGAAAACAACAACAAAGCTAGTGGAGGTGACAGTATTCCAGCTGAGCTATTCAAAATCTTAAAAGACGATGCAGTAAAAGTGCTACACTCAATTTGCCAGCAAATTTGGAAAACTCAACAGTGGCCACAGGATTGGAAAAGATCAGTTTACATTCCAATTCCAAAGAAAGGCAGTGCCAAAGAATGTTCAAACTATCGCACCATTGCACTCATTTCACACGCTAGTAAAGTTATGCTTAAAATCCTGCAAGCTAGACTCTAGCAGCATGTGGATTGAGAACTACCAGAAGTACAGGCAGGATTTCGAAGAGGCAGAGTAACTAGAGATCAAATTGCCAACATATGCTGGATCATGGAGAAAACTAGGGAGTTCCAGAAAAACATCTACTTTTGCTTCATTGACTATGCTAAAGCCTTTGATTGTGTGAGAACTGGACATGGAACCACTGATTGGTTCAAAATTGGTAAAGGATTCTGGCAAGGCTGTATACTGTTGCCCTGCCTATTTAACTTATATGCAGAGCACATAATGAGAAAGGCAGGGCTAGACTAATCAAAAGTTGGAATTAAGATTGCCGGGAGAAATATCAGCAACCTAAGATATGCAGATGATACCACTCTAATGGCAGAAAGTGAAGAGGAACTAAAGAGCCTGTTGTTGTGGGTGAAGAAGGAGAGTGCAAAACTTGGGTTGAAACTTAACATTAAGAAAACCAAGTTCATGGCATCCAGCCCTCTCAATTTCTGGCAAATAGCTGGGGAAGAAATGGAGGTAGTGACAGATTTTATTTTCTTGGGCTCCAAGATCACCGCAGATGGGGACTGTAGCCAAGAAATTAAAAGATGCTTGCTCCTGGGGAGAAAAGCCATGGCAAATCTAGACAGCACACTAAAAAGCAGAGACATCACCCTACCAACAAAAGTGCATATAGTCAAGGCTATGGTCTTCCCAGTTGCAATGTATGGCTGTGAAAGTTGGACAATAAGAAAGGCTGAGCACCAAAGAATTGAGGCCTTTGAACTATGGTGCTGGGGAAGACTGCAAGGTGATCAAACCTTGGAGTGCAAGGTGATCAATCCAGTCAGTCCTAGAGGAGATCAACCCTAACTGCTCTTTAGAAGGCCAGATCCTGAAGTTGAAACTCAAAATACTTTGGCCACCTAATGAGAAGGAAGGACTCACTGGAGAAGAGCTAATGCTGGGAAAGATTGAGGGCAATAGAAGAAGGGGATGACAGAGAATGAGAAGCAGGAGCTGTGAGCCTAAATAGACTCCAGAGGATGGTAGAGGACAGGAAGGCCTGGAGGAACGTTGTCCATAGGGTCACGATGAGTCGGACATGACTTCACAGCTAATAACAACAGATATTCTCCATTAAGTAATGTCTCCTGATGGAAAGCCCGCCTTCTCTGGGAACAGCATGTCCCCAGAGATTCAAAAACTTCTCTCACTTTATTGTTTCCCAATAAATACGTCTGGAAGGTTTTTGGTCTATGGATAGTTCTGGTGTTCCTTTATGTCTTTTCCACTGGGATAGCCATCTTCCTTTTCTGTTTCTGTTGTCTGACGTTCTATTTTCAACTTGCACATTTGCCCAGAACTCAGAAGTTAGGTGGTTTTAGAAATATGGAAAAGAAACAAACAAAATCAAGTGCACATAGAGCTCTCTCAGCAAATATACTAAATATCTGGAACATCATTAAATACTAGCAAAGGGCTCAAGAAAGCAGCCAGTAGTTCTCATGAACCATCTGCCTTTGAGACCAGGTACAGCTTTATCCCCCTAAACAGCATCTCTTCTCTAGCCTGGCATCCTTTTTAATCAGCATCTTTCAAGAAAATCACAATATCTCCTGCTGAGCACCTTCTGCTCAATCTATAAGATTAGCACCTTATTCACTTTAGTACAAGCAAATAAAACCTGCAAAGCTTCCTTTGGTGAAGAACCAGAATAGGATACTTTTAATAATAGGACAGAATGGGGGGGGGGGAGAAGAGTGATCACTTGCTTAACTTGTAGCCTCAAAGTTTAAAAGTCATCTTAGCCTTTGTATTGCATACAGTACAAACAAAGAAAGCTTATACCAGATCACACCATCGACCCATTTAGGTCTCTATTGTCTACAAGCAGAAGCTACTCATTGAGTTTTACAGATATAAACAAGACTGAGGCACTTTCTGTTACATAATTTTGGAGATGATTGAAAACTGAGGTTTACTTATCATTAAGGTTGGCCCTAAATGACTTGACCTTACCGAGGACGGTTCTGTCAGAAGAGATGTCAATCAATCCTCAGTTTTAAAGTCTCTAAAATCACTCTCACCAACACTCATGGGGCAAGCATCTTGTATATAAACAGAGAGCAAACCTCACTCCCTTCTAGTATTGATGATGTTGCCTAGTTAGGTCATGAAACATCTGCAAGAAAATAACCAAGCTCAGAGAGCACGTAGGACTCCACAACTTAAAATTTTTATTTGAAGGGCAGCCTAGTCTGAATCCACTATAAGGGGAAAAATCCAAAAAAAAAAAAAGAACAATGGGGTCCACAACAGAAGTAAAAATAAAACATAGTAAGAATGGACAGCTGAACCCCCCACATTTTTACACAGGCATCAAATGTGGGCTTCAGTCATGTCTGTAGTCTTACAGATACTACAGCCAAGAAAAGAAAGCCAAGAAATGAAAGCCAAGGGGGTCTTCAAATTGTCATTTAATGCTTGGACAACTAAGCAAGCAGCATCGCTGACTACCACACTAAGATGTGCTGTATTTCCATTTGAATGATAGTTGTTTTTTTTTAAAAAAATGTGCATTTAAATAAAGCCCCTGCAACTGTCATCTTTGTAACATTCTTAAGATTACTTGGTTTTTCCTGTACAAGCAATCATTAACAAGCAATCATTTTTTTAAAAATCCATGTTCAAATTTGTGATTGTTTGGAATCTCTTTCACTTTTTTAGTGTCTGCATTGCAATTGACAAATTGGTTCACATACTGACTAATGTGTTTTCAAATAGGACCTCCACTCATTGTGGTTTATTACTATTTGCAAGCCAAGCCATTTAAACTCATTCAAAAATTTGAGAAAAAAATATTCTGTTTTATTATTAGGTTGAACAGAGCAATTGTTTCTTTATATATGATTTCTTTATGCAAAGAGATCCTTCTATTTTTTTTCTTAAAAAAAGTTCAAATGGTGATGCATTTTGAATTAAGAATGATAGTTCACAGAATCATAGCCTGTAAGTAAATAAGCATCCTGAGAAAATTTCATCCTCAGGTTCTGATAACTACCTATTGGAACTTCTGTCTTCTGGGTTTATGATGTGGCAATGGGCTATTAATGGAATTAAAATCTTGTGTAATATGTTCACTTATCTTGCATACTGCAGTCCATTGAAAGGAATTTCAGGGTTTTAAATTAAATTGGAAAAAAAAACCCACTCAAGCTAAGCTGCAGACATAAGAAATAATAGATAATTAAAGCTCAAATCTCTCCCTTGCAGTCTTCCCGGAGATAGACTAATGTGCAGTTTGTTAGGGAAAGAAAGCCATTTAGGGTAAGGAGAAAGCCATCCTTAGGCATTAAATTCTCTCAGGGTGGCCTAAGATTTCTACAACAGCTGGCCCACATGAAATCTTTTTATGTCATTCCTGGGTGGCCATAAATAGAGTCATGCAGAGCAGATAAGGTGGGGAAAACAAGGAGTCTTAGAGAAGTAAATAAATATGGTGTCTATAAGCATTTGACTGATCCATCCATCCATCCACTGTAGTGGTTAAGGCACCAGGCAAGAATTTAAAAGCCAGCTTAATTACGTATTGTCATGTTTCCCCCTTTAACCTCAACTGGGGCTTAGAAGTGAAATCTCTGGTTTCTGGCATTCCTGCTTCTTTAAAATTTTCTCAAACGTGCCCAGCTGTCACTTTCTGAAATTTCTTCATTAATGTGGTGATTGGATGCTGTTATTGATAACTTCTCTTTTCTACCTGCATTAGACAAATGCTAAGTGCTTCCCCCCCCCACCCCGCCTCTATTTCCTATGTCTTTTTTTCCATCGCACCCTGCTAGTATTGTTCTGCAACACTAATTGGATAGAGATATCTGTTGACATACTGTCTGAGAAATAAATAACACTCTGATCACAGATAGCATTTAATTGCTGTTAAAAGCAGTAATGGAATAAATTGGGTCCTTGGCAATGAAGGAGGAGCTTATTCAAACTTTAATCTGCACTACTTTTCTAAAGCACCCAAGCCTAATGAATTACTCTCTACTTGATTAGGAAAACAAGTATACATATATTTTTCCTAATGGAGAAATGCTAGCTCTTGGGGAAGTTAAACACTCAAGGAAATAATCCAATAACTTTTATGTCATGCTTTTCTTTTCCGTACTACTCTGATTTGCATTTGCCTGTTACAAAACCACTTTAAACTGCATTTAAGTTTGGAAGCATTGTGTACAACACATCTCTCTTAAGATCTTTTATTCTTTAGAGAAAATGTCTGATGAGATACATTCCCAAAAACATACATTACCTAAGACAAGGGAACTCTAGCATATAGGAAATAAAAACTAGAAGAAAAATGGATCAGGTAAGTTTAACTATGAAAAAGCTGAAAAATTGAATACCCCTCTCCCCACATTTTCTATTGTTCCAGAATACTGGATGTGGAAACATGGATTTAAATAGCAGGAACACATTTTTTGATTAAATGGTGAAAAACACTTTGTAGTAATAATCTATCAGAATGGTATACAGTATATAGTCCACTTTCCTCAAGCTCTCAGAGACATACAGAAGTTACATTCTATCATGCTACCGGGTAGCTTCTAAAGCTAATGCACTGTTCAAAGATAGTCATCTAAAGTTCAATGGCCCACAAATTCAATTTTAAATTGAAGACTTCTGAACCCTATATAATAGGATCTCACTATATGAGTCCAATGATCCCCAATAGGATGGAACTAGTCATGTACTGCCTTCTGGTGGTCAATGTTCCTAGTAATAAGAGGAGTTCAAGAACAGAAACATTTATTCATGGAAAGGTCTGTTCCTCTTCAATGAATGTGTTTGATTAGAAAGTGAACATCTGTCTAATAGAAACACTTTAATTTGAATTCCTACACTAGCTTGTGGGGTCCAAAGCCTAATTTATTTTCCCAACACAGGATACTTCAAGAACAAAACAAAATATTCTTAAAGTGTCTGTGTGTAGGGGTGGGTGGGTGGAGGGAAGGCTGAAAATCTTGATTCTATCATCTGTAGTTATATCTATATCATGCCAATTGAAGGTTCTTAGCTTTCAGGGGTGTTGGGGGTGAGAGGGACAAAAAAAAGAAGTTAAGATGGCAGATAAGACTGTGATGAAAGTCTTATCCCCCTCCCACTTTTCAAATGTGCCACATGCATTGTTCTCAAATTAAAAAGGGGATGGGGTTTCAACTGCATAGTTCACTCATTATCTTGGCTTTTCTTCAGCCTCACAACCAGTGCAAGTTTCACATAACTGCACATACAAGCCCAGTCAATCAAATTTGCAGGAGTTTTTTTTTAGAGTCTGTGATGATTTAGATTTGCCTATACATACTGATTACCCAGGATGCAAGCCTAAGGCTCAGAAAACTGCCCAAAGCTTCCCTTGGATTTCAGTCAAAAAATAAAGTGGTTCAATCAGAACTTTTAGACACTAAAGTGACTGATAAAATATTATAGTATATCAAAATAAATGCCTTAAAAATCATTGAACAAAGGCCCCCCAAAAAACCCCAGCACCTTATCCCATCTTCTGGAGTTATTAATTAGGTCATATGTAATAAAGGCAAGTTATATTCTATATAATTAATTAATTTAGTTGAATAGAATGATGTCAGAGTTGCCCATGTGAGATTTGCAATAATGTAAATGGATTAATTAAATATAATAACCATTTTTGGTTTGTTTATATGTCCCAACATCTTTTAATAAGTCATATTAATGACAAAGAAGAGACATGTTTGACATAACAAAAGCACCTGGAAATTTTGTATATTGAAGGATGATTGTAGTTGGTGATTTTCTTACTTTCCATACCAACAACCTTTTATGGAAAAAAAAGTATTGGATTTTTATTAATTAACACTGTTTTTTTTAAAATCTGTAAAACTTTTGAAGTATGAATTTCAAATGCATTACAACTTTTGTTGTATTCCCAAGTAACCTGATGACATGGAACATTGTAGCTTCCATTTTACAGATCATAAACTATAAATGAAGCTTCTGAGAGTTCATGCATGGTAAAAATATTAGGAATCTGGCTTTCAGCCTTTGTGTAATCACCTCCAGCAGCATTTTCTGCTCAGTGCACCAACTTTAGGGCATTCATGCTGGAGAATACTAGGTCTAATTTCTTGTATTAGTTATAGCACTGTCCTGGCTATATTACAGTCCTTCTTTCCACAGTAGAGGATGAGCTGGCATAGAATCTCTTCATCAGAAAGAAATATATTTTATTTATGAATATACACATATTCATCACACTGCAACAAGCAACAGCATACAAGTTGAAAGATCCTTGTGATTAGTACTGGAGCTGCAATACTTGATGACCTACACCATGCCTGGCAGATAGCCAAGGCTGTGCATCAGTACCTCTAGAGAAAGTATCTGACAGCTGTTGTGACAACTGAACACCTTTTGCACAGTTACAATCCGCAACTGCAGATTTTAACCCTACTTTCTGGAAGAGCAAAGAACAAATCTGCCCAGGCTTCTACATGACAACTTTTGATATTCAAGGGTAACTGTTACATTTATCCCAAAAGAAAGATGACCTTTTATACAATGCTCAGTAAATATGGTGAGAGAAAGGAAGGAAAAAATATCACCTGGCATCATTACCATATTCTCAGCAAAACTCTCCTATTTAAAGATAAGTTGTTTGGGGACAATTTAGTCTTTCTTAGTGATAAATACATCTCTTGGAAAAGGTTCTTTTTAAATCTTATCTTCTCTAGGCTAACTTATTCAGTCTTAGTAAAGTATTACCCCTGGTGTGCAGCTTGTCAGATTTATTCTCATCTCAACTTGTCAGGTTTATTCTCATCCTGCAGGATAGATTTGTACTAGGTTACTACTTGTACAAATACAAAAAATAGGTTTTCTTTATAAATTAGAGCTTCCTCCTACCCATTTAATGTGTATGTAAGTAATGAACCTGAGCAGGCATATGTGTGTGTGTGTATACTGTATACTGTGTATACTGTATATACTCTATATTTATGTTTGTGTATATATATATATATATATATATATATATATATATATATATATATATATATATATATATATATATATATATATATATATGTGGACCTTTGGTCATTCGGGTTTTTCCCCGCGTAGAACTAAAGGTGTAGGCGCAACGTTTCGACGGAATCCCATCCATCATCATCAGGCTGGTGGCTTCTGCTTCCTTCTTCTGGGAGAAGCATGTGGTAGTGGCTGTTTGTTCCTCTTTTTTAAACTGCCAGAGGGGGTGTGTTCTGTGGGTGGAGGTGTGCTCTGATTGGGTGGGGGATTAAGTGTGTTCTGATTGGGTGGGAGTGTGTTTTGAATGGTGGGTGTGTTCTGATTGGGTGGGGGTGTGTTTTGAGTGGATGGGCTGTTCTCAGCTGCCAGCCTTAGACCTGAGCTAGTGAGTTGTGCTGCTTTTGTTCGGCTTCATGTTTGTGGTGGTGCCATTTTTTATAGTGGGTGTCAGTTTGCTTATTGTGTGGTTTGGAGGGGTTTAAAGTGGCTGATGTTGCAGCTGTAGTTAGGTTTCTGTTTTGTGGTTGTGCATCGTTATCATTGTGGGTTCGGATTTGCTTTTTGAATGGTTGTGTGGTGGTGATGTCATGTGATGTTATGAGTTTGGGTCTGGTATCATTCTTGGTGGTTGGGACTCGTCTGTCAATCAAGGCGGGTTTCCAAATGGCTGGTAGGCGAGAGGTATCATCTCGTTTGTTCATGCTGTGGGGGCGTTTTTCTATCTCAATGGCTTCTCTGATTATTCTGTTGTTAAAATGTTCGAGGAACAAACAGCCACTACCACATGCTTCTCCCAGAAGAAGGAAGCAGAAGTCACCAGCCTGATGATGACGGATGGGATTCTGTCGAAACGTTGCGCCAACACCTTAAGAGATAGACTCATTACATGCAAATCAAGATAGTTCAAGCCAATTGTGATGATTATGGCTTACAGCTCATGAAAACCCCAAATCCACAATCTCAGTAAATTACAATATTGTGAAAAGGTGCAATATTCTAGGCTCAAAGTGTCCCACTCTAATCAGCCAATAAAGCCATAGCACCTGCAAAGGGTTCCTGAGCCTTTAAATTGTCTCTCAGTCTGGTTCAGTAGGAATCACAATCATGGGGAAGACTGCTGACCTGACAGTTGTGCAGAAAACCATCACTAACACCCTCCATAAGGAGGGAAAGCCTCAAAAGGTAATTGCAAAAGAAGTTGGCTGTTCCCCAAGTGCTGTATCAAAGCACATTAATAGAAAGTTATGTGGAAGGGAAAAGTGTGAAAGAAAAAGGTGCACAAGCAGCAGGGATGACCATAGCCTGGAGAGGATTGTCAGGAAAAGGTCATTCAAAAGTGTTGGGGACTTTCACAAGGAGTGGACTGAGGCTGGAGTCAGTGCATCAAGAGCCACCACACACAGATGGATCCTGGACATGGGCTTCAAATGTCATATTCCTCTTGTCAAGCCTCTCCTGAACAACAAACAACGTCAGAAGCATCTTACCTGGGCTAAAGAAAAACAGACCTGGTCTGTTGCTCAGTGTCCAAAGTCCTCTTTTCTGATGAGAGCAACTTTTGCATCTCATTTGGAAACCAAGGACCCAGAGTCTGGAGGAAGAATGGAGAGGCACACACTGCAAGATGCTTGAAGTCCAGTGTGATGTTTCCACAGTCTGTGTTGATTTGGGGAGCCATGTCATCTACTGGTGTTGGTCTACTGTGCTTCATTAAGTCCAGGGTCAATGCAGCCGTCTACCAGGAGATTTTGGAGCACTTCATGCTTCCTTCTGCAGACAATCTTTATGGGGATGCTGACTTCATTTTCCAGCAGGACTTGGCACCTGCCCACACTGCCAAAAGCACCAAAACCTGGTTCAATGACCGTGGGATTACTGTGCTTGATTGGCCAGCAAACTCGCCTGACCTGAACCCCATAGAGAATCTATGGGGCATTGCCAAGAGAAAGATGAGAGACATGAGACCGAACAATGCAGAAGAGCTGAAGGCCGCTATTGAAGCATCCTGGTCTTCCATAACACCTCAGCAGTGCCACAGGCTGATAGCTTCCATGCCACGCCGCATTGAGGCAGTAATTGCTGCAAAAGGGGCCCAAACCAAGTACTGAGTACATACGCATGCTTATACTTTTCAGAGGTCCGATATTGTTCTATGTACACTCCTTGTTTTATTGATTGCATGTAATATTCTAATTTTCTGAGATTGTGGATTTGGTGTTTTCATGAGCTGTACGCCATAATCATCACAATTATGACAAATCACGGCTTGAACTATCTTGCTTTGCATGTAATGAGTCTATCTCATATATTAGTTTCCCCTTTTAAGTTGCATTACTGAAATAAATGAACTTTTGCACGATATTCTAATTTTTCGAGTTTCACCTGTATGTATATCTATAGCTATCTATCTATCTATACACACATGCATACATATTGCGTGTATATATACATACACACACACATACAGAAACATGTTTGTATTTATGTATTTATGTAGTGGGAGCTACACGTACATTTCCTGGTCAAGTTGTAGTGAAGAGATTTTGTACCCATTTCATTATTACATTTCATTTCTATTTTTAATCAGGTGGATGTAGGCAAAATTACAGCATAGACAAAAGCCTTAACTTACAATGAGAATATAGTTTGCCATTGATCCTGTTGTTGCTTGCCTAACTACCTTAAAACCTGAATTAGAACTCAAGTGGAAAAACCCAATTGTTCCCTGGTGACTAAGAAAGCACAGCTAAATACAATTTCTCTGCCTTTCCGAGAGTCATTCATCTATCTTAGAAGGATGCAATTAGTTCCAGTTGCTGACCTTCTGGCTGAAGATTTGATGCTGAGAAGAGAAGAATTCAAACACCCAATCCTTCAAAAACTGAACTGAGTCCATGCAGCCCATTTTAAAGGGCAACAATATTATGTCATGGCTGAACTCCAGAACACACAAATTGCTTATCATCCTGCTAGCATCCCAGATACTGATTTAATCATCAGAGGTGTATCTGTCAGCTCCTCTAGGCAGACCAAAAAATAAACTCCACAGAAAGGCTGAAACTATTGAGATGGCCTATAATAAGAAAATCTTGCAAGTCTCGGAGTGGGGTACGTTCTTCACCCTCCAAGGAATCGGGGTGGTGTCTGCCTGACCTGCTTCAGAATATTATTTCATTTCTCTGAACTCTTGTTTTCCCTTTTCCCTTTTCCCTAGATTAGATTAGATTAGATTTATTAAATTTATATGCCGCCCTTCTCCCCAAGGACTCAGGGCGGCTCACGACAATAAAAAAATTCAAAAAAACCTAAAGTACAAACTTTAAAAAAGAATTAAACAATGGAAGTAATAAATACATGACAATTTAACCCAATAAAAGCCAAATTTAAAACCATAGTCAGTCCAGGCCCGCTTGTTGGAACATCCATGTCTTTAGGTCACGGTGGAAGGACCAAAGGTCAGGGGCCGTCCGCAGTTCTGGAGGCAGTTCATTCCAGAGGGTCGACGCGCCCACAGAGAAGGCTCTCCCCCTGGAGGTTACCAGCTGGCATTGCCTAGCTGATGGAACCCTGAGGAGGCTGACTCTGTGGGAGCGAACCGGGTGATGGGAGGTTGACAATGGCAGCAGGTGGTCTTGCAAGTACTCCAGGCCTAAGCCATGTAGAGCTTTAAAGGTAATTTCCAGCACATTGAATCGCACCCAGAGGGCAACTGGAAGCCAATGCAGCTTGCGCAGGAGTGGTGTAACATGCGAGTATCGAGATCCTCCCATAAGCACCCGCACAGCCGCATTTTGTACCAGCTGAAGCCTCCGGGTGCACTTCAAGGGCAGCCCCATGTAAAGAGCATTACAGTAATCCAGGCAAGAAGTGACAAGGGCGTGGGTGACCATGCATAGGGCATCTCAGTCCAGAAAGGGGCACAACTGGTGCACCAGGCGAACCTGTGCAAAGGCCCCCCTGGTCACAGCAGTTAGATGATCTTCCAAGTTAAGCTGTGAATCCAGGAGGACACCCAAGTTGTGAGCCCTTTTTGAGGAGGGCAGTACCTCCCCCCATCAAAAGAGATGGAACATGTTGGACAATGCAAGATGCCGGTATCCACAGCCACTCGGTCTTGGAGGGGTTCAGCCTGAGTCTGTTCCTTCCCATCCAGACCCGCACCACCTCCAGGCACCAGGAAATCACGTCAAGGGCATCACTGGATTGGCTCGGGGTGGAGATGAACAACTGGGCATATTGGTGATACCTCACCCCAAAGCCATGGATGATCTCACCCAGTGGCTTCATATAGATGTTAAACAGGAGGGGGGAGAGAACTGACCCCTGAGGTACCCCGCAAGAAAGGGGCCTCAGGGTAGATCTCTGCCCCCCTGCCAATATGAACTGCGAACAGCCTGAGAGGTAGGCGGAGAACCACCATAAAACAATGCCTCCCACTCCCAGCCCCTCGAGCTGTCGCAGCAGGATACCATGGCCGATGGTATCAAAAGCTGCTGAGAGGTCAAGTAGGACCAGGACAGAGGAACAACCCCTGTCCTGGGCCTGTCAGAGAGCATCTACCAGTGCGACCAATGCCGTTTCCATGCTGTAACCGGGCCTGAAACTGGACTGGTACGGGTCCAGATAGTCTGCTTCATCCAGGAATTGCGGGAGCTGATGCGCCACAACATTCTCAACAACCTTCACTACAAAGCAAAGGTTGGAGACAGGACGATAATTATTCAATGAGGCCGGGTCCAGGGCAGGCTTTTAAGGCAGAGGGGAAGACACCCTCTATCAATGAAGCATTGACAACTGCCTGGAGCCAGCCCCCTGTCATCTCCCCGGTGGCCGAAACTAGCCAGGAGGGACATGGGTCCAATAAACAAGTTGTAGCACTCAGTTTACGCATAATCCTGTCCACATCACCCAAAGAAACAGGGTCAAACTCACCCCAAATGGTATAACCGGATTCCACCCAGTTGGAGTCCAAGCCAGTCCGGATCTGAGCAATTTTGTCCTAAAGATACTGTACAAATTCCTCAGCCCTACCCTGCAAGGGGTCATCCCTCAGTCGCTGGTTAAGCAGTGAGTGGGTCACTCTAAACAGGGTGGCTGGGTGATTATCTGTGGATGCAATGAGAGTGGAAAAGTAAACATGCTTTGCCGCTTCCATCGCCACTAGGTAAGAATTAAGATAAGTTCTTAGCTGTGTTCGGTCAGATTCGGATCTGCTGGACCTCCAACAGCTCTCTAGGCATCTTTTCTGGTGCTTCATCTCTCGGAGTCCCTCGGTAAACCAAGGGGCCACCTGGGATCTGTGCCGGGTCAGAGGCTGCAAAGGCACAACTCGATCCAAGGTCCCAGCAGCTGCCCTCTCCCAGGCTGCTACTATGGCCTCGGCAGAGTCGTAGGCAAGGGAAGCAGGAAATGTCCCAAGCTCCATCTGGAACCTCTCAGGGTCCATCAGGTGCCTGGGGCAGAACCACCTGGTCGGTTCCGCCTCCCAGTGGTGGGGGGTGGCATACTGAAAGTCTAGCCAGAGGAGAAAATGATCAGACCATGACAGGGGTTGGATGGTTAAATCCCCCCTACCCAGATCATTAATCCACTGCCCAGAGATAAAAACCAGGTCGAGTGTGTGCCCTCCATTATGGGTCGGGTCTTGAATTATTTGAGTCAGGTCCATGGCTATCATGGAAGCCATGAACTCCCGGGCCAACTCAGACGCCTCACTCACGGAGGGCAGATTGAAATCCCCCAGAACTATAAGCCTGGGGAACTCAATCACCAACCCGAGCAAGATGTCGAGGAGCTTGGGCAGGGCCGATGACATGCATCTGGGAGACAGGTACGTAATCAATAGGGCCAACTGAACTCCAGGACCCCACTTCAAAAGGAGAGACTCACACCCGCCTATCTGAGGGACAGTGGCCACTCGCAGACAAAGACTCTCCCTAATAATAACCGCCACCCCCCACCCCTGCCCTGGGCCCGTGGCTGGTGAAGTACCCGGAGGCCCGGTGGGCATAGTTCCGAGAGGGGGACACCCCCCTCTTGGCCCAAACAGGTCTCCATGATGCAAGCCAGGTCCACGTTCTCCTCCTCAATAAGATCATGTATGAGGGGAGCCTTGTTTACCATGGACCTGGCATTGAAATAAACCAACCTGAGCCCAAGGTCCTACAATCCTATGCCTAGGGAATGATTCTTATATATTTTCTTCAATGCCATCTTCCTTACTCTCTGTACCACACTATTTGGTCAAAGTAGTCCAATTTGATCAGAAGAGCCATGTATAAATAAAGTTTATTTTTTTCTTATTTTTAGATCATCCTTATGTCTCTGCAGTAAATATGAGAATGGAGGAAATTAAAATAATAAAAAAATATCCTTAAAAATAGAGAAGCTTCTTTGTGTGTAATCCCAAGAAAACTCCTGGAAGTGACAGTAACTCATTTATTTATTTATTTATAAAATATTCATAAAATTTATTTACAAAATGTATTGAAAGTTACAAAAACATAATTAGGGCAATGTTTTAACCACTGCATCACATTAGCTTTCATCCCCCTGCCAAAGATTGTGTACCTTCTGTCTCTACGCATTTATCTTTTTAGAAAGATAAAAAGGCAGAAGACATATTGTAATAATGAATTATTCTTTAAATATATTGGAACTATATTCATTATCTAAGGATTCTGTAGTCCCATTAATAGAACTGTTTACACAAGGGATGCTTTGTTAATGATTTATTTCAAACATGCTCAAGTCAGAAAGAGAAGGAGAAAAAGAACAGAAGAGTCTTCTGTTCAGTTTTAACAAACTGTTCTACATCTGTTTTAATGAAATGCTATGGGGCATAGCTTCCACTCTCCCCCCATCCCCACTGCCTTGTTCATTAATCCTTTAATAAGACCATGGTTGGATGGCTGCAGTAGGAGATGACTTTGTTTTACAGAATACTACATTGCCATAAGTGCTTTGACTATGATGTTTTATTTATTATCCTTGGAGACCATCACATCAGTCTTTATAGTAAGAGATGCTAGGCATTTATTTGTTTCTTATTTCTCAGACTTATATGCCACATATCCTTCAGTCCAATCATAATTAATACAAACAATTAATATTATAACATTATAATGTTGTAACTAACACCACAACCTCTCTCCAAATATAAAGATACAAACATGTGCGCATGTGCGCGTGTACGCACGAACATACACACACCTAAATCAGTCCTAAAATGTACTGCTAAGGAAAACTCAGCCAAAAAATTATGACCATTTTTCTCCTGGGAGGCACCTAACCCTTATCCCACTCCATCCCCCTTCTCCTAAGGCTTTCTGGTAAAGCTAGGTCTTAATAGCCTTTCAAAACATCATCTGGTTTGATACCAATTTGATTACATGTAAGTGAGGTAGCAACAGAATAAGTGAGTGATAACGTTCTTTCATGGTAGCAACTTAAAGGAAGCTCTCCCTTCCGGTTCTTATAAGCATAAATCACTTGGAACAGCAGTCATGAACCAGGGTTAGTCATTTAGGTTTTAAAGATGACATCTGACCAGGGCCAACCAGGAATTGATGCAGCTCCATTGCTCTTCTCATAAAACAAGATGTACCTAGTGGTTCCCCTTCATGGATTACTGCCTTGTCGTGGTGAAGGGGCTTGCGTAATTCAATGAAACTATGAGCTATGCCATGCAGGGCCACCCAAGACGGACAGGTCATAGCAGAGAGTTCTGACAAAATGTGATCCACTGGGGAAGGAAATGGCAACCCACTCCAGTATCTTTGCCATGAAAACCCTATGGACAGTACCAAAAGGCAAAATGAAATGACGCTGGAAGATGAGCCCCTCAGGTCGGAAGGCATCCAATATGCTAATGGGGAAGAGCAGAGGGCTAGTACTAGTAGCGACAGAAAGAATGAAGCGACTGGGCCAAAGCCGAAAGGACGCTCAGCTGTGGATGTGTCTGGTGGTGAAAGGAAAGTCCGATGCTGTAAAGATTTTTTCTCCATAGAAACCTGGAATGTAAGATCCATGAATCAAGGCAAGCTGGACGTGGTCAAACAAGAGATGACAAGACTGAACATCAACATCTTAGGTATCAGTGAACTAAAATGGACAGGAATGGGCGAATTTAATTCAGATGACCATCAGGTATACTACTGCGGGCAAGAATCCCTCAAAAGAAATGGAGTAGCCTTCATAGTCAATAAAAGAATAGGAAAAGCAATACTGGGATACAATCCTCAAAATGACAGAATGATCTCAGTTCGAATCCAAGGCAAACCATTCAATATCACAATAGTTCATGTCTATGCCCCAACCACCAGTGCTGAAGAGGATGAAATTGACCAGTTCTATGAAGCCCTACAGCAGCTTATAGAACTAACACCAAAAAATGATGTCCTTATCATTATGGGGGATTGGAATGCTAAAGTAGGAAGCCAAAAGATAACCGGAATAACAGGCAAGTTTGACCTTGGAGTACAAATGAAGCAGGGCACAGGCTGACAGGATTTTGCCAAGAGAATACGATGGTCATAGCAAACACTCTTTTTCAAAAACTCAAGAGACGGCTTTACACATGGACATCACCAGATGGTCAACACAAAAATCAGACTGACTATGTGCTCTGCAGCCAAAAATGGAGAAGCTGTATACAGTCAGTAAAAACAAGAACATGAGTTGACTGTGGCTCAGACCATGAGCTTCTCATTGCAAAGTTTAGACTTAAACTGAAGAAAGTAGGGAAAAGTATTAGGCCACTCAGGTATGAATTAAATCATATCCCTGTTGAATATACAGTAGAGGTGACAAATAGATTTAAGGAATTAGATCTGATAGACAGAGTTCCTGAAGAACTATGGACAGAGGTTCGCAACATTGTAGAACAGGTAGCAACCAAAACCATCCCAAAGAAAAAGAAATGCAAGAAAGCAAAATGGCTGTCTGAGGAAGCTTTGCAAATAGCTGAGGAAAGGAGGGAAGTGAAAGGCAAGGAAGAAAAAGAAAGATACACCCAATTAAATGCAGAATTCCAGAGAATAGCTAGAAGAGATAAGAATGCTTTCTTAAATGAACAGTGCAAAGAAATAGAAGAAAACAATAGAATAGGGAGGACCAGAGACCTTTTCAAGAAAATTGGAGAGATGAAGGGAACGTTTCATGCAAAAATGAGGTGGCAAAATTACACAGAAGAACTATACACGAATGAGCTGAACGTCCCTGATAATCACAATGAGGTGGTCACTGACCTCGAGCCAGACATCCTAGAATGTGAAGTGAAGTGGGCCTTAGAAAACAACAACAAAGCTAGTGGAGGTGACAGTATTCCAGCTGAGCTATTCAAAATCTTAAAAGACGATGCAGTAAAAGTGCTACACTCAATTTGTCAGCAAATTTGGAAAACTCAACAGTGGCCACAGGATTGGAAAAGATCAGTTTACATTCCAATTCCAAAGAAAGGCAGTGCCAAAGAATGTTCAAACTATCAAACCATTGCACTCATTTCTCATGCTAGTAAATTTATGCTTAATCCAGAAGCTAGACTCTAGCAGTATGTGGATCGAGAACTACCAGAAGTACAGGCAGGATTTCGAAGAGGCAGAGGAACTAGAGATCAAATTGCCAACATATGCTGGATCATGGAGAAAGCCAGAGAGTTCCAGAAAAACATCTACTTCTGCTTCATTGACTATGCTAAAGCCTTTGATTGTGTGGATCATAACAAACTGTGGCAAGTTCTTAAAGAGATGGGCATACCAGACCATCTTATTTGTCTCTTGAGAAACCCATATGTGGGCCAAGAAGCAACAGTGAGAACTGGACATGGAACCACTGATTGGTTCAAAATTGGGAAAGGAGTCCGGCAAGGCTGTATACTGTCGCTCTGCCTATTTAACTTATATGCAGAGCACATCATGAGAAAGGCAGGGCTTGATGAATCAAAAGTTGGAATTAAGATTGCCGGAAGAAATATCAACAACCTAAGATATGCAGATGATACCACTCTAATGGCAGAAAGTGAAGAGGAACTAAAGAGCCTCTTGTTGCGGGTGAAGAAGGAGAGTGCAAAACTTGGGTTGAAACTTAACATTAAGAAAACCAAGATCATGGCATCCGGCCCTCTCAATTCCTGGCAAATAGATGGGGAAGAAATGGAGGTAGTGACAGATTTTATTTTCCTGGGCTCCAAGATCACTGCAGATGGGGACTGTAGCCAAGAAATTAAAAGACGCTTGCACCTTGGGAGAAAAGCCATGGCAAATCTAGACAGCACACTAATATCACCCTGTCAACAAAAGTGCATATAGTCAAGGCTATGGTCTTCCCAGTTGCAATGTATGGCAGTGAAAGTTGGAGCATAAAGAAGGCCAAAGAATTGAGGCCTTTGAACTGTGGTGCTGGAGAAGACTCCTGCGAGTCCCTTGGACTGCAAGGCAATCAAACCGGTCAGTCCTAGAGGAGATCAACCCTGACTGCTCTTTAGAAGGCCAGATCCTGAAGCTAAAACTCAAATACTTTGGCCACCTAATGAGAAGGAAGGACTCACTGGAGAAGAGCCTAATGCTGGGAAAGATTGAGGGCAAGAGAAGAAGGGGAGAACAGAGAATGAGGTGGCTGGATGGAGTCACTGAAACAGTAGGTGTGAGCTTAAATGGACTCCAGAAGATGGTAGAGGACAGAAAGGCCTGGAGGAACGTTGTCCATAGGGTCGCAATGAGTTGGACACATTTCGCAACTAACAAGATAGAACACATCTTTGAAGCATACATACAGGAAATATTGTGTGTTAAACATTTTAATCTTCATTTGCATCATGACTTCCCAACCCAATTCTTTTAAATTACCCTGAAATGATTTAATTGCATTCTACAAATAAATAAATAAACTGATAAAGTAATTGTGGGATGGTTCATATTTCTTGACAATTTGAGCAGAGTTTATTAATGACAGTAATGGCATAGCAACAAATCAGCAGCTTCAGGAGAAGTTATGCAGGCTAGCAGCTGACCTGGACATGAAATATCTTCATTAGATGTGAGCAAACATCGATCCCAGCACCATAACAGCCACTGAAACCTGCAACCTCTAATTTAATTTTCCTAAGGTTAAAATACTTTACAAAAGCATTAATTTGGATGACCCAAGGATGCACCTTTTCCCTTTGTATTTCCTTACTGAATTATCTCCCCCTTAAACCATATCTGCTTTCTTAGCTTCTGGCTTTTACATTTCCCCCCTCTATTTTTAATGGAATTTATTAGATGTTTTCAGATTATGATTTTATCTGATACTTTATTTATAATACATTACCTATTACCTATTTCTTCTTCTGTACTGCTGGTAGAATCTTAAACTTCTTATGGGACTTTCCTTAAACATCCCCAATAATAATATTCAATATACAAAAAGCAGTTCCTATCAGACATATAGTTTTTAGTGTAGTACGTATGTGGATAGGCTTCTTTGGACCATAACTACATTATTTTTAGAGTTTTAATAACCTTTTAAAGCTTATCTCAGGTCCAAGGGCAAACTTAAGAAAATATTATACATTTAAGAAGTAAAATAAATTTCTTAAATAAGTGAAGGATCTGTACAAAAGCTGTCATAGGCAGGTCAGATTCCATTAGTACCTTCATAAAGTTAAACACTTTTTCTTCATGATGCATAATTGTATATGATGACTGAACCAGTGATTAAAAGTATAAATGATATTAAACTAAATCAGACACACTATTAACTTAATTGGAAATTAAATGAATTAATTTCTCCCTTTCGCATTATTTATGTTTCTTATGCTAACAGCAACTCAGAAGCCTTTTATAACATTCCCTAAAGTTCCAAGTTCACCTGATTTTATAAATTTTGAAAATTAAGCTTTCAATATTCACCAAGCCTAGTCAAGATTTTTTTTCTCTAAGGGTAAATATGACATTTATGCTTGACAAAATATATACTATACATAATTTTCTCAAAAATAGTTAGGTCACACATTTCTAAAATCTAATCCTTTTTATCTGGAGTTATAGTATTTTTCCTTCTCCAATATTCTGTTACAATAGTTTTATAGCAATAAAGATCTTTCCATCGAAATCCAAATAGTTCTTGTTTCCTAAGTTTATCTGGCTCAAAGGGCTTGAGATGATAGATAGATAGATAGATAGATAGATAGATAGATAGATAGATAGATAGATAGATAGATAGATAGATAGATAGATAGGCAGGCAGGCAGGCAGGCAGGCAGGCAGGCAGACAGACAGACAGACAGACAGACAGACAGACAGACAGACAGACAGACTATTTATCATTAGGATTCCATTTCTAAATAAAGAATTAAACATATGGTACCATATTGTCTACTCTTATCTGTTGTTCTGTGCAAAATTAATACAAAGGTTGAAAGTTCATAAATTTATTTAAATCATCTTTTAGGGTCTGGGACACAAGCATACATCATTTTACTCCAGCTCAAGCACTATACTTTTTTACAGATGTAAGTGTTCTAGATCACGGGTGTCAAACTCACCGCGTCATGTGATGGGTCACGAAGTATCATAACTTTTTTTTGCATTGCCAGAGCTGCGGTGGGCGCAGCCTCCGTATTATGGAACCAGCCTGCGGGTCGGCAGTTTCACACCCCTGTTCTAGATTTTTGGAAGTGTTGCCTCGAAGTGAGATGGGCAGCAAGCAAATCAAATCAAAATAAATAAATAATTAAGATAGTTGTAGAGAGTAAGGAAAATCATATTGGCAGAAATAAGCTAGATCCATTACCAAAGCAACAAGGAGGAAAATAAGGTTTAAGTTCAAAATAAGAAGATGGTATGGTCAAAAGTCTCAGGCAGATACCTTCATAATCCACATGTGTATAAGAGGATGAGAGAAAAGAACAGACTGGCAAAATTGATGTCAGTCCCAGAGTGTAAATTGAACCAAGAAATCAACTCCACGGAAAGGCTAAAACTACTCCTGTTGATATTGGCTAGAGTAACAGAATCTTGCAAATACAATAGTATAATGTCAATATTGCCTTATTCCAATGCATGAATGAAGTTAACAGGTAAGCCCAAATGCATTGTAATACAAAATCAGGAAAATTATAAAATTAGAAAGTTAAAACCAGCATCATCATCAGAAAATCTTTAGCAAGGAGATCCTTGACTGTGTTCCATAAAGGTGGAACCATTGACATAAATATGTTAAAAAGATTTCATAGGCATTGTTCCCAATATGTATCCTTATCACTCTTGATATAAACTTTTTTTTTCACAAGACCAATTCTTTCTACAAAAAGTTTGATTTTCTTCCATAGCTACTTTCTTTTTCTCTATTTGTGAGCCTGAAGGCAATAAGTTCTGTTAAACTTTCAAGTGGAATACAGATATAAATCTTCCAAACACATAATCTTTCTAATTGTTCCTTCCCTATAATTATTAATTCCTGATTGCTAACATAGATTAGAATGATCTGGTCATCTAATCATTGAAAGGTCTAAGAATTGGAAGAATGTATAGATAAATAGCTTAGATTTCTAGAGACAGTTTTAAGAAAGCTAAACCTCAGAAATATCTGAGGGTATTCAGACAGAAGAGTTTGGGGATTTGTGTGAAGCAAGAGGAAAGAATTTCAGCTGAGGCTGTTGACAGAGTGTCTGTAAAATATCCCAAGAAAACCATTGAAATAGCACTCTGTGCCTTCCAAAGTGGCAGGTTTCTTAGGAGAGGTACTTGTTTGTATCAGGCCATTGGCCTAGGGTGAAATGCATCAGACCAAAGATCTATTTCATTCAGCCTCTTGTTCTTCATGATCAGATAGATACCTTCAAAAAGTCCATAAATAGGGTATGAAGTTCATAAGCTGGCAACAGTCATGAATGTCAAGATTTTGCCACTAAACAAGACATAGCTAAATGCAGGTTTGTACTGTCTGCAATTCTAAATTTATTTTGGCATCATCTTGTCATTCAGTCTTTAAAAAAAATCCATTGATTTTTTATCAAAGAATTTAGAGTTTTTACAGTCAGGCAATTATAAAATAAAGTGAGCCTCTTTCTATACAGCTTAATCAAATTATAAAAATAATTAGTGTTGTGTTTTTATCTACTTAAAAATGCCATTAAAATGCTACATTAGTTGAACAGTTATGAATTTGGATAATAAGTGTACAGCAAAAAAGAAAGAAAAAGAAAAAAGACATTTAAAATGCACAACTGGGTTTAATAATTGCTTTTTTATTCAAGATGAGCTTTAGTATCATGGGACCTGTATAAATGGCAGCATAGCTACCACAGTCAGGCTAATTACTATAACAACGGCCCCTTATTTAAAATTAAATTTAAAAATGGGAAATGGAATTTAGCCTCACAGCACTGTTTTCTTTATACAGCATTTAGTGACCTCAGGCAATTTCTTAGGGAATGGTTATATTTAAATATTCTATATTCCAAAAAATCAGAAGTGAACATATTAAGAGCATTCACCTGCTGTTGACAAGAAGGGTTTATACCAAATTTATAGCAGTTTTATCATATAAGTTACAGTGCTTTGCATGTTCTCCTTAGGTTTATACACAGCATGATTGTTTCTGAACTGTTTGCTAAGCCAATTTGATCTAGTGATTCAGGTAACTGGGTGACCTTCAGCCATTCACTCTCTCTCAGCCCAAACTACCTCAGAGGGCTGCTGTTATGGCAAAGATAGGAGAAGGAAGGAGTATTTTGTTTGCCACCTTCAGTTATTTATAAAAATAATAAAGGTGGTAAACAGACAGACAGACAGACACACACACACATCACAAATGCTTCTTATAATTTTGTTGAGCAGATGTTAAAGAATGGGCTAGAGAAATGGTTTGGTTTTTTGGAAAAAAAGAAGAAATAAAATAGTTTTCATTATTACATAAGACTAGTATTTGCATTTTAGGTCACGGTGGATCAGCATATGATTTTTATAGACCGAAAGCAAAATTTGTAAACCAATATCAAATTACTCTCTGATAATGCTAATATCAAAATATGGAAATTATGTAGCAGGAGAGCTGGAAATAATATCTTTTCTAAAATGTATTTTATAAGTGCTGAACATAGTTTCTGAGTAATGTATAGTTCTTGTAATTTATACTTTCCTCAGTGTTAGTATTAAATCTACAATATCCAGTAGGGAACCTTAATGCTACAGCTGTCAAAAGGCAACAGTTGCTACATAATAAAATAGAAAAGTTTTATTATCTTATTTTGAAGGATTAATAAAATTTCGAAATGATACATTTTTCTGTCACAAAAAATCACCATGATTAGTAGCATGCCATTTAGTCATTATAGGATTATTTTGACTCTGTTTTCATTTCCTGCGGTGCAACATTTTCTGTGATTCATTGATTTTGCTGTAATCTAAACCATGTCCTCTGTTTTTAAAGCACCAGAAGACGATAAAATTGCTAGAGTTTTATTACAGTCACCTTACATGCTAAACATTATTCTTGCTGATATTGAAGTTTTCAAATGCTGATCATTTGCTGAAATAGCCCTGGTGATATTATACAAAAGCATCTTTATAGTGTCTGCCAATGCAGTAGCTTAGCAATACATCTCATGCTTAGCCAAAGGAATGTCCTAAATCTATAGTCTCAAATTGTCCAATTCCAAAGCTTGGAAAGGTTGAAGACATTTGAGAACCATTATTTAGTTAGAAAGATGTATTTGCAGGAAATTAGGGAGAGGAGCTAAGTGAGTCCATTCTGTGACCACAGTTGTACAAAACCTCTGGAAAAACATCTGATTGCCTATCTCTGGACAAGATAAATTAATGACAGCCACTAAAAGCTGATTCACATAAGTTCACATACGTTTTCACATAATTTTCAATGGCTCACTTGTTCTTGTTCACACATGCTAAAGAATAGGAACATAATAAAATACTGATAGAAGACAGGAACTCAGTTTCACTTCTATAGATTAAACCTTGGCTAGTTGGAATAATATTCATTAGTCTTCCAAAGCATTAATAGCATTGGATAGCATTGTTTTTTCATTTTCTCTTGTGTTGCTTTTTAAAGTCTTTAACTTTTTTACATGGTTTTTTGCTTTTTAAAAAATGTCTTTATATTATATTTATTTTTTATTTTATTTTAATCCCATTTATATCCCGCCCTTCTCCGAAGACTCAGGGCGACTTACAATTTAAGCACAAATCAAATGTGCTTAGCAATAGCCTTCATTCTATGTATATGCCTGATTATTAGGGCTTTTCCCCCCCAAGCAGCATTATTACAAAGTCAGCTTATTGCCCCCAACAATCTGGGTCCTCATTTTACCTACCTCGGAAGGATGGAAGGCTGAGTCAACCTTGAGCCTGGTGGGACTCGAACCTGCACTAATTGCAGGCAGCTGGTGTTACTTAAGGAGGCATTAGCCCACTGCTCCACCAAGGCTGTATTAAAGCTGTAAAGAAAAAAGTGCATTGGTGTGAACAAGTGCTTCTTCTTGAAGCATTTGTGCCATCTGGAAGACTCAGTATGCATGTTTTAAGGACTTATCTAGGTTGTTTTATACATGTGTGCATTCACAGCCACTCCTTTGAAAGCCAGGAAAAATATCTTCTTTACCATATACCTCCACAAACTGCCTTTTTGTCCTCAGCAGCTTCTAAGGGTATGCTTTCCTGAAACTCTCTTAAGACCTAAAAACACCCATGTGTACATTCTTGAGACTCTCCTTCCAAATCTTAGTTATGCCTTTATTATGTTCAGCTCATCAAATATACAGTACAGAGCAACTTCTCACTTATTAATTTTTCATTCTGAAATTTTATCATAAAGCTCATTATTATCAAATATCTCCTTTTATCAAAGATAAAAGAAACACGAAAACAGCTAATCACAATAATAATGGTTTTTCCCCTGAATGCAGTTGCAGTATCAAAATGAATAAACAATGACTATAAAGTTTGATGAAGAGATGATGTCAGCATAACTTTAGATTATATATTAATCTAATACTTCTAATCAAAAGGGGGGGGAAGGAATCGGGAAACCTCTAGGTCTAGAATGAAAATCAGTTACAGATAAATTCTCTTTAATTTGCTTGCAATGTTTGTGTAGGGCGTTCAGAAAAAGAACGTGAGTGTAAAATATCACACATTTGGATATGAAAGTGGTAATTGCAGGTCTAATTGGGATTGCAATTACAAATGCTTTGCTTTGAACAGTTGGTTTGACTTTAAATCTGAATTTTGAGTAGAAAACTGAATGTAACATTCAGTATGCTTTCTAGAATTAGACACTGACTTTGAAATATACATGGTAAAATATATACTAAATATTATTTCTGATTTCAGCAATGACTTTTAGATCCTTCTTTTTAAATTCCACCCTTTGGATATTCAAAAATTTTATTTTCTTTTCTGTCATAACAAAAGATACCTAGTTGGCTGATAGAAAGGTTTCCTACCTTCATCTTTACACTGAACTTGCATTCAGTGCCATTATTATTATTACTTTTTTTAGTTATGGATGTGCAATGAGCTACTGTATTTCCTCAGCTTTTCCTTCAGCACTCATATTCCCTGCTCCTACAGTATATAAGCCACATCTGATAGTGCAGGGTGACATAAACAGTAGGACGAAGATAATGCTGTTTCTTTGTGGGTTTTGCTGTACTATCTGCAAATCAGTGACAATTTAAATAATTTCTCAGTTGTTTCTTTCTTGCTGCAGTCAGTTCCAGATGCAAGATGTGAACATTGTGCCACTTGCCAAAATTATGTGCAGTGCACAGATCAGTGAAGAATTGTCTTCAGTGAATATTTTAAAGACATTTGTATAATAATTCACCACTGATAATTCATAAATAACTGCTATTTTGTCCAGCGTTCTCTTCCCAAAGTGGACCAATGGACTTGTATTAGCTCCACCCCACACATATTCTATAACAATAATACCAGTAATCATCAGATACACTGTTTCCAATTTAGAAAAAAGTAACATATAATATTCATAGCTTACAACAATTGATTTCCCCCCCCCACGAGTTTGTCTGACACAACAACTTTTTTCTGAAAATGGTATGTATATACTTGAAACTTGTTTTGCATAATACAAACATTTCATTTCAGTCTTTGTAATTTCACTCCTCTGGTGAAAGGATAAATGCATGGGGACGTTTGGGATAAGAAAAAATTTCATCCATCTATCTATCCATCCATCGATCCTTTCAAATTTGTTATAGCCATAAACTCTAACTCTGGATAGCATGAAAACCCACCCACCCACTCATAAAACAGATAAAATATAAAAATATACAGATAGCCCAGAGTAAAATGATCTTAAAATAAAAACCAAAACAAATAAAACCCCAAGCCTGAAACCAAAGTCAGGTTTTAAGAGCTTTTTGGAATCCATTTGTGCATCCTGGATGGATGCTGCTCCAGAGAGTGTATTCTCTTCTCTGCTCCAGATAATACTATATATTCTCAAAGTATATATATATTCTTTCTTACACAGCATACAGGGTTTGTCCCAGGAACCAATGACACTTGTCAGTAAGTTTGCTTTATCACTTTCTATCAACTTTATCACAAGGTTTCTTGAGAGAGTAATATAAGAAAATCATTGGATGAAAGGTGCTAGATAAATCTAGTTTCAAACTGGTTTGTTTCCAAGAAGGCATGCTTTAATCTCAACAATAATGGCTAGTTAGAGCACGGTGTTATTAAGCAAACCTGGTATTTTCTAAATTTCTTCTGTTTATTTTGATATCACAGACGTCCAAGAGTATTTGTGGTCTAATAGAAATAGCTCCCAAAGTAAAATAGGTATAGAATTATAGGTATAGGGTTTCCTGCTTGAGCTGAAAGTTGGACTAAAAGATCTCCAAGGTCCCTTCCAACTCTGTTATTCTGTTAAAAGTATAAACAAACAAATAAAAAATTCTGAGCATATATTTCATTAACTTTTAAAAATATTGTTAGTAGTTCCAGACCCATAGCCTCTGACTGCAGTTATTAAATTATTGTACTAATGTAAGCATTATAAAATCACCGATGCACACGAAGGGCTAAATATCTAGGACAGACATTCCTATGCAGTTGCAATTTTGAAGATGTTGTAAAGCATGTCGTGAACATGATTGAGAAGCTTGTTTGTAGGAATTGTTCAAATGTTCTTACTTTACTGTGAATAACAAAAAGAAACGCTGCCTTAATTGGCTGTGCTATGATTATTTGAGAAACCAGCTAATAAATTAAAACAAAACAAATTACAGTGCAACATTTTCTTGAATTACAATTTGGAGAGAAAGTCCCCTAATTACTCTTATTTTGATGCTAGCTGTCTTCAGGGTTTAAATAAATATATATATTCAATTACAAAGGTTTCCTAAATCTTAAGATTATAACATAGAGCAGACAAGATTTCTTTTCCACTGTTGCCCAACAGTATTTTCATTCATTTTATATAATAAATATAATGAATTCCAATCCTATGAAATTAAAAAAAGCTAGTGTCTCCTTTATGTTTCTGTTTCAGTTTGACATAATAAAGACAATACTATTCACTTTTCATAAGGGACGCGGTGGCTCAGTGGGTTAGGACGCTGAGCCTGTTGATCAGAAGGTCGGCAGTTTGGCGGGTCGAATCCTGAGTGCCGCGTAACAGAGTGAGCGCCTGTTACTCGTCCCAGCTTCTGCCAACCTCGCAGTTTGAAAGCACATAAAAATGCAAGTAGAAAAATAGGGACCACTACGGTGGGAAGGTAAGAGCGTTCCGTGCGCCTTTGGCGTCTAGTCATGCCGGTCACATGACCACGGAGACGTCCTCGGACAAGCGCTGGCTCTTCGGCTTTGAAACGGAGATGAGCCCCGGCCCCTAGAGTCAGAAACAACTAGCACACATGTGTGGGGGAACCTTTACCTTTACCTATTCACTTTTCACATTTTGATTTATTTTTCTCTTCTAGAACAGTTTTCTCATTGATCAGCAACTGGGCAGCCTTAACTGATCCTGGAAAAACTAAACAGGATTGGACCTAATTAGTATTTAGATGGAGTTCACTAGGAAATTGCAATGTTATACATTAGAGTAAAAATAACAACAACAACAACAACAACAATAATGAAGCACTGGCAAACCAGTTCTGTATTGTTGCAAGAAAATAAGAGTATAGAGAAGTATATGTAGTTACAAGATTGACTTAACAGAAATTTTTTCCCTATTTCAGTCAGATCTATGTATTCAGTCCTGTGCACTCTAAAAGGAGTGCTTAACATAGAACCAACATTAAGCAGCAAGGGTGTGCAATGCTCTCCTGGTTTTTAAATTATTTATGGACAATTGTAAAAGGAACACTTGTGATGAGATGTGTTTACTGAGGATGTGTCTGTATGAATATTTCCATATAGATGATGCCATATGATGGCCAGCAACCCAAATAATTTGATCTTAGTGTTAGATTATATATACAGTGAGGAGCATAATATTGAAAATTAATATATCACCAAAGAAAATCCTTGACTTATCACTGTAACGGAGTCTGGAATTAGAAGCATAAATTGTGCTGGTGTTAAGTGGATCATCACATGACCAATATAATGACATTTTTTGCAGTAGTGATTAAGTGAATTACCATGGATTTTTAAGCAAGTCCTGATTGTTAAGGGAAGCCATTGTTCACAATGGGCTTTTTTTGTTGGAAACTGGAAGTAAACACTGATTTTCAACAACAACAAAAAAAAAACAATCTAAATCACAGACATTTGATAGTGGGATGCTGTAAGTCACTGGTGTCAAACTCGATTGCATCACATGATGTTTTGTGACATATCACAATGTTTTTTTGCCTTTCCATAGCTGGGGTGGGTGTGGCCTCCACATGACACATCCAGCCCGTGGGCCGCCAGTTTGACACCCTGCTGTAAAAGATCATAAATGGGAGCCAGCTGATAAGAGTCCAAACTAACAGTCATGGACCATGGGTTGTTGGACCTTTGAATCTGGGCCCTTTCTTCAAATGGTTGCTAAGTGACTGGTCATAAGTCAAGGACTGCTTGACAGGAAAATGCAGTGAATACTTACAAATATATACAAAATGGTGAATTATTTGGTGAATATTGGTACACTTTATGTGTTCATGTGTAGTTAGACACACATTCTGAAAGAAGTTTGAGTCTGCACTACCCTGAACTTACTACATATTTAATCAAAGAGAATGAAAAAGAAATATGAAGCAGGTATTTTCAAATTATTATTATTATTATTATTATTATTATTATTATTATTATTATTATTATTATTATTATTATTATTATTTACTGTAAATTTATTATTTACCGGTACTTCTCTTCAAAATAGCTGAATAAAAATATTTGTTTCCAAACTGTAAGCACAAACTTCTTGAGTGGATCTGTCCTCCAGAAGAGCTGACCCAATATCACTACAGCAATATTTCTCAAATTCAGTAACATTTAAATGTGTGAACTTCAATTCTCCAAATTCTCTAGCAAATTCTGGAAGTTGAAGTTCACACATCTGAATGTTAATGCGGTTGAGAATCCACTGTCTACTGGTCTAGTGGACAGTTTCAGTCAGTTCGTAGAAAGAACAGCTGATTTCCTGTTTTCTTAGTGGCAAGAATATTCAGCAGTGAAATTGGCTGACTCAGTTCGAAGACCACGTAGTAGAGATACTGTAATTGCACAATGCATTATAAAATAAAGCTTAAACAGGAAATAAAATGGATGACATTCAAGCTATTTTCTAACTCTAACATTATAGAATTATACATTTCTTTCACAGAGAGAATATACCGTAGTAAAAAGTGCCTACCTGCTTTTATCATATGGGTAGTCTTCAATTAACAACTGCCCTGTTTAGCAACTGTTCAACGTTGCAAGGGTGTTAAAAATGTACTTTTACAAACAGTTTTCATACTTAATCAATGGGGTGTCCCTGCAGTCCCTGCAGATTAAGATTTGGGCACTTGAGAGCCAGGAACTTTTATGACTTTTACAGCATAGCATGATCACATTAGCAATATTTGCATATTTCACAACTGGCTTCTGACAAGAAGAATCTATGGAGAAGCCAGAGGTGTCAGGTGCAAAGAATCAGGACCATCCATCTGGCTGCAGCACAGAAGATTTATTTAAACCTTTACACAAGAATCTAATCAACTAAAATTAACCCTAAATTGGCACCATATAAGGGTCAATGGGATTCAGGTGGGGTTGGACTTGGACTGTTTGTGGGACAGTCCTCGCTTAACAACTAAGCTGATGTGCTTAATTCTGCCCCCTAGCTCTGCCTGCTCTTCCCCTAAAGGCGTAAAATCACAAATCACAGTCAGACGATGCCTCACTTAATGACCATGAGAGATTCACTTAATGACCACAGGCAGAAGTGAGATTGTAGGTCTATTGCAGAGACGTTATCTCTCATTTGACAACTGCGTTGCTTAGCGATGGAGTTGTCAGTCCCAGTTGTGTTGTCAAGTGAGGATTATCTATGTAAGTACTGCACTAAGCTTTTTAAAATGAGTGCAAATAATGCAGACTTCCCCATCTCTGTATGTATTTGTTCCTCCTATTTGAAATACACTTTTATTGGAGATTTTCTTCTCTGCTGCACTGCCATATTAATTCCTATTTTAAAGAGATCAGAAAGCATTTAATCCTTGCAATAGACTCCTAAATGCAGCCATTTTCCTTTCTATTTTATTGGTAGTTATTACAAAACAGGTACAGATAAAGGACCTACCCATCTGACACTAGCATATTTTATTGTACTAAAAATGATCATCTGTACAAGCCCCCAATATCAATATACCAGTAAGTATCATAAGGCTTAAATAGCAACAGAAATCAATATACAAATGATCCAGGGAGCAATTAATATCAATTTAATTTTCTCCAGGTTGTTATAATCCAGAAGAAAAAAAAACCTCCGTTCAGTTAACTTGCCCATGTTGCATTTTTCTAATTGTTCTGACTGCACATGATAATGTTAACCAACAAACTATTGATCAGATAATCATGGGAAGACAATACTTGTAAAACATGATAACAAGAAATGGACTTATGCAAATAAATTTGTCTTTATGCATAGGGTGCTTTCAACCTTTTCACAGATTGTACCACTTTTAGGATATGGCCTTATCCGAGTACCACCTGTCACCTAGCAAGGTGTCAAAAACTTGATGATCAAAAAAAAAAAAGGAAAAAAGTGATGAAGTAAAGGTAGTCCTCGACTTACAACAGTTTACTTAGTGACTATTCAAAGTTACAATGGCACTAGAAAAAGTGACTTATTACCATTTTTTATACTTATGACTGTTGCAGCATGGTCCTCCCAGGGTCACATGATTTACATTCGGATGCTTAGCAACTGATTCATATTTATGATGGTTGCAGTGTTTCAGGGTCATGTGATCCCCTTTTGCAACCTTCTGAAAAGCAAAATCAACAGGGAAGCCAGATTCACAACCCTGTTACTAATTTAAAAACTGCAGTGATCCACTTAAAAATATGGCAAGAAAAGTTGTAAAATGGGACAAAACTCATTTAACAAATTTCTCACTAAGCAACATAAATTTTTGGCTCAATTGTGGTCATAGATTGAGGACTATCTGTATACCCACTTACCACACTTTTAATGGGAAACTTGTGCCTGTTTCTTTGACATGAATCTTTCCACTGTTCTATTCCCTTCTCTCCCTCTGCTTGTCTCAAAGAAGCCTCTCCTCTTCTCCGTTTCTCTTGCTCCATCCCCTTCTTTCTTTCCTGTTGTCTGTTTTCCCCTCTACCTTTCCCTCCAAAACCTCTTCCTTTTATATTCTCTCCACTCTCCCCCTCCTCCCACTTTTCTCTTCAGTGTAGCTCCAGCTGTCTCTTCTCCCACAGGCTGCGTGCTGCTCCCGGAAGTGCCAACCAGTTGGAGTCATGCACCGATCCTGGGCTCCCAACAGAGCCCTAGCAACATTGCAGCTCCAGCTGACTCTCCTAGAGGCCTGTGTGGCTCTGCCGTCACTTCAATTCATCCCCCTGCTACACTTTTTTTAAAGTTCTTTTCAACCCTTCGTACGTGTATCACCTGCCAGGTGCCGAAGTACCACCGGTGGTACACGTACCACGGGTTGAAAAGCACTGGTCTACAAACAGTAAAGTAGGGACCCTTTTACTTCCAATTAATTGGGCATAAAAAAGATTATTTAGTTCTTCTATAATGTTGTTTATATAAAAATTAAAGAGGAAGGGAGCCAGAGTGGTTTTGTGGTTTTAATTGGCTTTCCTAGGGAGTCACTTCAGTTTATCCATACTGTAGTGTCATGTAGTGTCTTCATACAATTTATATCTTATTTAAAATAATCTTCTATATATATGCACAGTTAAAACATCTATAATTTTCCTCTATTTATTGCATCAAAAGCAGATGTTAAGTTAATAAATATAGCACAGAGGCATTTTGAGCGGTCATTCATTGATTTATGAATCATATTATAAGATAAAAGATTGATCTATAGTACTATGTCCATTTCTGAAGCCTGCCTATTCCTCTGCTATAATCTGCATTATATCTGTGTAGTCCATCAATCAGTTTAAACAATCCCTTCTATATAACTTATATCCTACGTCAGCAAGATTTGTGGGGCAAAAATTAACAGGGTTTGTGAAATTTTCCTTCTTAAATATTGGGATTACCACACTGTTTTTATAATCCACAGAAATTCACCCAGCTGCATTGATGTAAATAAACAAGAAGTCAAACATAGGAGCCCAAAAATCAGCAAATGCCTTAAGAATTTTTGATAGTAATATATTCTCTCCCATGGTTTTGCCCACTGTCTTCTGTGAAATCATTCTGTTAAGTTCTGCAGCAGTTACTTGGGGGCCATTTCAATGATGACTGTAATATATCTGTAACTATTAACTGTATGTTAACAGTTATTAACAGTTTTATTTTTAAAATAAGATATCCAAATTTCAGGTGAAATCTGTGCTTCTATTATTACTTTTAATTCTCTCTGCCCTTGGGAAAGTAGTTTGCAGAATTTTGTATCATTATTTTGTAAACATGACAGTTTTAATTCTTGCCACTGGCTTTTATAGTAATCTTGTTTGCTCCTCCTTATCAATGTTTCATGTTTTTGGCATTTATTCCTGACTGCCTCTACCCTGTCAAAAGATTTATTCATCTTAATCTGACTAATCTAGCCAGTTCCTTCACAAATTAAACCTCTGATAAAATCTATGTACAGTATGAAAAAAAGTCATAATACTTTCCATTTCTTTCTTTGAGATAAAGATATACCTATCAATCTATATTTGAAGATTTACATATGTATTCATTTAAGTAGTTTTGTACTCAGTATTTTTCAATTAATACTTCTTACTGAAATACTTGAGCAGGGAACTGCATTGCAAAGTTAAAAATTGAGTATTCTGATGTGCTCATAACACATCCCTACTAAATAGTAGTAGTAGTAGTAGTAGTAGTAGTAGTAGATTTTATTGTCATTTCAACAATATACAGTACAGTACACAGTGAAATGAAACAACGTTTCTCCAGGACCAAGGTGCTACATCAGACGACATGAATAAAAAAAAAAAACAGAACACAAACTACGCATAACTCTAAACTAAAAACTTTTAAAAACTACAAATACAAGTATTTATTGTTCCAGTTTCTCCATGTTGAGAATTCTAACGGCTTGTAGAAAGAAACTGTTACACAATCTGGGTGTCCGAGCCCGAATGCTCCTGTACCTCTTTCCAGATGACAAAAGAGTGAAGAGTGTATATGAGGAGTGTGTATAATCAGCCACAATGTTTCTGGCTTTACGGATGCAACGTGTGATGTAAATATCTGTGACAGAGGGAAGAGCAACCCCGATGATCTTCTCTGCTATCCTCACTATTTGCTGTAGGGTTTTTTTATCCGAAACGGTGCAGTTTTCAAACCAGGCAGTAATGCAACTGCTCAAGTTGCTCTCAATAGTGCCTCTATAGAAGATTATGAGGATGTGTGGTGGAAGCTGTGACTTCCTCAGTTTCCTCAGAAAGTAAAGACACTGGTGGGCCTTCCTTGTTATGGAACAGGTGTTGAAGTACCAAGTGAGATTCTCTGCCAAGTGAACACCAAGAAATTTGATGCTACTTACGATCTCCATGAAGGAGCCATCAATGTTCAGTGGAGAGCGGTCATATTTTGTCCTCCTAAAGTCAACAACCATCTCTTTTGTTTTATCTACATTCAGAGACAGGTTGTTGGCTTTGCACCAGTCTATTAGCTTCTCCACCTCCTCTCTAAATGCTGACTCATCATTCTTGCTGACGAGACCCACCACGGTCGTGTCATCAGCAAGAGGTCTCCCCATTCTTCTCCCATTGCATTCTAGCATGGTCTCCACTAACAGGAATCATACTCTATAATGTCTTCTTAACTTACAACCATTCATTTAGGGACCGTTTGAAATTACAACAGCAACTGAAAAAAGTGACTTATAACTAGCTGTTTTTCACACTTATGAATGTTGCAGCATCCCCATGGTCATGTGATCAAAATTGGGATCCTTGAAAACTGGTTCATATTTATGATGGGTTGCAGTGTCCCAGGTGTCATGTCCCAGGTATAGTGTCATGTGATCATGAAACTTTGAAAACCTGTGACAAGCAAAGTCAATGAGAAGCCAGATTCATTTAACAACCATGTTACTAACTTAACAACTGCAGTGATTTACTAAACAACCGGGGCAAGAAAGGTCATAAAATGGGGGGAAACTCACGTAACAAATGTCTCGCTTAGTAACATAAATTGTGGGCTTAGTTGTGGTTGAGGTCTACCTGTTTGCATATGATCATTCTTTATTTGTACTTTCCACATATTTCTCAAATCTTCATATGTTAGGGGAAAATAGCCTATCAAATTTGGTGTGGAGTTTATATAAACAAATCTATTTAAAAATCTTTATAGATCTGAATTCTGCTTTACTGCAATGGTTTGTAAGACGGATCAACGTTGCTTAGTTTTGTCTTGGTTGCAAATGACACATATTTTCTTGGATAGTTATGCTTAGTCATTGTCAAATTATTTCCGAGTATCCTGACATTGGTATGTTTAGGTCTATTGTTCTGATTCTGTTTTGAATTTATGCAGCATTCACTGAAGGAAGGTAGTGTTTCATGATATTAATTTCTCATGCATAAATCTACATTGTGTGAGTGTATAAATCCTGCATGATCTGACTCAGTTATTCAGTTTAACAATTGATTGCATTTGATTGGATGTGGAAAAGTCCAAGCTATCACTAGGCTGACATAAATATATCCAATCTGATTCATCATATTGAAACAATTTGGCAATTTGACTTGAAGATTTAATGAGAAGTAGTGATTCAACTGAATCACCTTAGAATAGAATAGAATAGAATAGAATAGAATAGAATAGAATAGAATAGAATAGAATAGAATAGAATAGAATAGAATAGAATAGAATAGAATTTCCAAATGGAAAGTTCATATGTTATTTCATTTACAATTTGTCATTGACATGTCTGAGAAGGCAAAAAAAAAAAGATTCCTTGTTTTTAACTTCTGATGAAAGCACAGTGTATGAGATATATTCCCTAATGGAGCATTTTTCAATCTTGGCAAATGGAAGATGTGTGGATTTCAATCCTCAGAATTCCCCAGCCAAGAATTCTGAAAATTAAAGTCTACACATCTTTAAGTTGCCAACGTTGAGAAACACAGCTCTAATATGGATCTCTTTTCAAGCTTTTGGGACAAAAGCAGTATTCTCTGCTGATGCTGACTTTGGTGATTTATGTTTCATTGATTACTTCGCTAGGAAGACAAAAGAAGAACTAATTCCAGCATCAAGCCAAGAAAACATTACAATGCTTTTGTTTATATTTGATTGCAACATACAACTGATTTTTCACCTGTCTTTTAATCAGTACTCATGAGTATGGAACTCTCTCACATTCTAGAATTAGTTGCATGTATTGTTAGATTAAATGAACTGTACAAGGCATTCAATATTTTCCCTGAATATCTAGCAAATATCTGATATCTAACTTATTTTCTTAAAGCAAGCTATATTACGTAAATCAAATTCAGGTATTATTTCATAGGGACCATCCTAAATAATCAGCAATTGCTTTCATATTATCATGAATTGATTTAATTAGAAACTCAGTTTTAAAAAAGTTTATTGCCATTTTAATACTAGACCATTATATGAGTTGATTAAAACCATGGTCATAGGCCATGACAATTTAATGTACAATGCAATAATTGTTTTTTCCAAAGCAACATTAAATAACCCTTCCAACTTGTTGTAGAAGGACTTTCACAATGGATGATGCTATTAGCCTAAATTGTATAATTACTATCAAGAGAGGATATAAAAAGATATCTCAGGAAAAAACATATAATTAGAATTTTCACCCAATTAGAGACATTGTAGGAGGAGAGACATATTAGTCTAGGGTGGCAAAAATCAGGTAGTACCTTTTCCAACTTTTATGAAAAGGCATAAAGTTTCAGGAGTTAGTGTATCCACTGCATGCATTTAGTAATTTCAAAAATTAGTAAATAAGCATTTCAAAAAGCTTATGCCTTTGAATTAAAGTTGTTAGTTGGAAAAGATGCTCCTCATCTGAGTTTCTGGTCAGCTCTTTCAAAATAAGCATCACTGGTTCAATTCAAACTGATTAAACTTGTGTAATGCGCAGTGGAAGTAATACTGAGGAATAGAAGTAAGAGCTTCAACCAAGGCAACGGCCAGATATATGAAACCTAAGAACAGAGCAGAAATATAATTTGAGAAAGTATATCAGTCAGGACCTTTCCTGGTACTCATGAAGATAAAGGGAGGGTCCTGAATTCTGACTTGCAAGATTCTGTCACTGGAAACTTATTATAAAAGTAGTAGTACATGTAAACTCTGCATCCTAATCTCGCCTATCTTGAAGATTTGGCACCCTGGTTAATATATTACATTTCTGTCCCATGTTTCTCTAAAACATCTATCACACCTTGATTCTTATAGCTTCTAGTTTCTTAAACATAGTAAGAAAGTAAGTATAGCATTATTTTTTCCCAAGGAAGTTTTCAAAGGGATTTCAACTTCTATCTAGATCAGGGGTGTCAAACTCAATTTCATTGAGGGCCGCATCAGCATTGTGGTTGCCCTCAGGGGGCTGGGTGGGTGTGGCCTGGGTGGGTGTGGCCTACTGTGTGGGCGTGGCTAAAGTGTGTATGGCCTACTGGGTGGGCATGGCCAGCTCTACATCGTTCGCATCAAGGGTGCCTATGGGGGCCTGGGCAGGAGTGGGACAGATCTGAGGGTCTTTGGCAGGAGGGTCTCTGGGCCAGGGCCAAGGCAGTGGGGGCCGTTCCCTCACTATTTCCAGGATGGCTTCGCGGGCCACATGAAACCACTTCGCGGGCCGCATCTGGCCCCAGGGCCTTGTGTTTGACATGTCTGATCTAGATGTTTGTTACCCAAGATGGCCATGTTGAGGCATTCTCTGTTACTGACTCACCAAATCTTCTGTGCCTTCAGTCCTTAAAGTCAGATTGGGTCTGATCTGCTGATTTCTCCTACATTTAGTCCACAAAATTCCAAGTCAATCATATCACTGAGACATGAATTTCTTTGAAACATGTGGCTTTCATGTGTCCAAGCTGCATTTCCACATGGCAATAAGATATTAAGTCCATGCTTTGAATGACTTTATTGAGGCAAAAAAGCTGAGGACCTTTCATATCAGTGTTGCATTTCAGAATCATCAAGGACTATTTATCGAGGGCAGGTGGATATCACTGGATGTAACCATAAGCTAAGCATAGAAAAAAAAAATCCATACCAAACTGCACATATAGTCAAACATTCGGTATCTGCAGGGCCTATCCAGATTCTCTAAGAAGAATAAAAGTAGTGCAATAGCATATTTACTGATAGACATGCAAGCCAATCCTTTACTTTTTAGTAGATTATTATTAACCCAGTGGATTAAGTTCTTAATAAAACTTGATTTAACTGAAATATATTAGTGCTCTTTTATGAACTCTGGTTGTTGTGGAACATTTTTCACAATGTAACTTTACAATAATAAACATGGGAATAAGGAAGTTATGGCTATAATATAATCTTTCCTGACCTAGTTTCCTAAACTAGTTTAAATAAGTCTTGCACATAAAACAGCAGATACCTTTTCATTGAAGCAATTCATTGGTCCATTGACTTATTTCATAGGTAACAGGCATTACAGTACTGTAGTGTTTCAAAATGTCAAAGAGAAATTTTGCCCACATCAGTATGGAGATATCAGAGACTGGAATCTGTCATGAGAAATGTTTTATGTGACAGTCTTCTCCCATTCTATTGTACAATCTGACAATTTATCTGGCCTTGGAGTCATCTGTCTCAACAGTCTCTCTAAAGCTATGTTCATTTTAAAGGAGAAATGTTCAACCAAACCTTTCTCCTTACAAGTAGAAATACACTGCCATTTTCCCCTATCACAAGTTTTGAAATTTAGCACAAGTGTTGAAGTTTAGCATTTCCTTTAAAGTTACAACGATGATTTTAGTTTTGTACAAATCAGAGCCCATAGCATACAACAATCTCTGGTGTCTGTCAACTAAAAAAGAAAATTGTTTCAGATACACAATAACTCTCAAATGGTTTAAGTGCAATATTTGATGGATAAAATAGCATGAACACTTTTATTAACTAGCTTATCATGCAAATCCATCTGAATGTAAGCAGCTTTAAGTTTTTTTAAAAGGTTTATAGATTGCACACAACATATAGCTGTTATGCAGCACTATACCTTCACTAAGTTCTTCTTTTCTCTTCCTTTGCAATGTACATAGTTGTTTATCTAAAACAAGACATTACCACATTGTATGGCTTCTTGTTCTCATTATTAGCCACTGTTGCTCAAATTAGAAAAATATTCAGTATAATATCATAACAAGGAATAAATGATTTTTTTATGAAGGATTGCAAAATTCAAGAATGTGATTTTAATTTTATCTTGAAAATTAGGAATCCATGATCAGCAGTTTTTTTTAGTTTAGTCTGCATCATGGCCCACTTTACAACTAAGTCGAAACTCACATTTTTCTGTTTTGTCTAGAGAAACTGGCTTATTCAAGCAGGATGGGAAGGAAAATCCAAAGCACATTTAACAAGGATTGGATTTTGCATACACAGATTTTCTAACTAGCTTTTTCCTGCAAAATGATGGGTGGGATAAACGTGAGATAATACCTTAGCTCTAACTGTATTGAGATTAGAGGCTATGACTAATAACAAATTTCTACTGAATAATTTTAATAGAACTTGATATGGGTATCTCTGGTTTGTGGATGAAAAGGACTTCCTATTAAGTTCTTAGGACTCAAAGAACAAAAATTGTATTACATTAACCCAATTCTAAGCAGAAATATGGCTAGTGAGTTTAGGAATGCAGCTGATCTTTAACTAATAAAATCTTTAAAATTGTTTAACTATTTAATTGTCTTTTGGTACTGTCCATAGGGTTTTCCCTTGGACTGCAAGGCGATCAAACCGGTCAGTCCTAGAGGAGATCAATCCTGACTGCTCTTTAGAAGGCCAGATCCTGAAGCTAAAACTCAAATACTTTGGCCACCTAATGAGAAGGAAGGACTCACTGGAGAAGAGCCTAATGCTGGGAAAGATTGAGGGCAAGAGAAGAAGGGGACGACAGAGAATGAGGTGGCTGGATGGAGTCACTGAAGCAGTAGGCGTGAGCTTAAATGGACTCCAGAAGATGGTAGAGGACAGGAAGGCCTGGAGTAACATTGTCCATAGGGTCGCGATGGGTCGGACACGACTTCGCAGCTAACAACAACATTTAATTGTCTTCCATATCAATAATATAAAAAGGGAGGAGATGTTTTATTTATTTTTTATATTTTTGTATAAGCTCTCATAGTTTCACCATACACACTCAGGAAAGTTATTTCTCAAGCTATTTCTCTTTATGTCTAGGTTCTCTGAGTAAAACAATCAGGATGAACTTTTTAAGCTTTTTATTATCGAGAAATGCAAGGCAACTCAAAGAGAATTCTTTATAAAAAGGTTTTTTATCAGTCTTGTATTCTAAAACCCTTTGGAAAGTTTTGCATTTTCAAGTGTTTCAGTTTAGTTAAATTTTATTATTCACAGCTGATTCCTGAACTTTTGAAATCCACATGATAAGAATGGCCAGTCTTACTTGAAAATTTAGTAGTTCATGCTATCATAAAGTTTTGACAATTCCTGACCTATTGGCATTTTTGTGATTGCTGTGTTTTTATCCCTGTTGAAAAGAATACAGGTTTTATTTAAGACATGTTCTTATATCCTTATTAATTATTTTCATATTTCATATTTTGAAGAATTAACATGATGAATTATTGTTGGAATTGCTTGCTCCTTAATTTAAATAATGTCTTTGCATGTGGATTGGTATAAATCATTTGTGTAAATATGGCAAGAATTGAAGTATTAGTCTATCATGTCAAACTTTCTGTGAATCATTCAAGAAGCAACAACAAATCTCAATTTGTTTCATATGCAATATATTTTCTCATAGTGTAAAAGATTCATTTATTATGTATATACTTTTCCTATGCAAATTTATCAAATATTTTCTTTTCTAGTCAGATTATCTAGATGTAATTTTCTTTGTATGCTGTTTTTGAGCCAAGAAATATTTTCAGACACAGTAACCTTCATGAATTACATGCCTACCATGAAGCAGTATATTCTACTTTATCAGATTGTATCATTTCACTTGAAAAGGAGTCCATTATGGATTTCTCTGATACTTCTATCAAGATTTGTGTCCACTACTGTCCTGTTATGTCAAAGTTCTCCACTGCTCTACTATCTATTAGGGAAACTTCAAAACTACTATCAGTAGGGAAACTTCAAAATAATTTAAAAGGCATGCTTTGGACCTTGGGTAAGAGCAACACCTCTCTACTATAATTTACCTCTCTATTGTACATACAAAGTATACTCATCTTTATTTCTGGATTCTTTTTAAAATAGCACCAGCATTTTAAATTAGTTTCTTAAAGCAGCTGCATCTTTTTACAAGCTTATGAGAAGCTTGACAAAAGATTGGGTGGTTTAATAGCTGAAAATCCTGAGCTTGTAATATCAAAACATTTATTGTGAATTATTTTTCAACCATTAGCATCTGTTATCTTTGGGCAATTCCTAGGGACAAATCATGGACACCCACTAGACATTTTTAAAATATTATGGGTCTATCTACTGTTTTATTTTTCTACAATATTCCAGAATGATGCCATATGACAGTTTTGATCAGTGCTACTTACAGTATATATATATATATGCTATTGTTCCTGCTATTCTGTGAGCCAGTGGTTATTTTCTAATATAACAGAGACCAACCAGAGAGCTTTTCATTAACGCTTCTGGCATTCCTCCTTACTTCAACCAGACTATGTTAATAACCTGAGTTTCACATTTTAAAATATTTGTCTAAGGTAGGAACTAGCCAAGCAGACCCTACCACCCTAATCATTTTGTTTAACCAGTTAGCCAGTAAAGATTGGATAGGAAAGAAAATCCATTACTATTGTATCTGCTACCAATGATTTCATGCACAAACTGTTGTGATAATCTGAATGATGACTTTTGCAATAGAGGTGGTAGTCTCAAATGTCCTTTATACCTTAATGAAAGATATTGTAAGTAGAAGCAAAAAAACAAACAAACATAAAAATGGGATAGCATTTGGGTTATTTGTGTTTTTGAGCTAGTATAAGACTTTAATATGCTAGTTCTTTCTACTACAAAAGACTGATAAATATTTACTTTAGTAAGTATTTATCTTGGAGTCAAACTATAAAGTATACTAAATAAGAAAATGCAAATGATTTTAAAAATTGGACATAGCTATTGATTGGCTGAGTAAGTTACTTATGCTAAGTCTCTTTGAACATTTTGGTGTAGAAGCTTTATAAACTACATTGCCTTTCTCTGCTAAGAGTAGCACAGATGTAATCAGCAGGTGTAAGCAAAGTTGCAATCATTAGAGCACTTCTCTACCCAAACCTTTTACTTCTGAAGAGATTTGAAATTATCTGCATGGCTGGGGAAAGGCTATTTCAAAGCAGGAAACCCATTTTAACAGCATCCCACCAGACCAGTGTTATGAAGCAAACTTAAGTTAGAAACATGTCCTGTTGCTTTTCTCATTTATAGCAATTACGATCATGCCCTATAATTTTTTTTTGTATTGGAAAACAATAGTGCAATAAAAATACCATTAGAATCCAACTGATAAGTTATATTTGTAGTATTGTGCTAAAACTATATGGAGTTTCTTTGGGAGAAGGATAAATCTCAATGGAAGAAGTGCCTGATGGAAGTCCAACCATCAATGCCTAGTGATTCCAGTGGTTTAGGCAGTATGTGAAGGAAAATATATTTTTGATGAAATCTTGAAGAGCTGATGCTGGGGAAGATCAGGTTTACCCCACCAGATGCTCTTTAACCATAGTATAGTTCCTGTTAATTCCATGTTCATTAGTCATGACAGCCATTGATTATGTTTATAAAAGATGAAGTCCATTGAAGTGGAGGGTTGTGTGATATATCCACTGGCAGGGGACTGCAATATGCAGACTCCCTGGGGTATCTGACAATTATATACATGCATAGATACACAACCATATACATACATTTTAAATTAAAATATGGACATGTTGGTTCTACATGCCTACATACACTTTAAAGGAAATATAAGAAAATCAAATTGGAATGCCAGAAATACCATTGGACTATAGAACTGAACTATATTTCATATATGTTCCCCTTGCCAATGATCTAAAATAGGGGAGGTCTAACTTTCTATTAACTTTAGTAAGAAAATGAATATAGCTTTTTGATGTGTTCTAATAAACAATTGCTAATATTTAAGGCATAAGTAACATTTGGAAATGAACTTAATACATCCTAAAATACTTTTTTAGATTAATTGTGCCCATTCAGGATTCTTTGGAAAAGCCTAAGCAATCTGAAGTCCTTAGTGGTCCACCAGAGATGATCAGTGATCTATTACTTTCTGTCCTATAAGACTTTATCTGTTTTTGTGTGCTATTTTCTTTGTACATTCTCCATCTGCCCATTCATCACAGACATGGATGAACACTCATAAATACATTCCTCATTTTGAGGCTGAAACAATAAAGCTAATGGAAAGTTGTACTTATATATGAAGCTTTGGATTAACTATTAAGCAAAATTAAGCAATTTGCTCAGGATACCAAGAAAAGAGTTTTTCTCCATAGCTATCAAGCCCCTAATTTTTTCACTGACACTTTCCACTTTAGCAGGATTTGTAATAATTGTTCTTATTGGCCATGCTTTACTTTCATCTGCTTTGTTAAACATATTTTCTTTGGCACGGTGAGTAACTAAAGTTTAAAAGTTTGCTTTGAAGAATTTTCAGAATGGAAAATTATGCCCTTAAGATCATGTAATTTCAGTAGATATCATGTCAGATCTTATTTTGCTTTATAAACATTGGGAGAATGATTAAAACAATTTTCAATAAATGTCTGTATTTGCCTTTCCCCCCCTTATAACAATTTAAATAAATGCATTGAAAAGGGTAGAAAATTTGCATTTTTTTCTCTTGCCCTAGTTTTAAGATATAATTTACATTCCTTACTATTTGTAGCGTTTAATGAACATTTTAAACAATTAATTTATATTTAATATAGTTATGGGGTCTGGCTTAAGGGACGGCCTGAAAGAAATCTGAAATTTTAATTTATTTTTAGCACTGAATTTTAATGTCTTGTTGATTAAGCAATGGAAAAGTGGAGGGATACCTCTGTACTGTTTAGGACATCAGTTTTTCTTAATCCTGCTGGAATACAGTATTTGCACATTTCAAACAGTGAACTGAAATGAACGCATATCTTTCTAACAATTTTCAGCTTCCCCATGTTATTCTTCAGCAGAAAGGTTCAGCCTAGGCTACTAGATCATATCATTTAAAGAATTTACTTAGATCAGGGGTGTCAAACTGCTAGCCCACAGGCTGGATGTGTCATGCCGAAACTGCATCCACCCCATTGCCAGCAATGGGGGAAAAAATTGCAATATGCCATGACATGTCACGTAACGTTCCAAGTTTGACACCCCTGACTTAGATGGCTGTTTGAATGAAAACAGCTTTACTCTTTTTAGCTTTACTTGTACATAACTATTCAGTACGATATGCTTCACTAAACTGAGCATTTATGAAAATGGAGTCAGATTACAGAAAATTATTTTCCCCCATAAAAGATCTCTAAGAATTCACATTAAGTGTCTTAAAGCAATAAAATTAATGTATACCTTCCATTTGCTGCCAACTTCTAAACCTTTTATCTCCCAATAGGAAAATTAATTCAGGCTTTTTTAAAAAGGTAATACCGGTGCATTTACAAAGACCACCTTTTACAGAGCAAAATTAAACAACAGTTTAAGGATTGTATTGAGGTAAACGTACTGTGCTTTTTTCCCTTCTATGCACACAAATTCCTGGATGATATTGTCAGCATAAACTGATGAACAGATGCTGAACTTGATACTGGGGGGGGGGAAGAAACCTTTTTTTTCTGGATGGTGGAGTGATATTTTTCTTTCTAAGATAGCCACAATCATAAACTGTTTCATGGGAATAAACCCAACATTTTGGAAGAGTCATATCTAGGATTATCTTGCTGGTGTTTAAAAGGCAGGAAGAGTGAGAAATTATGTGATTAATAGGAATCAATTTCTAAACTGTTGGATTTGGAATTTAACCAGAATAATAGATAGATAGATAGATAGATAGATAGATAGATAGATAGATAGATAGATAGATAGATAGATAGATAGATAGATAGATAGGCAGGTAGGTAGGTAGGTAGATAGATAGATAGATAGATAGATAGATAGATAGATAGATAGATAGATAGATAGATAGATAGATAGATAGATAATTTGAAATTGTGTAATCTGTCTCTTTTCTAATCCAAGAAAGGCTGTCAACTCTGAATAAGTTTTATGGGGTTAGCTGTGAGGGGAAATGAAGGAAATGCAAAAGGAGTAAGAGGGCTAAATTTAATATAAAAAATCCTACAAGTGAGTAAAACTGAATGGAGATTTGAAACTGACATTAACTAAGGATGTACTCCCTATGAAAGGCCAAATGCCACAAACACAGAAATGTCCTGAGGTGAAATAACTGTAGAGAGGGTAAAAGATAATTGAGAAGGCTCAACCAAGCAATGTTGCAAAAAGCAAAACAAAACCTGGCTTTTAAGGAAAATGCTGATCTTTTTTCCGCCTTCTTCTGGTCCTTTGGGAATGCCAGAGAATGGGAGATGGAGGCAGAGGCACTCGTGGTAGAGGATTAGAAAATCTCCCACAGTTTTAGGCAAGAAACAACACCTGGGTTCCAAAGTAAATGCTTTTTGTGCTATTTAAGCTTGTGCATCACATTTTTTTGGTTTTGTTAGCAATTGCAGTTATTGGTTTTGTTGTGAGTAATTCCTTGCTGGCAGAGGAATTACTTTGTGGAGCTGCTTCCTGTGATTCATCCTTGCTTTTGTATCTTATATCTGCATTATTTTAATCTGACAGATTGATTGACTGGTTAATCTGGCTCTGTCCTGATTTAGTTTGGCCAACATTACATTTTTCTTTGGCTGTTACTGTTAGTGTTACTGCTCCCATCTATAAGCAGGACATCAAAAGGACAAATTATGACTTCCACTGGACCCAGATTCAAAAGTCATAAATAAATTGGAAGCAATTATTTGAAGATCCACTAGTATTTATGTGAATCTGTTTGGCTCCAAAATCAGCCTCAATAGCTATGTTCTATCTTTAGGCTATGGGACGTGGTGGCTCAGTGGGTTAGGATGCTGAGCTTGTCGATCAGAAGGTCGGCAGTTTGGCGGGTTGAATCCCAAGTGCCGCATAACAGAGTGAGTGCCTGTTACTTGTCCCAGCTTCTGCCAACCTAGCAGTTCTAAAGCACATAAAAATGCAAGTAGAAAAATAGTGACCACTACGGTGGGAAGGTAACAGCGTTCCGTGCACCTTTGGCATCTACTCATGCCGGCCACATGACCACGGAGATGTTTTCGGACAAATGCTGGCTCTTCGGCTTTGAAATGGAGATGAGCACCGGCCCCTAGAGTCGGAAATGACTAGCACGCATGTGCGGGGGAAACTTTACCTTTACCTTACCTTTTATCTTTAGGCTGGAGCTGATAGAAAAATAACTCTTTCTGTATGAATGGATATCTTTATAATGGGCATGTGTATTCTCAGCTAATTCTTTTAAAAAGGATTTTAAAAATCTGGATATGACAGTTGGCTTTTGAAGGAAGCTTATTATTTTATTTATTTATTTATTTAATTAAATTTCTATACGACCTTATTCCCGAAGGACTCAGGGCGGTTTACAGGGCAGCATAAAATACAATATAAAAGATAATATAAATTAAAATAAATTAAATTAATTAAGCCCAACAATTAAAACAATGTTTAAAAAGCTAAAACTCCTTCAGTCCAGGCCTGATAGATCGAAAAGCCAGGTTTTCAGGTCCTGGCGAAATGAACACAGATCGGGGGCAGTCCGGAGTTCCGCAGGTAAATCATTCCAAAGGGCAGGTGCGCCCACAGAGAACGCTCTTCCCCTGGGAATAACCCACCGGGTTATATTATTTTAAATATTTTATATTGCTCTTAGAAGTAACTGCATTTTATTGTTCTAAAATGGTGCCTCATAAACATCCTTAAAATAGTTTTGCATTTAAAGGCTGCATGAAAATATTTTAAATAAATAATATCTGACCACAATTATTATCAACCTTAAATTGAATTGCAACTGTGATTCCAATCCTGATGCTATATCTTATAAAAACAATTGCTGATAACAACTATTTTGTACTCATTTTTAACAGATTTGTTTTATATTTATGTTTTTATAGTATTGTGAACTGCCAAGAGTTGCTTTGATAGTGAGATGAGTGACATCTTAATTTAATAAATAAAGTAAAGGCCAAAAGAATCATTTGAATGGAAGAGAAAGGAATATACATTATTGAATATAATTCAAATAATAATTGGCATAGTCTCTCGAGACAATGATTTCCTCCCTTTCTCCAGTCCTTCTCCAAAAGGGACTTATTTGAAAGGGAGAGAAAACAATTGATCTATTATATTTCTGAATAAGTTCATCTGGCAACATTGAACTGTTGATGCCACACAAGGAGGCAGAGACAACTTCTTGCAAATAATATTGACATGATATTTAGATGAACTAGATGTATTTCTCCTTCTTTTCTGCTCACTGTTTGCTTTGCTTTCAGCTTCTGTAATCAGGAATTCTTTCTGAGAGAAACTTCAAAGTAAAAACTCCTGAAATAAAGCTTGAGGGAAATATTGAAGCCATACAAAATAATGGGAGGTTGGTCCAATCATGGTATTTATTTTTTTATGAAACCTGCCTTAACTATGCTGGGGGTGCTAAGAGTCCTGATGAACTAATAAAAAACTAAGGGCTACAAATCCAATATGAGGTTATATATAATGTTTGAGGCTATATCTAAAGATGATACTGTGAATATAAAATAGTATTTAACTGCAGTATTTTTCTTCATTTTCTTTTCAATTTGTCTTTGGCTTTCAGGTTTCTGTAAGAAAGTACATAAAAAAAAATCTAAAATTTTGTTCAGATGCATCTAATCTGGGAGTTAGTTAGATCCAACTAAACTTATAGTAAGTTCTCAGCACAATGCTAAATACAGCATTACTCCTTTCAGCAACAGTCTGGATTACTTTAGAATAAGTAGCAAACAATTTCCTCCTATTCAAAAGTACTGTCAGTACCAAATCAATAACTATATTTATTTAATCCTTCATCTTTGATATTTTTACCCATCAAGTGATGGATCGGCCTCCTCTCATCCCCAAAATATCCTTGTCAGCTAAAGCTTTATATAGGACCAGCTATTGTCAGGGGCCTTACGTAGCCCTTTGGTGAAGAGCTTCTCTCCAGCAGAAGTAATTGCAACTTAAGAGGACTTTGCAAGAATTTTGATTGGCAACTGAATTGCTCATCAAGTAGGAAAACACTCAAATTGGACTGTGATTCTGCTTTTTTTTCATGGGTGAGAGACAGGGACGGGGGCTTTAGATCACTGGGACTGTGATCCAAATACTGTGAATATTTGGATACCTGACCAGTCTGGTGAGATGGGCCTGGCTGAAGCCATTGTGTGATGGTATATGGGAGTGAGAAGTCCCTAATTAGCTTGAGGCACTGTATGTTCTGCAGGTGGCCCTTGGTTGATTGGTTGGTTTTTGGTTGTGTAATTTAAGGTGGGGAATGTGGACCTGGACCAATTTGGGTAGGGAGAGGAGAAGCCTCTGGAGGGATGAGAGCTGGCTATAGCATCTCAGCAGTGATGGGTAGGGAGAATTATGAAAATAGATAGGAGGTGGGCAACTCTCAGGGGCCCTGCTATTAGTATATTGTTCCAGGCCCCAAACTCATACTGCGAGGTTGGTAGACATTCAAGGCCCTGAGCTGTAAGGTGCTGCTGCTGAAACCAGGTTGGTTTGTATAAGCTGTTCTCATCCATAACTTGACTCTGAATGAGAAAGCTGACCTGGCATGTATTACTGAAACCTGGGTAGGGGTCTGGATTCCCTTTTCTACGATGTTGGAGTTTTTGTAGAAGGCCGACTCATGGAATGCTCATTTATTCTTTGTTCCTGAATAATAAATCTGGTATAGTTGCTGTTTTCCGAAGGTCAACTTGACTTTGTTCCAGAAGATCTAGGGTGAGCGCTTGCTTGCCCTGCTTTTTCCAGAGAAAGTAGCCATGTTATTAACCTGTAGTGTAGCATACCATTTTTCAGCAATAATTGTTCTATGTGTGGTAGATTATTTGATATTTCATCAAGAGAATCTAGGTGGCCTATCCAAGAGTTAAAAATATTAGATTAGAAAAAAAATCAAAATTTAAAAAATCAGGATAATAAATTGGTAAATTGATATTGCCCAGATTTCAATACAGATTGGCAAATCCAGCATTAATAGACTTATTTGAATGATTATTACTTATAGCTTAATCTGCCAACTTGCTTACAAATTAACACCCTTCTTTCCTAAATTTCAACAAGTAAAGTTATAAACAGTTTGCAATACTTTTCTGAATGACTTTTGATTAAAGATTCCTTTTCTCAATATATTATCTAAATGTCTGGTAAGAAAACTAGAATAGCATGAAAATACATCATGTCTCACCATTGTCCTAGCCACTGCCTCCTTCTTGCTCCTACATTTTTACATTTACCCTCCTCTGCTCAGATCCATAGAACTGTTCTTTGTAAAGCAAATTTCAAGCCTCAAAAAAGTGATGGAAGGAACAGGAAAACATTAAAATACAATGTAGCATTATTTTTTTTTTAAAAAAATAGTAAAAGCAAGCATCTTTGGCATATATATTATAATTCACCTAAACAATCTGAAAAAGCTTTGCCATGAAATTGAAAGACCATGTCATTTGGAATAGATGCCTATTTCAATAAACCTGTAGAAAGCAATTGTTTTTTATAGTTCCATAAATATAGTAGTCTGAGTGATGAGTGTCTTACATCATTTACCCTATCTGTATCGGCTCATATTTCATGCCTGTTATCACAAATTATTATATAGGCTGCCAAGTGTGATGAAAAATGCAATATTGTAATTTAAAATGTGTTTTCCAGAAAACAAAAGTTAGACCTATAAATTCATCAGTACCACAATAGCATGTGAGGATATGCTGGTGAAAGAGAAAATTTTCATAAAAGGTGCCATCAAAGTGGCATAGCCCAAAGGTTCATTTGTTGCCATTAGTGCTTTGTAGGGGATAGTAATCAAATTCTCATCCTTGCTGTAACTCCCCACTTTATTTCTTAAGCAAGATCTACTTGATGTATACAGATATTGGATCACTTGGGAAAGGAATGTTTAGAAAAAGTTTCCAGTGTAGAGCAAATACCCTTTTATATAAGGTAGCTTTTGTTCTTCCAGGTACACTGGACTATAATCACCGTGCTGGATTGTGAACTGGGACTTGTAGTGCAATACATCTGGGGGGAACCAAGGGGAAAAGATGGATCTGGAATATAGTAATTTCTAATTGGAAATTAAATATATTTATTATCAGAGTCTATTAGATGATACTGGTTTCAATTTAGAATTTATGATACAGTCCATTAAAGGGGCTCCCAATCATGACATCAGTGAAAGAGACTTGATTTAAAAAATAGTCATACATTGCTAGATTTCTGATGTAATGCTGAAGGGCTTAGCATTTAACAAGAGAATAGGAATGAATGTAATTATTGCTTATGCTAATTAAACATAACAAAGTAAGAGGTCTGATGAAGCTTAACAGTTTTTAATAACTGTTTAATTACACTCAGCAATATGTGCATTATAGTCTTTTTTTTAATTGCAACTCCACTTCAAAGTTACTGACATAATACAATTCTGTGGGTTATACATTGAGGAGGAATCACTTATACCAACAAATCAGATCTCACTGCAGGAACCCAAATCAAAAGATTCACAACAGATATACAAATATGACAAAAATAAAGTCTTTTATTTCAAAAAGGTAAAAAAACCCTACTCTAATATGCAATTCAAATGCGTATCGGTTAAAAGAAATTATTTAGGTATTCCCTTCTTGTCTTCACATCCGTCATGTTGAATAGCCAGACACTAGTTATTCATAAAATACTTGGTACCTGAAAAAAGCCATTTAAAGTTGAGAAAACAATTTCAAGTGATTGCAGGATGTCTGTACCAGCATTTTAAAATGGAATTATAATATGAGCAGAAGGAAACCTATCAAGTGTAAAAGGCTGATATACAGACTAAAAAAAAAAAGATCAGAACTTCCTTTAACAGGCAGCCTAAAGTTATACAGAAAATGGCAAAGAATACAGAAAGACAGAAAACTAGTGGTCATCTGGATTTATGCAGTTAATCCCTCTTGTTTATGAGAAAGTCAAGCAATTTTCCAAAGCAACTTGGAAAGAATGGATGGAAGTTAATGGATTGAAACTAATCAAGGTGAGAAGCAACCTAGAACTAAGGAGAAATTTCCCGATAGTTAGAACAATTACTCAGGCAAGGAACGACTTGCCTTCAAGAAGTTGTGCATGCTCCAACACTGGAGATTTTTTAAGAAGAGATTGGATAACCATTTGTCTGATACACTATAGCATTTCCTGCCTGAGCAGGGGTTGGACTAGAAGGCCTCCAAGGTCTCTTCCAACTCTGTCATTCTATTCTAAGACTGGGAAAGGAAATTTTATAGTTATATTTTGGGATATCCAACAAAATAGAACTTGGCACCATTTTACTTTTAAATTTTAAAACTGACAGAAGGTCCATTATTATATAAGATGAACTTATCTATCTTTTCTAACCCATTAGCTCTGAATGTACACGGACCACAAATGCTCTTCAGCAAATGTTATTCTGTTGTGGGTTTTGCTTTACTTTATTTCACTGTGACTTTTCACCTAGACAAAAGTACATCAAATTAATATTCAAAGAGGAAATAACATTCTGAAATTAATTTCTCAAATGAAAATATAACGTAGACATTTACTTCTGCCTAACCCATCATCCTCTTGTCTCCCTACTCAGACAGTTAAAAACATCCATCTTACTCTGTTGTTGTTGTTGTTAGTTGCAAAGTCGTGTCCGACCCATCGCGACCCTATGGACAATGTTCCTCCAGGCCTTCCTGTCCTCTACCATCTTCTGGAGTCCATCTAAGCCAGACATGTCAAACACAAGGTCCAGGGGCCGGATCCGGCCCACGAAGTGGTTTTATGTGGCCCGCGAAGCCATCCTGGAAACAGTGAGGGAATGGCCCCCACTGCCTTGGCCCTGGCCCAGAGACCCTCCTTCTGCCAGAGACCCTCAGATCTGTCCCACTCCTGCCCAGGCCCCTATAGGCACCCTTTATGCGAACGATGTAGAGTTGGCCATGCTCACCCAGTAGGCCATACGCACTCTATCCATGCCCACCCAATAGGCCACGCCCACCCTGGCCATACCCTCCCGGCCCCTTGAGGGCAACCGCAATGCTGATGCGGCCCTCAATGAAATTGAGTTTGACACCCCTGATCTAAGCTCACGCCTACTGCTTCAGTGACTCCATCCAGCCACCTCATTCTCTGTCGTCCCCTTCTTCTCTTGCCCTCAATCTTTCCCAGCATTAGGCTCTTCTCCAGTGAGTCCTTCCTTCTCATTAGGTGGCCAAAGTATTTGAGTTTTAGCTTCAGGATCTGGCCTTCTAAAGAGCAGTCAGGGTTGATCTCCTCTAGGACTGACCGGTTTGATCGCCTTGCAGTCCAAGGGACTCGCAGGAGTCTTCTCCAGCACCATAGTTCAAAGGCTTCAATTCTTTGGCACTCAGCCTTTCTTATGGTCCAGCTTTCACTGCCATACATTGCAACTGGGAAGACCATAGCCTTGACTATACGCACTTTTGTTGACAGGGTGATGTCTCTGCTTTTTAGTGTGCTGTCTAGATTTGTCATGGCTTTCCTCCCCAGGAGCAAGCGTCTTTTAATTTCTTGGCTACAGTCCCCATCTGCAGTGATCTTGGAGCCCAGGAAAATAAAATCTGTCACTACCTCCATTTCTTCCCCATCTATTTGCCAGGAATTGAGAGGGCCGGATGCCATGATCTTGGTTTTCTTAATGTTTAGTTTAAACCCAAGTTTTGCACTCTCCTTCTTCACCCGCAACAAGAGGCTCTTTAGTTCTTCTTCACTTTCTGCCATTAGAGTGGTATCATCTGCATATCTTAGGTTGTTGATATTTCTTCCGGCAATCTTAATTCCAACTTTTGATTCATCTAGCCCTGCCTTTCTCATGATGTGCTCTGCATATAAGTTAAATAGGCAAGGCGACAGTATACAGCCTTGCCGGACTCCTTTCCCAATTTTGAACCAATCAGTGGTTCCGTGTCCAGTTCTCACTGTTGCTTCTTGACCCGCATATAGGTTTCTCAAGAGACAAATAAGATGGTCTTGTACTCCCATCTCTTTAAGAACTTGCCACAGTTTATTGTGATCCACACAATCAAAGGCTTTAGCATACTCAATGAAGCAGAAGTAGATGTTTTTCTGGAACTCTCTAGCTTTCTCCATGATCCAGCGTACGTTAGCAATTTGATCTCTAGTTCCTCTGCCTCTTCGAAATCCTGCCTGTACTTCTGGTAGTTCTCGATCCACATACTGCTGGAGTCTAGCTTGTAGAATTTTAAGCATAACTTTACTAGCATGAGAAATTAGTGCAATGGTGTGATAGTTTGAACATTCTTTGGCACTGCCTTTCTTTGGAATTGGAATGTAAACTGATCTTTTCCAATCCTGTGGCCACTGTTGAGTTTTCCAAATTTGATGGCAAATTGAGTGTAGCACTTTTACTGCATCATCTTTTAAGATTTTGAATAGCTCAGCTGGAATACTGTCACCTCCACTAGCTTTGTTGTTGCTCAGCTTTTCTAAGGCCCACTTCACTTCACATTCTAGGATGTCTCAGTGACCACCTCATTGTGATTATCAGGGACGTTAAGCTCATTCTTGTATAGTTCTTCTGTGTAATTTTGCCACCTCTTCTTAATCTCTTCTGCCTCTGTTAGGTCCCTGCCGTTTTGGTCCTTTATCATGCCCATTTTTGCATGAAACGTTCCTTTCATCTCTCCAATTTTCTTGAAAAGATCTCTGTTCCTCCCTATTCTATTGTTTTCTTCTATTTCTTTGCATTGTTCATTTAAGAAGGCATTCTTATCTCTTCTAGCTATTCTTTGGAATTCTGCATTTAATTGGGCATATCTTTCTTTTTCTCCCTTGCCTTTCGCTTCCTTCCTTTCCTCAGCTATTTGCAAAGCTTCCTCAGACAGCCATTTTGCTTTCTTGCATTTCTTTTTCTTTGCGATGGTTTTGGTTGCTACCTGTTGTACAATGTTGCGAACCTCTGTCCATAGTTCTTCAGGCACTCTGTCTATCAGATCTAATTCCTTAAATCTATTTGTTACCTCTACTGTATATTCAACAGGGATATGATTTAATTCATACCTGACTGGCCTAGCGCTTTTCCCTACTTTCTTTAATTTAAGCCTAAACTTTGCAACAAGAAGCTCATGGTCTGAGCCACAGTCAGCTCCTGGTCTTGTTTTTACTGACTGTATAGAGCTTCTCCATCTTTGGCTGCAGAGCATATAGTCAATCTGATTTCTGTGTTGACCGTCTGGTGATGTCCATGTGTAAAGCCCTCTCTTGGGTTGTTGGAAAAGAGTGTTTGCTATGACCATCGTATTCTCTTGACAAAATTCTATCAGCCTGTGCCCTGCTTCATTTTGTACTCCAAGGCCAAAGTTGCCTGTTATTCCAGTTATCTTTTGGCTTCCTACTTTAGCATTCCAATCCCCCATGATGATAAGGACATCATTTCTGGGTGTTAGTTCTATAAGGTGCTGTAGGGCTTCATAGAACCGGTCAATTTCATCCTCTTCAGCACTGGTGGTTGGGGCATAGACTTGGACTACTGTGATATTGAATGGTTTGCCTTGGATTCAAACTGAGATCATTCTGTCATTTTGAGGATTGTATCCCAGTATTGCTTTTCCTATTTTTTTTATTGACTATGAAGGCTACTCCATTTCTTCTGAGGGATTCTT